>NW_027422030.1:0-358035 GCF_037893015.1 Macrotis lagotis
AAGGCAAGGTGAATGGAAGGCACGGCAAGGCAAGGCAAAGCTAAAGTAAGGCAACGCAAGGCAAGGAAAGGTTAAGGCAAGGCCAGCCAAGCAAGGCTAAGGCAGGTGGAGAGAAGGCTAAGGCACGACAACGCACGGCCAGGCAATGCACGGCAAAGCAAGGAAAGTGTAACGGAAGGCACGGCACGGCAAGGCAAGGCAAGGTTAAGGCACGACAATGCAAGGCTAAGGCACGACAACGCAAGGCTTGGCAATGCAGGGCAAGGCAAGGAAAGGGTAAAGGAAGGAAAGGCAAGGCAATGCAAAGCAAGGCAAGGCAAGAGTAACGGAAGGCACGGCACGGCAATGCAAGGCAAGGCTTATGCAACGCAACGCAAGGCTAGGCAATGAAAGGCAAGGCAAGGAAAGTTTCACGAACGCAAGGCACGGCAAGGTCAAGAAAGCGAAGGCAAGGGTAATGCAAGGCAAGGCAAGGCAATGGAAATCAAGGCAAGGCAAGGGGAACGGAAGGCACGGAAAGGCAAGGCAAGGCAGGCTAGGCTAAGGCAAGGCAAGGCAAGACTATGGCACGACAACGGACGGCTAGGAAATTCACGCCAAGGCAAGGAAAGTGTAACGGAATGCGAGGCACGGCACGTCCAGGCAAGGCTAAGGCAAGGCAACGCAAGGCAAGGAAAGTTTAACGGAAGGGAAGGCAAGGCAACGAAAGGCCAGGCAAGGGTAACGGAAGGGAAGGAACGGCAAGGCAAGGCCAGCCAATCAAGGCTAAGACTAGGGAAGGCAAGGCTATGGCACGACAACGCAAATCTAGGTAATGCAGGACATTGCAAGGAAAGGGTAACGGAAGGCTAGGCAAGGCAAAGCAAGGGAAGGCAAGGGAAACGGAAGGCAAGGAAAGGCAAGGCAAAGCAAGGCAAGGCAATGGTAACGGAAGGCACGGCAATGGAAGGCAAGCCAATCTAGGCTAAGGCAAGGCAACGCAAGGCTATGGCACCACAAAGGAAGGCAAGGCAATGTACGACAACGCAAGGAATGGGTAACGGAAGGCAAGGCAAGGCAAGACAAAGCAAGGCAAGGCTAGGGTAACGGAAGGCACGGCAAGGGAAGGGAAGGACAAAGTAAGGCACGGCAAGGCAAGGCAAGGCAAGGAAAGGGTAACGGAAGGCAAGGAAGGCAAGGCAAAGCAAGGCAAGGCAAGGGTAACGGAAGGCCCGACACGGTAAGGCAAGGTAAAGAAAAGCTAGGCAATGCACGGCTAGGCAAGGAAAGGGCAACGGAAGGCAACGCACGGCAAGGCAAGGCAAGCCGAAGGCACGAAAACGCAAGGCAGAGCAAGGCAAGGAAAGGGTAACGGATGGCATTGCAAAGCAAGCCAAAGCAAGGCAAGGCAAGTGTTCCGGAAGGCACGCCACGGCAAGGCAACGCAAGGATAAAGCAAGGCAACGCAAGGCTAAGCAATGCACCGCAATGCAAGGAAACGTTAACGGAAGGTAAGGCAAGGAAAAGCAAGGCCAGGCAAGGGTAACGGAAGGCAAGGCAAGGCAAGGCATGGCCAGCCAATCAAGGCTAACGCTAGGGACGGCAAGGCTATGGCACGACAACGCAAATCTAGGTAAAGCAGGACATTGCAAGGAAAGGGTAACGGAAGGCAAGGCAAGGCAAGGCAAAGCAAGGGAAGGCAAGGGTAACGGAAGGCACGGCACGGCAAGGCAACGCAAGGCTAAAGCAAGGCAACGCAAGGCTAAGCAATGCACCGCAATGCAAGTAAAGGGTAACGGAATTCAATGCAAGGCAAAGCAAGGCCAGGTAAAGGTAATGGAAGTTACGGCAAGGGAAGGCAAGGGTAACAGAAGGCAAGGGAAAGCACTGCAAAGCAAGGCAAGGCAAGGATAACGGAAGGCACGGCAAGGTAAGGGAAGGACAATGCAAGGCACGACAAGTCAAGGCAACCCAAGGCTAAGCAATGCACAGCAGGGCAAGGAAAGTGTAACGGAAGAAAATTCCAGGCAAAGCAAGGCCAGGCAAGGGTAACGGAAGGCAAGGCACGGCAAGGCAAGGCAAGGCTAAAGCAAGGCAACGCTAGGCTAGGCAATGCACGGCAAGGCAACGAAAGTGTAACGGAAACAAGGCAAGGCAAGGGAAAGCAAGGCAATGCAAGGGGAACGGAAGGCAAGGGAAGGCCAGGGAAGAACAATGCAAGGCAAGGCCAGGCAAGTTAACGCTAAGGCACGATAACACAAGGCTAGGCAAAGGCAAGGGGAGGGAAAGATTAGGCAGGAGAACGCAAGGCTAGGCAATGCACGCAAACGCAAGGAAAGTGTAAGGGAATGCAAGGCACGGCAAGGCAAGGCAAGTCTAAGTCAAGGCAACGCAAGGCTAAGCAATGCACCGCAAGGCAAGGAAAGGGTAAAGGAAGGCAATGGAAGGCAAAGCAAGGCCAGGCAATGGTAACGGAAGTCACGGGAAGGGAAGGCAAGGCAAGGCTAAGGCAAGGCAACGCAAGGCAAGGCAAGCCAAGCAAGGCTAAGGCAAGTGGAGACAAGGCTAAGGCACGACAACGCAAGGCTAGGCAATGCACGGCAAGACAAGGAAAAGGTAAAGGAAGGCAAAGCACGGCAAGGCAAGGCAGGGCTAAGGCACGAAAACGCGAGGCTAGGCAATGCAGGACAAGGCAAGGAAAGGGTAACGTAAGGCACTGCAAGGCAAGGCAAAGCAAGGCAATGCAAGTGTAACGGAAGGCACGGCACGGCAAGGCAAGGCAAGGCTAAAGCAAGGCAACGCAAGGCTAGGCAATGCACTTAAAGGCACCGAAAGTGTAACGGAAGCAAGGCAAGGTAAGGGAAAGCAAGGCAATGCAATGGGAACGGAAGGCACGGCAAGGTAAGGCAAGGTGAATGGAAGGCAGGGCAAGGCGAGGCAAAGCTAAGGTAAGGCAACGCAAGTCAAAGAGAGGTTAAGGCAAGCCAAGCCAAGCAAGGCTAAGGAAAGTGGAGACAAGGCTAAGGCACGACAACGCAAGGCTAGGCAATGCACGGCAAAGCAAGGAAAGTGTAACGGAAGGCACGGCACGGCAATGGAATGCAAGGTTATGGCACGACAACGCAAGGCTAAGGCACGACAACGCAAGGCTTGGCAATGCAGGGCAAGGCAAGGAAAGTGTAAAGGAAAGAAAGGCAAGGCAAGGCAAAGCAAGGCAACGCAAGGGAAATGGAAGGCACGGCAAGGTAAGGTAAGGACAAGGCAAGGCCCAGCAAGGCAAGGCAAGGCTAAGGCATGACAACGCAAGGCTAGGCAATGCAAGGCAAGGCAACGAAAGGCTAACGGAAGGCATGGCACGGCAAGGCAAGGCAAAGCAACGCAAGGCTAGGCAATGCACGGCAAGGCAAGGCAAGGCAAGGCAAAGCAAGGCAGGGAAAGGGTAACGGAAGGCACTGAAATGCAAGGCAAACCAAACTAGACTAAGGCAAGGCAAGGCAATGATATAGCAGAACAACGGAAGGCAAGGCAATGTACGAGAAGGCAAGGAATGGGTAACGGAAGGCAAGGCAAGGCAAGACAAAGCAAGGCAAGGCAAGGGTAACGGAAGGCACGGCAAGGTAAGGGAAGGACAAGGCAAGGCACGGCAACACAAGGCAAGGCAAGGCTAAGGCACGGCAATGCAAGGCTAGGTATTGCACGGCAATGCAAGGAAAGGGTAACCGATTTCAATGCAAGGCAAAGCAAGGCCAAGAAAAATTATGGAATTTACGGCAAGGGAAGGCAAGGGTAACAGAAGGCAAGGGATAGCACTGCTAAGTAAGGCAAGGCAAGGGTAATGGAAGGCACGGCAAGGTAAGGGAAGGACAATGCAAGGCACGACAAGGCAAGGCTAAGCAATGCACCGCAGGGCAAGGAAAGAGTAACGGAAGGCAGTGCAAGGCAAAGCAAGGCCAGGCAAGGGTAACGGAAGGGAATGCACGGCAAGGCAAGGCAAGGCTATGGCACGACAACGCAAGGCTAGGTAATGAACGGCAATGCAAGGAAAGGGTAACGGAATGCAAGGCAAGGCAAGGCAAAGCAATGCAAGGCAAGGGGAACGGAAGGCACGGCAAGGTAAGGCAAGGTGAATGGAAGGCACGGCAAGGCAAGGCAAAGCTAAATTAAGGCAACGCAAGGCAAGGAAAGGTTAAGGCAAGGCCAGCCAAGCAAGGCTAAGGCAAGTGGAGAGAAGGCTAAGGCACGACAACGCACGGCCAGGCAATGCACGGCAAAGCAAGGAAAGTGTAACGGAAGGCACGGCACGGCAAGGCAAGGCAAGGTTAAGGCACGACAATGCAAGGCTAAGGCACGACTACGCAAGGCTTGGCAATGCAGGGCAAGGCAAGGAAAGGGTAAAGGAACGAAAGGCAAGGCAATGCAAAGCAAGGCAAGGCAAGAGTAACGGAAGGCACGGCACGGCAATGCAAGGCAAGGCTTATGCAACGCAACGCAAGGCTAGGCAATGAAAGGCAAGGCAAGGAAAGTTTCACGGATGCAAGGCACGGCAAGGTCAAGAAAGCGAAGGCAAGGGTAACGCAAGGCAAGGCAAGGCAATGCAAATCAAGGCAAGGCAAGGGGAACGGAAGGCACGGAAAGGCAAGGCAAGGCAGGCTAGGCTAAGGCAAGGCAAGGCAAGACTATGGCACGACAACGGACGGCTAGGAAATTCACGCCAAGGCAAGGAAAGTGTAACGGAATGCGAGGCATGGCACGTCCAGGCAAGGCTAAGGCAAGGCAACGCAAGGCAAGGAAAGGTTAACGGAAGGCAAGGCAAGGCAAAGAAAGGCCAGGCAAGGGTAACGGAAGGGAAGGATCGGCAAGGCAAGGCCAGCCAATCAATGCTAAGACTAGGGAAGGCAAGGCTATGGCACGACAACGCAAATCTAGGTAATGCAGGACATTGCAAGGAAAGGGTAACGGAAGGCTAGGCAAGGCAAAGCAAGGGAAGGCAAGGGTAACGGAAGGCAAGGAAAGGCAAGGCAAAGCAAGGCAAGGCAATGGTAACGGAAGGCACGGCAATGGAAGGCAAGCCAATCTAGGCTAAGGCAAGGCAACGCAAGGCTATGGCACCACAACGGAAGGCAAGGCAATGTACGACAACGCAAGGAATGGGTAACGGAAGGCAAGGCAAGGCAAGACAAAGCAAGGCAAGGCTAGGGTAACGGAAGGCACGGCAAGGGAAGGGAAGGACAAAGTAAGGCACGGCAAGGCAAGGCAAGGCAAGGAAAGGGTAACAGAAGGCAAGGAAGGCAAGGCAAAGCAAGGCAAGGCAAGGGTAACGGAAGGCCCGACACGGTAAGGCAAGGTAAAGAAAAGCTAGGCAATGCACGGCTAGGCAAGGAAAGGGCAACGGAAGGCAACGCATGGCAAGGCAAGGCAAGCCGAAGGCACGAAAACGCAAGGCTAGGCAATGCAGAGCAAGGCAAGGAAAGGGTAACGGATGGCATTGCAAAGAAAGCGAAAGCAAGGCAAGGCAAGTGTTACGGAAGGCACGGCACGGCAAGGCAACGCAAGGCTAAAGCAAGGCAACGCAAGGCTAAGCAATGCACCGCAATGCAAGGAAACGTTAACGGAAGGTAAGGCAAGGAAAAGCAAGGCCAGGCAAGGGTAACGGAAGGCAAGGCAAGGCAAGGCATGGCCAGCCAATCAAGGCTAATGCTAGGGAAGGCAAGGCTATGGCACGACAACGCAAATCTAGGTAAAGCAGGACATTGCAAGGAAAGGGTAACGGAAGGCAAGGCAAGGCAAGGCAAAGCAAGGGAAGGCAAGGGTAACGGAAGGCACGGCACGGCAAGGCAACGCAAGGCTAAAGCAAGGCAACGCAAGGCTAAGCAATGCACCGCAATGCAAGTAAAGGGTAACGGAATTCAATGCAAGGCAAAGCAAGGCCAGGTAAAGGTAATGGAAGTTACGGCAAGGGAAGGCAAGGGTAACAGAAGGCAAGCGAAAGCACTGCAAAGCAAGGCAAGGCAAGGGTAACGGAAGGCACGGCAAGGTAAGGGAAGGACAATGCAAGGCACGACAAGTCAAGGCAACCCAAGGCTAAGCAATGCACAGCAGGGCAAGGAAAGGGTAACGGAAGAAAATGCCAGGCAAAGCAAGGCCAGGCAAGGGTAACGGAAGGCAAGGCACGGCAAGGCAAGGCAAGGCTAAAGCAAGGCAACGCTAGGCTAGGCAATACACGGCAAGGCAACGAAAGTGTAACGGAAACAAGGCAAGGCAAGGGAAAGCAAGGCAATGCAAGGGGAACGGAAGGCAAGGCAAGGCAAGGGAAGGACAAGGCAAGGCAAGGCAAGGAAAGGTAACGCTAAGGCACGATAACACAAGGCTAGGCAAAGGCAAGGGGAAGGAAAGATTAGGCAGGAGAACGCAAGGCTAGGCAATGCACGCAAACGCAAGGAAAGTGTAAGGGAATGCAAGGCACGGCAAGGCAAGGCAAGTCTAAGTCAAGGCAACGCAAGGCTAAGCAATGCACCGCAAGGCAAGGAAAGGGTAACGGAAGGCAATGGAAGGCAAAGCAAGGCCAGGCAATGGTAACGGAAGTCACGGGAAGGGAAGGCAAGGCAAGGCTAAGGCAAGGCAACGCAAAGCTAAGCAATGCACCGAAAGGCAACGAAAGGCTAACGGAAGGCATAGCACGGCAAGGCAAGGCACGACTAAGGCAAGGCAACGCAAGGCTAGGCAATGTACGGCAAGGCAAGGAAAGGGCAACGGAAGGCCAGCCATGGCAAGGCAAAGCAAGGCAAGGCAAGGATAACGGAAGGCACGGCAATGCAAGGCAAACCAAGCTAGGCTATGTCAAGGCAAGGCAAGGCTATGGCACCACAACGGAAGGCAAGGCAATGTACGACAAGGCAAGGCAACTCAAGGCTAAGCAATGCACCACAGGGCAAGGAAAGGGTAACAGAAGGCAATGCAAGGCAAAGCAAGGCCAGGCAAGGGCAACGGAAGGCAAGGCACGGCAAGGCAAGGCAAGGCTATGGCACGACAACGCACGGCTAGGTAATGCACGGCAATGCAAGGAAAGGGTAACGGAAGGCACGGCACGGCAAGGCAAGGCAAGGTTAAGGCACGACAACGCAAGGCTAAGGCACGACAACGCAAGGCTTGGCAATGCAGGGCAAGGCAAGGAAAGGGTAACGGAAGGAAAGGCAAGGCAATGCAAAGCAAGGCAAGGCAAGAGTAACGGAAGGCATGGCACGCCAATGCAAGGCAAGGCTTATGCAACGCAACGCAAGGCTAGGCAATTAACGGCAAGGCAAGGAAAGTTTCACGGACGCAAGGAACGGCAAGGTCAAGAAAGCGAAGGCAAGGGTAACGCAAGGCAAGGCAAGGCAATGCAAATCAAGGCAAGGCAAGGGGAACGGAAGGCACGGAAAGGCAAGGCAAGGCAGGCTAGGCTAAGGCAAGGCAAGGCAAGACTATGGCACGACAACGGACGGCTAGGAAATGCACGCCAAGGCAAGGAAAGTGTAACGGAAAGCAAGGCACGGCACGTCCAGGCAAGGCTAAGGCAAGGCAACGCAAGGCAAGGAAAGGTTAACGGAAGGCAAGGCAAGGCAAATCAAGGCCAGGCAAGGGTAACGGAAGGCAAGGAACGGCAAGGCAAGGCAAGGCTAAGGCAAGGCAACGCAAGGCTAGGGAAAGATAAGGCAAGGAAACACAAGGCTAGGCAATGCACGGCAAGGCAAGGGGAACGGAAGGTACGGCAAGGCAAGGCAAAGCTAAGGTAAGGCAACGAAAGGCAAGGCAAGCCAAGCAAGGCTAAGGCAAGTGGAGACAAGGCTAATTCACTACAAAGCAAGGCTAGGCAATGCACGGCAAAGCAAGGAAAGTGTAACGGAAGGCAAGGCAAGGCAAGGCAAAGCAAGGCAAGGCAAGGGTAACGGAAGACAAGGCAAGGCAAGGGAAAGCAAGGCTAGACAATGCAAAGCAAGGCAAGGAAAGGGTAACTGAAGGCAAGGCACGGCCTGGCAAGGCAAGGCTAAGGCACGACAACGCAAGGCTACGCAATGCAAGGCAAGACAACGAAAGGCTAACGGAAGGCATGGCACGGCAAGGCAAGGCAAGGCTAAGGCAAGGCAACACAAGGCTAGGTATTGCACGGCAATGCAAGGAAAGGGTAACCGAATTCAATGCAAGGCAAAGCAAGGCCAAGAAAAATTGTGGAATTTACGGCAAGGGAAGGCAAGGGTAACAGAAGGCAAGGGATAGCACAGCAAAGTAAGGCAAGGCAAGGGTAATGGAAGGCACGGCAAGGTAAGGGAAGGACAATGCAAGGCACGACAAGGCAAGGCAACTCAAGGCTAAGCAATGCACCGCAGGGCAAGGAAAGAGTAACGGAAGGCAGTGCAAGGCAAAGCAAGGCCAGGCAAGGGTAACGGAAGGCAAGGCACGGCAAGGCAAGGCAAGGCTATGGCACGACAACGCAAGGCTAGGTAATGCACGGCAATGCAAGGAAAGGGTAACGGAATGCAAGGCAAGGCAAGGCAAAGCAATGCAAGGCAAGGGGAACGGAAGGCACGGCAAGGTAAGGCAAGGTGAATGGAAGGCACGGCAAGGCAAGGCAAAGCTAAAGTAAGGCAACGGAAGGCAAGGAAAGGTTAAGGCAAGGCAAGCCAAGCAATGCTAAAGCAAGTGGAGACAAGGGTAAGGCAGGACAACGCACGGCCAGGCAATGCACGGCAAAGCAAGGAAGGTGTAACGGAAGGCACGGCACGGCAAGGCAAGGCAAGGTTAAGGCACGACAATGCAAGGCTAAGGCACGACAACGCAAGGCTTGGCAATGCAGGGCAAGGCAAGGAAAGGGTAAAGGAAGGAAAGGCAAGGCAATGCAAAGCAAGGCAAGGCAAGAGTAACGGAAGGCACGGCACGGCAATGCAAGGCAAGGCTTATGCAACGCAACACAAGGCTAGGCAATGAAAGGCAAGGCAAGGAAAGTTTCACGGACGCAAGGCACGGCAAGGTCAAGAAAGCGAAGGCAAGGGTAACGCAAGGCAAGGCAAGGCAATGCAAATCAAGGCAAGGCAAGGGGAACGGAAGGCACGGAAAGGCAAGGCAAGCCAGGCTAGGCTAAGGCAAGGCAAGGCAAGACTATGGCACGAAACGGACCGCTAGGAGATGCACGCCAAGGCACCCAAAGTGTAAAGGAAAGCAAGGCACGGCACGTCCAGGCAAGGCTAATGCAAGGCAACGCAAGGCAAGGAAAGGTTAACGGAAGGCAAGGCAAGGCAAAGAAAGGCCAGGCAAGGGTAACGGAAGGCAAGGAACGGCAAGGCAAGGCCAGCCAATCAAGGCTAAGGCTAGGGAAGGCAAGGCTATGGCACGACAACGCACATCTAGGTAATGCAGGACATTGCAAGGAAAGGGTAACGGAAGGCAAGGCAAGGCAAATCAAGGGAAGGCAAGGGTAACGGAAGGCAAGGAAAGGCAAGGCAAAGCAACGCAAGGCAATGGTAACGGAAGGCACGGCAATGGAAGTCAAGCCAATCTAGGCTAACGCAAGGCAAAGCAAGGCAAGGAAAGGTTAACGGAAGGCAAGGCAAGGCAAAGAAAGGCTAGGCAAGGGTAACGGAAGGCAAGGAACGGCAAGGCAAGGCCAGCCAATCAAGGCTAAGGCTAGGGAAGGCAAAGCTATGGCACGACAACGCAAATCTAGGTAATACAGGACATTGCAAGGAAAGGGTAACGGAAGGCAAGGCAAGGCAAGGCAAAGCAAGGGAAGGCAAGGGTAACGGAAGGCAAGCAAAGGCAAGGCAAAGAAAGGCAAGGCAATGGTAACGGAAGGCACGGCAATGGAAGGCAAGCCAATCTAGGCTAAGGCAAGGCAACGCAAGGCTATGGCACCACAACGGAAGGCAAGGCAATGTACGACAACTCAAGGAATGGGTAACGGAAGGCAAGGCAAGGCAAGACAAAGCAAGGCAAGGCAAGGGTAATGGAAGGCACGGCAAGGGAAGGGAAGGACAAAGTAAGACACAGCAAGGCAAGGCAAGGCAAGGAAAGGGTAACAGAAGGCAAGGAAGGCAAGGCAAAGCAAGGCAAGGCAAGGGTAACGGAAGGCCCGACACGGTAAGGCAAGGTAAAGAAAAGCTAGGCAATGCACGGCTAGGCAAGGAAAGGGTAACGGAAGGCAACGCACGGCAAGGCAAGGCAAGCCGAAGGCACGAAAACGCAAGGCTAGGCAATGCAGAGCAAGGCAAGGAAAGGGTAACGGATGGCATTGCAAAGCAAGCCAAAGCAAGGCAAGGCAAGTGTTCCGGAAGGCACGCCACGGCAAGGCAACGCAAGGATAAAGCAAGGCAACGCAAGGCTAAGCAATGCACCGCAATGCAAGGAAACGTTAACGGAAGGTAAGGCAAGGAAAAGCAAGGCCAGGCAAGGGTAACGGAAGGCAAGGCAAGGCAAGGCATGGCCAGCCAATCAAGGCTAATGCTAGGGAAGGCAAGGCTATGGCACGACAACGCAAATCTAGGTAAAGCAGGACATTGCAAGGAAAGGGTAACGGAAGGCAAGGCAAGGCAAGGCAAAGCAAGGGAAGGCAAGGGTAACGGAAGGCACGGCACGGCAAGGCAACGCAAGGCTAAAGCAAGGCAACGCAAGGCTAAGCAATGCACCGCAATGCAAGTAAAGGGTAACGGAATTCAATGCAAGGCAAAGCAAGGCCAGGTAAAGGTAATGGAAGTTACGGCAAGGGAAGGCAAGGGTAACAGAAGGCAAGGGAAAGCACTGCAAAGCAAGGCAAGGCAAGGATAACGGAAGGCACGGCAAGGTAAGGGAAGGACAATGCAAGGCACGACAAGTCAAGGCAACCCAAGGCTAAGCAATGCACAGCAGGGCAAGGAAAGGGTAACGGAAGAAAATTCCAGGCAAAGCAAGGCCAGGCAAGGGTAACGGAAGGCAAGGCACGGCAAGGCAAGGCAAGGCTAAAGCAAGGCAACGCTAGGCTAGGCAATGCACGGCAAGGCAACGAAAGTGTAACGGAAACAAGGCAAGGCAAGGGAAAGCAAGGAAATGCAAGGGGAACGGAAGGCAAGGGAAGGCCAGGGAAGGACAATGCAAGGCAAGGCCAGGCAAGTTAACGCTAAGGCACGATAACACAAGGCTAGGCAAAGGCAAGGGGAGGGAAAGATTAGGCAGGAGAACGCAAGGCTAGGCAATGCACGCAAACGCAAGGAAAGTGTAAGGGAATGCAAGGCACGGCAAGACAAGGCAAGTCTAAGTCAAGGCAACGCAAGGCTAAGCAATGCACCGCAAGGCAAGGAAAGGGTAAAGGAAGGCAATGGAAGGCAAAGCAAGGCCAGGCAATGGTAACGGAAGTCACGGGAAGGGAAGGCAAGGCAAGGCTAAGGCAAGGCAACGCAAGGCAAGGCAAGCCAAGCAAGGCTAAGGCAAGTGGAGACAAGGCTAAGGCACGACAACGCAAGGCTAGGCAATGCACGGCAAGACAAGGAAAGGGTAAAGGAAGGCAAAGCACGGCAAGGCAAGGCAGGGCTAAGGCACGAAAACGCGAGGCTAGGCAATGCAGGACAAGGCAAGGAAAGGGTAACGTAAGGCACTGCAAGGCAAGGCAAAGCAAGGCAATGCAAGTGTAACGGAAGGCACGGCACGGCAAGGCAAGGCAAGGCTAAAGCAAGGCAACGCAAGGCTAGGCAATGCACTTAAAGGCACCGAAAGTGTAACGGAAGCAAGGCAAGGTAAGGGAAAGCAAGGCAATGCAATGGGAACGGAAGGCACGGCAAGGTAAGGCAAGGTGAATGGAAGGCAGGGCAAGGCAAGGCAAAGCTAAGGTAAGGCAACGCAAGTGAAAGAGAGGTTAAGGCAAGGCAAGCCAAGCAAGGCTAAGGAAAGTGGAGACAAGGCTAAGGCACGACAACGCAAGGCTAGGCAATGCACGGCAAAGCAAGGAAAGTGTAACGGAAGGCACGGCACGGCAATGGAAGGCAAGGTTATGGCACGACAACGCAAGGCTAAGGCACGACAACGCAAGGCTTGGCAATGCAGGGCAAGGCAAGGAAAGTGTAACGGAAAGAAAGGCAAGGCAAGGCAAAGCAAGGCAAC
The DNA here is from genome assembly GCF_037893015.1 of Macrotis lagotis. NCBI lineage: Eukaryota > Metazoa > Chordata > Mammalia > Peramelemorphia > Peramelidae > Macrotis > Macrotis lagotis. The sequence continues at coordinate 12,079 of NW_027422030.1, forward strand.
GCAAGGGGAATGGAAGGCACGGCAAGGTAAGGTAAGGACAAGGCAAGGCCCAGCAAGGCAAGGCAAGGCTAAGGCATGACAACGCAAGGCTAGGCAATGCAAGGCAAGGCAACGAAAGGCTAACGGAAGGCATGGCACGGCAAGGCAAGGCAAAGCAACGCAAGGCTAGGCAACGCACGGCAAGGCAAGGAAAGGGTAACGGAAGGCAAGGCAAGCGAAGGCAAAGCAAGGCAGGGAAAGGGTAACGGAAGGCACTGAAATGCAAGGCAAACCAAACTAGACTAAGGCAAGGCAAGGCAATGATATAGCAGCACAACGGAAGGCAAGGCAATGTACGAGAAGGCAAGGAATGGGTAACGGAAGGCAAGGCAAGGCAAGACAAAGCAAGGCAAGGCAAGGGTAACGGAAGGCACGGCAAGGTAAGGGAAGGACAAGGCAAGGAACGGCAACGCAAGGCAAGGCAAGGCTAAGGCACGGCAACGCAAGGCTAGGTATTGCACGGCAATGCAAGGAAAGGGTAACCGAATTCAATGCAAGGCAAAGCAAGGCCAAGAAAAATTATGGAATTTACGGCCAGGGAAGGCAAGGGTAACAGAAGGCAAGGGATAGCACTGCAAAGTAAGGCACGGCAAGGGTAATGGAAGGCACGGCAATGTAAGGGAAGGACAATGCAAGGCACGACAAGGCAAGGCTAAGCAATGCACCGCAGGGCAAGGAAAGAGTAACGGAAGGCAGTGCAAGGCAAAGCAAGGCCAGGCAAGGGTAACGGAAGGGAATGCACGACAAGGCAAGGCAAGGCTATGGCACGACAACGCAAGGCTATGTAATGAACGGCAATGCAAGGAAAGGGTAACGGAATGCAAGGCAAGGCAAGGCAAATCAATGCAAGGCAAGGGGAACGGAAGGCACGGCAAGGTAAGGCAAGGTGAATGGAAGGCACGACAAGGCAAGGCAAAGCTAAAGTAAGGCAACGCAAGGCAAGGAAAGGTTAAGGCAAGGCCAGCCAAGCAAGGCTAAGGCAAGTGGAGAGAAGGCTAAGGCACGACAACGCACGGCCAGGCAATGCACGGCAAAGCAAGGAAAGTGTAACGGAAGGCACGGCACGGCAAGGCAAGGCAAGGTTAAGGCACGACAATGCAAGGCTAAGGCACGACAACGCAAGGCTTGGCAATGCAGGGCAAGGCAAGGAAAGGGTAAAGGAAGGAAAGGCAAGGCAATGCAAAGCAAGGCAAGGCAAGAGTAACGGAAGGCACGGCACGGCAATGCAAGGCAAGGCTTATGCAACGCAACGCAAGGCTAGGCAAAGAAAGGCAAGGCAAGGAAAGTTTCACGAACGCAAGGCACGGCAAGGTCAAGAAAGCGAAGGCAAGGGTAACGCAAGGCAAGGCAAGGCAATGGAAATCAAGGCAAGGCAAGGGGAACGGAAGGCACGGAAACGCAAGGCAAGGCAGGCTAGGCTAAGGCAAGGCAAGGCAAGACTATGGCACGACAACGGACGGCTAGGAAATTCACGCCAAGGCAAGGAAAGTGTAACGGAATGCGAGGCACGGCACGTCCAGGCAAGGCTAAGGCAAGGCAACGCAAGGCAAGGAAAGTTTAACGGAAGGCAAGGCAAGGCAAAGAAAGGCCAGGCAAGGGTAACGGAAGGGAAGGAACGGCAAGGCAAGGCCAGCCAATCAAGGCTAAGACTAGGGAAGGCAAGGCTATGGCACGACAACGCAAATCTAGGTAATGCAGGACATTGCAAGGAAAGGGTAACGGAAGGCTAGGCAAGGCAAAGCAAGGGAAGGCAAGGGAAACGGAAGGCAAGGAAAGGCAAGGCAAAGCAAGGCAAGGCAATTGTAACGGAAGGCACGGCAATGGAAGGCAAGCCAATCTAGGCTAAGGCAAGGCAACGCAAGGCTATGGCACCACAAAGGAAGGCAAGGCAATGTACGACAGCGCAAGGAATGGGTAACGGAAGGCAAGGCAAGGCAAGACAAAGCAAGGCAAGGCTAGGGTAACGGAAGGCACGGCAAGGGAAGGGAAGGACAAAGTAAGGCACGGCAAGGCAAGGCAAGGCAAGGAAAGGGTAACAGAAGGCAAGGAAGGCAAGGCAAAGCAAGGCAAGGCAAGGGTAACGGAAGGCCCGACACGGTAAGGCAAGGTAAAGAAAAGCTAGGCAATGCACGGCTAGGCAAGGAAAGGGCAACGGAAGGCAACGCACGGCAAGGCAAGGCAAGCAGAAGGCACGAAAACGCAAGGCAGAGCAAGGCAAGGAAAGGGTAACGGATGGCATTGCAAAGCAAGCCAAAGCAAGGCAAGGCAAGTGTTCCGGAAGTCACGCCACGGCAAGGCAACGCAAGGATAAAGCAAGGCAACGCAAGGCTAAGCAATGCACCGCAATGCAAGGAAACGTTAACGGAAGGTAAGGCAAGGAAAAGCAAGGCCAGGCAAGGGTAACGGAAGGCAAGGCAAGGCAAGGCATGGCCAGCCAATAAAGGCTAACGCTAGGGAAGGCAAGGCTATGGCACGACAACGCAAATCTAGGTAAAGCAGGACATTGCAAGGAAAGGGTAACGGAAGGCAAGGCAAGGCAAGGCAAAGCAAGGGAAGGCAAGGGTAACGGAAGGCACGGCACGGCAAGGCAACGCAAGGCTAAAGCAAGGCAACGCAAGGCTAAGCAATGCACCGCAATGCAAGTAAAGGGTAACGGAATTCAATGCAAGGCAAAGCAAGGCCAGGTAAAGGTAATGGAAGTTACGGCAAGGGAAGGCAAGGGTAACAGAAGGCAAGGGAAAGCACTGCAAAGCAAGGCAAGGCAAGGATAATGGAAGGCACGGCAAGGTAAGGGAAGGACAATGCAAGGCACGACAAGTCAAGGCAACCCAAGGCTAAGCAATGCACAGCAGGGCAAGGAAAGGGTAACGGAAGAAAATTCCAGGCAAAGCAAGGCCAGGCAAGGGTAACGGAAGGCAAGGCACGGCAAGGCAAGGCAAGGCTAAAGCAAGGCAACGCTAGGCTAGGCAATGCACGGCAAGGCAACGAAAGTGTAACGGAAACAAGGCAAGGCAAGGGAAAGCAAGGCAATGCAAGGGGAACGGAAGGCAAGGGAAGGCCAGGGAAGGACAATGCAAGGCAAGGCCAGGCAAGTTAACGCTAAGGCACGATAACACAAGGCTAGGCAAAGGCAAGGGGAGGGAAAGATTAGGCAGGAGAACGCAAGGCTAGGCAATGCACGCAAACGCAAGGAAAGTGTAAGGGAATGCAAGGCACGGCAAGGCAAGGCAAGTCTAAGTCAAGGCAACGCAAGGCTAAGCAATGCACCGCAAGGCAAGGAAAGGGTAAAGGAAGGCAATGGAAGGCAAAGCAAGGCCAGGCAATGGTAACGGAAGTCACGGGAAGGGAAGGCAAGGCAAGGCTAAGGCAAGGCAACGCAAGGCAAGGCAAGCCAAGCAAGGCTAAGGCAAGTGGAGACAAGGCTAAGGCACGACAACGCAAGGCTAGGCAATGCACGGCAAGACAAGGAAAGGGTAAAGGAAGGCAAAGCACGGCAAGGCAAGGCAGGGCTAAGGCACGAAAACGCGAGGCTAGGCAATGCAGGACAAGGCAAGGAAAGGGTAACGTAAGGCACTGCAAGGCAAGGCAAAGCAAGGCAATGCAAGTGTAACGGAAGGCACGGCACGGCAAGGCAAGGCAAGGCTAAAGCAAGGCAACGCAAGGCTAGGCAATGCACTTAAAGGCACCGAAAGTGTAACGGAAGCAAGGCAAGGTAAGGGAAAGCAAGGCAATGCAATGGGAACGGAAGGCACGGCAAGGTAAGGCAAGGTGAATGGAAGGCAGGGCAAGGCAAGGCAAAGCTAAGGTAAGGCAACGCAAGTCAAAGAGAGGTTAAGGCAAGCCAAGCCAAGCAAGGCTAAGGAAAGTGGAGACAAGGCTAAGGCACGACAACGCAAGGCTAGGCAATGCACGGCAAAGCAAGGAAAGTGTAACGGAAGGCACGGCACGGCAATGGAAGGCAAGGTTATGGCACGACAACGCAAGGCTAAGGCACGACAACGCAAGGCTTGGCAATGCAGGGCAAGGCAAGGAAAGTGTAAAGGAAAGAAAGGCAAGGCAAGGCAAAGCAAGGCAACGCAAGGGTAACGGAAGGCCCGACACGGTAAGGCAAGGTAAAGAAATCTAGGCAATGCACGGCTAGGCAAGGAAAGGGCAACGGAAGGCAACGCACGGCAAGGCAAGGCAAGCCGAAGGCACGAAAACGCAAGGCTATGCAATGCAGAGCAAGGCAAGGAAAGGGTAACGGATGGCATTGCAAAGAAAGCGAAAGCAAGGCAAGGCAAGTGTTACGGAAGGCACGGCACGGCAAGGCAACGCAAGGCTAAAGCAAGGCAACGCAAGGCTAAGCAATGCACCGCAATGCAAGGAAACGTTAACGGAAGGTAAGGCAAGGAAAAGCAAGGCCAGGCAAGGGTAACGGAAGGCAAGGCAAGGCAAGGCATGGCCAGCCATTCAAGGCTAATGCTAGGGAAGGCAAGGCTATGGCACGACAACGCAAATCTAGGTAAAGCAGGACATTGCAAGGAAAGGGTAACGGAAGGCAAGGCAAGGCAAGGCAAAGCAAGGGAAGGCAAGGGTAACGGAAGGCACGGCACGGCAAGGCAACGCAAGGCTAAAGCAAGGCAACGCAAGGCTAAGCAATGCACCGCAATGCAAGTAAAGGGTAACGGAATTCAATGCAAGGCAAAGCAAGGCCAGGTAAAGGTAATGGAAGTTACGGCAAGGGAAGGCAAGGGTAACAGAAGGCAAGCGAAAGCACTGCAAAGCAAGGCAAGGCAAGGGTAACAGAAGGCATGGCAAGGTAAGGGAAGGACAATGCAAGGCACGACAAGTCAAGGCAACCCAAGGCTAAGCAATGCACAGCAGGGCAAGGAAAGGGTAACGGAAGAAAATGCCAGGCAAAGCAAGGCCAGGCAAGGGTAACGGAAGGCAAGGCACGGCAAGGCAAGGCAAGGCTAAAGCAAGGCAACTATAGGCTAGGCAATGCACGGCAAGGCAACGAAAGTGTAACGGAAACAAGGCAAGGCAAGGGAAAGCAAGGCAATGCAAGGGGAACGGAAGGCAAGGCAAGGCAAGGGAAGGACAAGGCAAGGCAAGGCAAGGCAAGGTAACGCTAAGGCACGATAACACAAGGCTAGGCAAAGGCAAGGGGAAGGAAAGATTAGGCAGGAGAACGCAAGGCTAGGCAATGCACGCAAACGCAAGGAAAGTGTAAGGGAATGCAAGGCACGGCAAGGCAAGGCAAGTCTAAGTCAAGGCAACGCAAGGCTAAGCAATGCACCGCAAGGCAAGGAAAGGGTAACGGAAGGCAATGGAAGGCAAAGCAAGGCCAGGCAATGGTAACGGAAGTCACGGGAAGGGAAGGCCAGGCAAGGCTAAGGCAAGGCAACGCAAGGCTAAGCAATGCACCGAAAGGCAACGAAAGGCTAACGGAAGGCATATCACGGCAAGGCAAGGCACGACTAAGGCAAGGCAACGCAAGGCTAGGCAATGCACGGCAAGGCAAGGAAAGGGCAACGGAAGGCCAGCCAAGGCAAGGCAAGGATAACGGAAGGCACGGCAATGCAAGGCAAACCAAGCTAGGCTAAGTCAAGGCAAGGCAAGGCTATGGCACCACAACGGAAGGCAAGGCAATGTACGACAAGGCAAGGCAACTCAAGGCTAAGCAATGCACCACAGGGCAAGGAAAGGGTAACAGAAGGCAATGCAAGGCAAAGCAAGGCCAGGCAAGGGCAACGGAAGGCAAGGCACGGCAAGGCAAGGCAAGGCTACGGCACGACAACGCACGGCTAGGTAATGCACGGCAATGCAAGGAAAGGGTAACGGAAGGCACGGCACGGCAAGGCAAGGCAAGGTTAAGGCACGACAACGCAAGGCTAAGGCACGACAACGCAAGGCTTCGCAATGCAGGGCAAGGCAAGGAAAGGGTAACGGAAAGAAAGGCAAGGCAATGCAAAGCAAGGCAAGGCAAGAGTAACGGAAGGCATGGCACGCCAATGCAAGGCAAGGCTTATGCAACGCAACGCAAGGCTAGGCAATTAACGGCAAGGCAAGGAAAGTTTCACGGACGCAAGGAACAGCAAGGTCAAGAAAGCGAAGGCAAGGGTAACGCAAGGCAAGGCAAGGCAATGCAAATCAAGGCAAGGCAAGGGGAACGGAAGGCACGGAAAGGCAAGGCAAGGCAGGCTAGGCTAAGGCAAGGCAAGGCAAGTCTATGGCACGACAACGGACGGCTAGGAAATGCACGCCAAGTCAAGGAAAGTGTAACGGAAAGCAAGGCACGGCACGTCCAGGCAAGGCTAAGGCAAGGCAACGCAAGGCAAGGAAAGGTTAACGGAAGGCAAGGCAAGGCAAAGCAAGGCCAGGCAAGGGTAACGGAAGGCAAGGAACGGCAAGGCAAGGCAAGGCTAAGGCAAGGCAACGCAAGGCTAGGGAAAGATAAGGCAAGGAAACACAAGGCTAGGCAATGCACGGCAAGGCAAGGCGAACGGAAGGTACGGCAAGGCAAGGCAAAGCTAAGGTAAGGCAACGAAAGGCAAGGCAAGCCAAGCAAGGCTAAGGCAAGTGGAGACAAGGCTAATTCACTACAAAGCAAGGCTAGGCAATGCACGGCAAAGCAAGGAAAGTGTAACAGAAGGCAAGGCAAGGCAAGGCAAAGCAAGGCAAGGCAAGGGTAACGGAAGACAAGGCAAGGCAAGGCAAAGCAAGGCAAGGCAAGGGGAACGGAAGGCACGGCAAGGCAAGGCCCAGCAAGGCAAGGCAAGGCTAAGGCATGAAAACGCAAGGCTAGGCAATGCAAAGCTAGGCAAGGAAAGGGTAACTCAAGGCAAGGCACGGCCTGGCAAGGCAAGGCTAAGGCACGACAACGCAAGGCTACGCAATGCAAGGCAAGACAACGAAAGGCTAACGGAAGGCATGGCACGGCAAGGCAAGGCAAGGCTAAGGCAAGGCACCACAAGGCTAGGTATTGCACGGCAATGCAAGGAAAGGGTAACCGTATTCAATGCAAGGCAAAGCAAGGCCAAGAAAAATTATGGAATTTACGGCAAGGGAAGGCAAGGGTAACAGAAGGCAAGGGATAGCACTGCAAAGTAAGGCAAGGCAAGGGTAATGGAAGGCACGGCAAGGTAAGGGAAGGACAATGCAAGGCACGACAAGGCAAGGCAACTCAAGGCTAAGCAATGCACCGCAGGGCAAGGAAAGAGTAACGGAAGGCAGTGCAAGGCAAAGCAAGGCCAGGCAAGGGTAACGGAAGGCAAGGCACGGCAAGGCAAGGCAAGGCTATGGCACGACAACGCAAGGCTACGTAATGCACGGCAATGCAAGGAAAGGGTAACGGAATGCAAGGCAAGGCAAGGCAAAGCAATGCAAGGCAAGGGGAACGGAAGGCACGGCAAGGTAAGGCAAGGTGAATGGAAGGCACGGCAAGGCAAGGCAAAGCTAAAGTAAGGCAACGGAAGGCAAGGAAAGGTTAAGGCAAGGCAAGCCAAGCAAGGCTAAAGCAAGTGGAGACAAGGGTAAGGCAGGACAACGCACGGCCAGACAATGCACGGCAAAGCAAGGAAGGTGTAACGGAAGGCACGGCACGGCAAGGCAAGGCAAGGTTAAGGCACGACAATGCAAGGCTAAGGCACGACAACGCAAGGCTTGGCAATGCAGGGCAAGGCAAGGAAAGGGTAAAGGAAGGAAAGGCAAGGCAATGCAAAGCAAGGCAAGGCAAGAGTAACGGAAGGCACGGCACGGCAATGCAAGGCAAGGCTTATGCAACGCAACACAAGGCTAGGCAATGAACGGCAAGGCAAGGAAAGTTTCACGGACGCAAGGCACGGCAAGGTGAAGAAAGCGAAGGCAAGGGTAACGCAAGGCAAGGCAAGGCAAGGGGAACGGAAGGCACGGAAAGGCAAGGCAAGCCAGGCTAGGCTAAGGCAAGGCAAGGCAAGACTATGGCACGAAACGGACGGCTAGGAGATGCACGCCAAGGCACCCAAAGTGTAAAGGAAAGCAAGGCACGGCACGTCCAGGCAAGGCTAATGCAAGGCAACGCAAGGCAAGGAAAGGTTAACGGAAGGCAAGGCAAGGCAAAGAAAGGCCAGGCAAGGGTAACGGAAGGCAAGGAACGGCAAGGCAAGGCCAGCCAATCAAGGCTAAGACTAGGGAAGGCAAGGCTATGGCACGACAACGCAAATCTAGGTAATGCAGGACATTGCAAGGAAAGGGTAACGGAAGGCTAGGCAAGGCAAAGCAAGGGAAGGCAAGGGTAACGGAAGGCAAGGAAAGGCAAGGCAAAGCAAGGCAAGGCAATGGTAACGGAAGGCACGGCAATGGAAGGCAAGCCAATCTAGGCTATGGCAAGGCAACGCAAGGCTATGGCACCACAACGGAAGGCAAGGCAATGTACGACAACGCAAGGAATGGGTAACGGAAGGCAAGGCAAGGCAAGACAAAGCAAGGCAAGGCAAGGGTAACGGAAGGCACGGCAAGGTAAGGGAAGGACAAAGTAAGGCACGGTAAGGCAAGGCAAGGCAAGGAAAGGGTAACGGAAGGGTAGGCAAAACAAGACAAGGCAAGGGTAAGGGAAGGCACGGCACGGAAAGTCAAGGCAAGGCCAAGGCAACAAATGGCTGGGCAATGCGCGGCAAGGCAACGTAAGGGTAACGGAAGGCACGGCAAGGCAAGGGAAGTACAAGGCAAGGCACGGCAAGGCAAGGGTAACGGAATGCAAGGCAAGACAATGGTAACGGAAGGCAAGGCACGGCAAGGCAAGGCAAGGCTAAGGAAACGCAACGCAAGGCAAGGGTAACGGAAGGGAAGGCACGATAAGGCAAGGAAAGGGTAACGGAATGCAAGGCACGGCAAGGCATGGCCAGCCAATCAAGGCTAATGCTAGGGAAGGCAAGGCTATGGCACGACAACGCAAATCTAGGTAAAGCAGGACATTGCAAGGAAAGGGTAACGGAAGGAAATGCAAGGCAAGGCAAAGCAAGGGAAGGCAAGGGTAATGGAAGGCAAGGAAAGGCAAGGCAAAGCAAGGCAAGGCAAGGGTAGCGGAAGGCACGGCAATGGAAGGCAAGCCAATCTAGGCTAAGGCAAGGCAACGCAAGGCTATGGCACCACAACGGAAGGCAAGGCAATGTACGACAACGCAAGGAATGGGTAACGGAAGGCAAGGCAAGGCAAGACAAAGCAAGGCAAGGCAAGGGTATCGGAAGGCACGGCAAGGTAAGGGAAGGACAAAGTAAGGCACGGTAAGACAAGGCAAGGCAAGGCAAGGGTAACAGAAGGCCCGACACGGTAAGGCAAGGTAAAGAAAGGCTAGGCAATGCACGGCTAGACAAGGAATGGGTAACGGAAGGCAAGGCAACCAAGATAAAGCAAGGGAAGACAAGGGTAACGGAAGGTACGGCAAGGTAAGGGAAGGACAAGGCAAGGCACGGCAAGTCAAGGCAAGACAATGCTAAGGCACGACAACGCAAGGCTAAGAAATGCACCGCAAGGCAAGGAAACGTTAACGGAAGGCAAGGCAAGGAAAAGCAAGGCCTGGCAAGGGTAAGGGAAGGCAAGGCACGGCAAGGCATGGCCAGCCAATCAAGGCTAATGCTAGGGAATGCAAGGATATGGCACGACAATGCAAATCTAGGTAATGCAGGACATTGCAAGGAAAGGGTAACGGCAGGCAAGGCAAAGCAAGGGAAGGCAAGGGTAACTGAAGGCAAGGAAAGGCAAGGCAAAGCAAGGCAAGGGAAGGGTAACGGAAAGCACGGCAATGGAAGGCAAGCCAATCTAGGCTAAGGCAAGGCAACGCAAGGCTATGGCACCACAACGGAAGGCAAGGCAATGTACGACAACGCAAGGAATGGGTAACGGAAGGCAAGGCAAGGCAAGACAAAGCAAGGCAAGGCAAGGGTAACGGAAAGCACGGCAAGGGAAGGGAAGGACAAAGTAAGGCACGGCAAGGCAAGGCATGGCAAGGAAAGGGTAACAGAAGGCAAGGAAGGCAAGGCAAAGTAAGGCAAGGCAAGGGTAAAGGAAGGGCCGACACGGTAAGGCAAGGTAAAGAAAAGCTAGGCAATGCACGGCTAGGCAAGGAAAGTGTAACGGAAGGCAACGCACGGCAAGGCAAGGCAAGCCGAAGGCACGAAAACGCAAGGCTAGGCAATGCAGAGCAAGGCAAGGAAAGGGTAACGGATAGCATTGCAAAGCAAGCCAAAGCAAGGCAAGGCAAGTGTTACGGAAGGCACGGCACGGCAAGGCAACGCATGGCTAAAGCAAGGCAACGCAAGGCTAAGCAATACACCGCAATGCAAGGAAACGTTAACGGAAGGTAAGGCAAGGAAAAGCAAGGCCAGGCAAGGGTAACGGAAGGCAAGGCAAGGCAAGGCATGGCCAGCCAATCAAGGCTAATGCTGGGAAAGGCAAGGCTATGGCACGACAACGCAAATCTAGGTAAAGCAGGACATTGCAAGGAAAGGGTAACGGAAGGCAAGGCAAGGCAAGGCAAAGCAAGGGAAGGCAAGGGTAACGGAAGGCACGGCACGGCAAGGCAACGCAAGGCTAAAGCAAGGCAACGCAAGGCTAAGCAATGCACCGCAATGCAAGTAAAGGGTAACGGAATTCAATGCAAGGCAAAGCAAGGCCAGGTAAAGGTAATGGAAGTTACGGCAAGGGAAGGCAAGGGTAACAGAAGGCAACGGAAAGCACTGCAAAGCAAGGCAAGGCAAGGGTAACGGAAGGCACGGCAAGGTAAGGGAAGGACAATGCAAGGCACGACAAGTCAAGGCAACCCAAGGCTAAGCAATGCACAGCAGGGCAAGGAAAGGGTAACGGAAGAAAATTCCAGGCAAAACAAGGCCAGGCAAGGGTAACGGAAGGCAAGGCACGGCAAGGCAAGGCAAGGCTAAAGCAAGGCAACGCTAGGCTAGACAATGCACGGCAAGACAACGAAAGTGTAACGGAAGCAAGGCAAGGCAAGGGAAAGCAAGGCAATGCAAGGGGAACGGAAGGCAAGGCAAGGCCAGGGAAGGACAAGGCAAGGCAAGGCCAGGCAAGGTAACGCTAAGGCACGATAACACAAGGCTAGGCTAAGGCAAGGGGAGGGAAAGATTAGGCAGCAGAACGCAAGGCTAGGCAATGCACGCAAACGCAAGGAAAGTGTAAAGGAATGCAAGGCACGGCAAGGCAAGGCAAGTCTAAGTCAAGGCAACGCAAGGCTAAGCAATGCTCCGCAAGGCAAGGAAAGGGTAACAGAAGGCAATGGAAGGCAAAGCAAGGCCAGGCAATGGTAACGGAAGTCACGGGAAGGGAAGGCAAGGCAAGGCTAAGGCAAGGCAACGCAAGGCTAAGCAATGCACCGAAAGGCAACGAAAGGCTAACGGAAGGCATAGCACGGCAAGGCAAGGCACGACTAAGGGAAGGCAACGCAAGGCTAGGCAATGCACGGCAAGGCAAGGAAAGGGCAACGGAAGGCCAGCCAAGGCAAGGCAAAGCAAGGCAAGGCAAGGATAACGGAAGTCAGGGCAATGCAAGGCAAACCAAGCTAGGCTAAGTCAAGGCAAGGCAAGGCTATGGCACCACAACGGAAGGCAAGGCAATGTACGACAAGGCAAGGCAACTCAAGGCTAAGCAATGCAGCACAGGGCAAGGAAAGAGTAACAGAAGGCAATGCAAGGCAAAGCAAGGCCAGGCAAGGGCAACGGAAGGCAAGGCACGGCAAGTCAAGGCAAGGCTATGGCACGACAACGCACGGCTAGGTAATGCACGGCAATGCAAGGAAAGGGTAACGGAAGGCACGGCACGGCAAGGCAAGGCAAGGTTAAGGCACGACAACGCAAGGCTAAGGCACGACAACGCAAGGCTTGGCAATGCAGGGCAAGGCAAGTAAAGGGTAACGGAAGGAAAGGCAAGGCAATGCAAAGCAAGGCAAGGCAAGAGTAACGGAAGGCACGGCACGGCAATGCAAGGCAAGGCTTATGCAACGCAAAGCAAGGCTAGGCAATTAACGTCAAGGCAAGGAAATTTTCAGGGACGCAAGGCACGGCAAGGTCAAGAAAGCGAAGGCAAGGGTAACGCAAGGCAAGGCAATGCAAATCAAGGCAAGGCAAGGGGAACGGAAGGTACGGAAAGGCAAGGCACGGCAGGCTAGGCTAAGGCAAGGCAAGGCAAGACTATGGCACGACAACGGACGGCTAGGAAATGCACGCCAAGGCAAGGAAAGTGTAACGGAAAGCAAGGCACGGCACGTCCAGGCAAGGCTAAGGCAAGGCAACGCAAGGCAAGGAAAGGTTAACGGAAGGCAAGGCAAAGCAAGGCCAGGCAAGGGTAACGGAAGGCAAGGAACGGCAAGGCAAGGCAAGGCTAAGGCAAGGCAACGCAAGGCTAGGGAAAGATAAGGCAAGGAAACACAAGGCTAGGCAATGCACGGCAAGGCAAGGGGAACGGAAGGTATGGCAAGGCAAGGCAAAGCTAAGGTAAGGCAACGCAAGGCAAGGCAAGCCAAGCAAAGCTAAGGCAAGTGAAGACAAGGCTAATTCACTACAAAGCAAGGCTAGGCAATGCACGGCAAAGCAAGGAAAGTGTAACGGAAGGCAAGGCAAGGCAAGGCAAAGCAAAGCAAGGCAAGGCAAGTGTAACGGAAGACAAGGCAAGGCAAGGCAAAGCAAGGCAAGGCAAGGGGAACGGAAGGCACGGCAAGGTAAGGTAAGGACAAGGCAAGGCCCAGCAAAGCAAGGCAAGGCGAAGGCATGACAACGCAAGGCTAGGCAATGCAAAGCAAGGCAAGGAAAGGGTGACTCAAGGCAAGGCACGGCCTGACAAGGCAAGGCTAAGGCACGACAACGCAAGGCTACGCATTGCAAGGCAAGACAACGAAAGGCTAACGGAAGGCATGGCACGGCAAGGCAAGGCAAGGCTAAGGCAAGGCAACGCAAGGCTAGGCAATGCACGGCAAGGCAAGGAAAGGGCAACTGAAGGCAAGGCAAGGCAAGGCAAAGCAAGGCAGGGAAAGGGTAACGGAAGGCACTAAAATGCAAGGCAAACCAAACTAGACTAAGGCAAGGCAAGGCAAGGATATGGCAGCATAACGGAAGGTATGGCAATGTACGACAAGGCAAGGAATGGGTAACGGAAGGCAAGGCAATCATGATAAAGCAAGGGAAGACAAGGGTAACGGAAGGTACGGCAAGGTAAGGGAAGGACAAGGCAAGGCAAGGCAAGTCAAGGCAAGGCAAGGCTAAGGCACGACAACGCAAGGCTAGGCAATACACGGCAAGGCAAGGAAACGGTAGGGCAAGGAAAGGCACGGTCAGGCAAGGCAAGGCTAAGGCACGACAACGCAAGGCTAAGCAATGCACCGCAAGGCAAGGAAACGTTAACGGAAGGCAAGGCAAGGAAAAGCAAGGCCAGGCAAGGGTAACGGAAGGCAAGGCAAGGCAAGGCATGGCCAGCCAATCAAGGCTAATTCTAGGGAAGGCAAGGCTATAGCACGACAACGCAAATCTAGGTAAAGCAGGACATTGCAAGGAAAGGGTAACGGAAGGCAAGGCAAGGCAAGGCAAAGCAAGGGAAGGCAAGGGTAATGGAAGGCAAGGAAAGGCAAGGCAAAGCAAGGCAAGGCAATGGTAACGGAAGGCACGGCAATGGAAGGCAAGCCAATCTAGGCTAAGGCAAGGCAACGCAAGGCTATGGCACCACAACCGAAGGCAAGGCAATGTACGACAACGCAAGGAATGGGTAACGGAAGGCAAGGCAAGGCAAGACAAAGCAAGGCAAGGCAAGGGTAACGGAAGGCACGGCAAGGGAAGGGAAGGACAAAGTAAGGCACGGTAAGGCAAGGCAAGGCAAGGAATGGGTAACGGAAGGGTAGGCAAAGCAAGACAAGGCAAGGGTATGGGAAGGCACGGCACGGAAAGTCAAGGCAAGGCCAAGGCAACACATGGCTGGGCAATGCTCGGCAAGGCAACGTAAGGGTAAGGGAAGGCACGGCAAGGCAAGGGAAGTACAAGGCAAGGCACGGCAAGGCAAGGGTAACGGAATGCATGGCAAGACAATTGTAACAGAAGGCAAGGCACGGCAAGGCAAGGCAACACTAAGGAAACGCAACGCAAGGCAAGGGTAACGGAAGGGAAGGCACGATAAGGCAAGGAAAGGGTAACGGAATGCAAGGCACGGCAAGGCATGGCCAGCCAATCAAGGCTAATGCTAGGGAAGGCAAGGCTATGGCACGACAACCCAAATCTAGGTAAAGCAGGACATTGCAAGGAAAGGGTAACGGAAGGCAAGGCAAGGCAAGGCAAAGCAAGGGAAGGCAAGGGTAATGGAAGGCAAGGAAAGGCAAGGCAAAGCAAGGCAAGGCAAGGGTAACGGAAGGCACGGCAATGGAAGGCAAGCCAATCTAGGCTAAGGCAAGGCAACGCAAGGCTATGGCACCACAACGGAAGGCAAGGCAATGTACGACAACGCAAGGAATGGGTAACGGAAGGCAAGGCAAGGCAAGACAAAGCAAGGCAAGGCAAGGGTAACGGAAGGCACGGCAAGGTAAGGGAAGGACAAAGTAAGGCACGGTAAGGCAAGGCAAGGCAAGGAAAGGGTAAGAGAAGGCAAGGAAGGCAAGGAAAAGCAAGGCAAGGCAAGGGTAACAGAAGGCCCGACACGGTAAGGCAAGGTAAAGAAAGGCTAGGCAATGCACGGCTAGGCAAGGAATGGGTAACGGAAGGCAAGGCAACCAAGATAAAGCAAGGGAAGACAAGGGTAACGGAAGGTACGGCAAGGTAAGGGAAGGACAAGGCAAGGCACGGCAAGTCAAGTCAAGACAAGGCTAAGGCACGACAACGCAAGGCTAAGAAATGCACCGCAAGGCAAGGAAACGTTAACGGAAGGCAAGGCAAGGAAAAGCACAGCCAGCAAGGATAAGGGAAGGCAAGGCACGGCAAGGCATGGCCAGCCAATCAAGGCTAATGCTAGGGAATGCAAGGCTATGGCACGACAACGCAAATCTAGGTAATGCAGGACATTGCAAGGAAAGGGTAACGGCAGGCAAGGCAAAGCAAGGGAAGGCAAGGGTAACGGAAGGCAAGGAAAGGCAAGGCAAAGCAAGGCAAGGCAAGGGTAACGGAAGGCACGGCAATGGAAGGCAAGCCAATGTAGGCTAAGGCAAGGCAACGCAAGGCTATGGCACCACAACGGAAGGCAAGGCAATGTACGACAAAGCAAGGAATGGGTAACGGAAGGCAAGGCAAGGCAAGACAAAGCAAGGCAAGGCAAGGGTAACGGAAGGCACGGCAAGGTAAGGGAAGTACAAAGTAAGGCACGGCAAGGCAAGGCAAGGCAAGGAAAGGGTAACAGAAGACAAGGAAGGCAAGGCAAAGCAAGGCAAGGCAAGGGTAACGGAAGGCCCGACACGGTAAGGCAAGGTAAAGAAAGGCTAGGCAATGCACGGCTAGGCAAGTAAAGGGTAACGGAAGGCAATGCACGGCAAGGCAAGGCAAGCCGAAGGCACGAAAACGCAAGGCTAGGCAATGCAGGGCAAGGCGAGGAAAGGGTAAAGGATGGCATTGCAAGGCAAGCCAAAGCAAGGCAAGGCAAGTGTTATGGAAGGCACGGCACGGCAAGGCAACGCAAGGCTAAAGCAAGGCAACGCAAGGCTAAGCAATGCACCTCAATGCAAGTAAAGGGTAACGGAATTCAATGCAAGGCAAAGCAAGGCCAGGCAAAGGTAATGGAAGTTACGGCAAGGGAAGGCAAGGGTAACAGAAGGCAAGGGAAAGCACTGCAAAGCAAGGCAAGGCAAGGGTAACGGAAGGCACGGCAAGGTAAGGGAAGGACAATGCAAGGCACGACAAGGCAAGGCAACCCAAGGCTAAGCAGTGCACAGCAGGGCAAGGAAACGGTAACGGAAGAAAATGCCAGGCAAATCAAGGCCAGGCAAGGGTAACGGAAGGCAAGGCACGGCAAGGCAAGGCTAAAGCAAGGCAAGGCAAGGCTAGGCAATGCACGGTAAGGCAAGAAAAGGGCAACGGAAGGCAAGGCAAGGCAAAGCAAGGCAGGGAAAGGGTAACGGAAGGCACTGAAATGCAAGGCAAACCAAAGTAGACTAAGGCAAGGCAAGGCAAGGATATGGCAGCATAACGGAAGGTAAGGCAATGTACGACAAGGCAAGGAATGGGTAACGGAAGGCAAAGCAACCAAGATAAAGCAAGGGAAGACAAGGGTAACGGAAGGTACGGCAAGGTAAGGGAAGGACAAGGCAAGGCACGGCAAGTCAAGGCAAGACAAGGCTAAGGCACGACAACGCAAGGCTAGGCAATACACGGCAAGGCAAGGAAACGGTAGCGCAAGGAAAGGCACGGTCAGGCAAGGCAAGGCTAAGGCACGACAACGCAAGGCTAAGCACTGCACCGCAAATCAAGGAAACGTTAACGGAAGGCAAGGCAAGGAAAAGCAAGGCCAGGCAAGGGTAACGGAAAGCAAGGCACGGCAAGGCATGGCCTGCCAATCAAGGCTAAGTCTAGGGAAGGCAAGGCTATGGCACGACAACGCAAATCTAGGTAATGCAGGACATTGCAAGGAAAGGGTAACGGAAGGCAAGGCAAGGCAAGGCAAAGCAAGGGAAGGCAAGGGTAACGGAAGGCACGGCAATGGAAGGCAAGCCAATCTAGGCTAAGGCAAGGCAACGCAAGACTATGGCACCACAACGGAAGGCAAGGCAATGTACGACAACGCAAGGAATGGGTAACGGAAGGCAAGGCAAGGCAAGACAAAGCAAGGCAAGGCTAGTGTAACGGAAGGCACGGCAAGGGAAGGGAAGGACAAAGTAAGGCACGGCAAGGCAAGGCAAGGCAAGGAAAGGGTAACAGAAGGCAAGGAAGGCAAGGCAAAGCAAGGCAAGGCAAGGGTAACGGAAGGCCCGACACGGTAAGGCAAGGTAAAGAAAAGCTAGGCAATGCACGGCTAGGCAAGGAAAGGGCAACGGAAGGCAACGCACGGCAAGGCAAGGCAAGCCGAAGGCACGAAAACGCAAGGCTAGGCAATGCAGGGCAAGGAAAGAAAGGGTAACGGATGGCATTGCAAGGCAAGCCAAAGCAAGGCAAGGCAAGTGTTATGGAAGGTACGGCACGGCAATGCAACGCAAGGCTAAAGCAAGGCAACGCAAGGCTAAGCAATGCACCGCAATGCAAGAAAGGGTAACGGAATTCAATGCAAGGCAAAGCAAGGCAGGGCAAGGGTAACGGAAGGCACGGCAAAGTAAGGGAATGACAATGCAAGGCACGACAAGGCAAGGCAACCCAAGGCTAAGCAATGCACAGCAGGGCAAGGAAAGGGTAACGGAAGTAAATGCCAGGCAAAGCAAAGCCAGGCAAGGGTAACGGAAGGCAAGGCACGGCAAGGCAAGGCAAGGCTAAAGCAAGGCAACGCTAGGCTAGGCAATGCACGGCAAGGCAACGAAAGTGTAACGGAAGCAAGGCAAGGCAAGGGAAAGCAAGGCAATGCAAGGGGAACGGAAGGCAAGGCAAGGCAAGGGAAGGACAAGGCAAGGCAAGGCCAGGCAAGGTAACGCTAAGGCACGATAACACAAGGCTAGGCTAAGGCAAGGGGAGGGAAAGATAAGGCAGGAGAACGCAAGGCTAGGCAATGCACGCAAACGCAATGAAAGCGTAAGGGAATGCAATGCACGGCAAGGCAACGAAAGTGTAACGGAAACAAGGCAAGGCAAGGGAAAGCAAGGCAATGCAAGGGGAACGGAAGGCAAGGCAAGGCAAGGCAAAGCAAGGGAAGGCAAGGGCAACGGAAGGCACGGTAATGCAAGGCAAGCCAAGCTAGGCTAAGGCAACTCAAGGCAAGGCTATGGCACAACGGAAGGCTAGGCAATATACAACAAGGTAAGGAAAGGGTAACGGAAGGCAAGGCAAGGCAAGGCAATGCAAGGCAAGGCAAGAGTCACGCAAAGCACGGCAAGGCTACGGAAGACAAGCAAGGCTAAGGAAAGGCAAGGCAAGGCTATGGCACGAGAACGCAAAGCTAGGCAATGCACGGCAAGGCAAGGAAAGGGTAACCCAAGCAAGGCAAGGCAAGGGAAAGCAATGCAATGCAAGGGGAACGAAAGGCAAGGCAAGGTAAGGCAAAGGGAATGGAAGGCACGGCAAGGAAAGGGATGGACAAGGCAAGGCACTGCCAGGCAACGTAAGGCTAAGGCACGATAACACAAGACTAGGCAAGTTTAGGCAAGGGACGCCAATCAAGGCTAAGGCAAGGGGATGCAAAGCTAAGGCAGGACAACGCAAGGCTAGGCAATGCAGGGCCAGGCAAGGAAAGGCTAATGGAAGGCAAGGCAAGGCAAGGCAAAGCAAGGCAAGGCAAGTGTAACGGAAAGCACGGCACGGCAAGGCAAGGCAAGGCTAAGGCAAGGCAACGCAAGGCTAGGGAAAGATAAGGCAAGGAAACACAAGGCTAGGCAATGCACGGCAAGGCAAGGGGAACGGAAGGTACGGCAAGGCAAGGCAAAGCTTATGTAAGGCAACGCAAGGCAAGGCAAGCCATGCAAGGCTAAGGCAAATGGAGACAAGGCTAAGGCACTACAAAGCAAGGCTAGGCAATGCACGGCAAAGCAAGGAAAGTGTAACGGAAGGCAAGGCAAGGCAAGGCAAAGCAAGGCAAGGCAAGGGTAACGGAAGACAAGGCAAGGCAAGGCAAAGCAAGGCAAGGCAAGGGGAACGGAAGGCACGGCAAGGTAAGGTAAGGACAAGGCAAGGCCCAGCAAGGCAAGGCAAGGCTAAGGCATGACAACGCAAGGCTAGGCAATGCAAAGCAAGGCAAGGAAAGGGTAAGTCAAGGCAAGGCACTGCCAGGCAAGGCAAGGCTAAGGCACGACACCGCAAGGTTAGGCAATGCAAGGCAAGACAACGAAAGGCTAACGGAAGGCATGGCATGGCACGGCAAGGCAAGGCAAGGCTAAGGCAAGGCAACGCAAGGCTAGGCAATGCACGGCAAGGCAAGGAAAGGGCAACGGAAGGCAAGGCAAGGCAAGACAACGCAAGCCAGGGAAAGGGTAACGGAAGGCACTGAAATGCAAGGCAAACCAAACAAGACTAAGGCAAGGCAAGGGAAGGATATGGCAGCATAACGGAAGGCAAGGCAATGTACGACAAGGCAAGGAATGGGTAACGGAAGGCAAGGCAACCAAGATAAAGCAAGGGAAGACAAGGGTAACGGAAGGTACGGCAAGGTAAGGGAAGGACAAGGCAAGGCACGGCAAGTCAAGGCAAGACAAGGCTAAGGCACGACAACGCAAGGCTAAGAAATGCACCGCAAGGCAAGAAACGTTAACGGAAGGCAAGGCAAGGAAAAGCAAGGCCAGGCAAGTGTAATGGAAGGCAAGGCACGGCAAGGCATGGCCAGCCAATCAAGGCTAATCCTAGGGAAGGCAAGGCTATGGCACGGCAAAGCAAATCTAGGTAATGCAGGACATTGCAAGGAAAGGGTAACGGCAGGCAAGGCAAAGCAAGGGAATGCAAGGGTAACGGAAGGCAAGGAAAGGCAAGGCAAAGCAAGGCAAGGCAAGGGTAACGGAAGACACGGCAATGGAAGGCCAGCCAATCTAGGCTAAGGCAAGGCAACGCAAGGCTATGGCACCACAACGGAAGGCAAGGCAATGTACGACAACGCAAGGAATGGGTAACGGAAGGCAAGGCAAGGCAAGACAAAGCAAGGCAAGGCAAGGGTAACGGAAGGCACGGCAAGGTAAGGGAAGTACAAAGTAAGGCACGGCAAGGCAAGGCAAGGCAAGGAAAGGGTAACAGAAGGCAAGGAAGGCAAGGCAAAGCAAGGCAAGGCAAGGGTAACGGAAGGCCCGACACGGTAAGGCAAGGTAAAGAAAGGCTAGGCAATGCACGGCTAGGCAAGGAAAGGGTAACGGAAGGCAACGAACGGCAAGGCAAGGCAAGCCGAAGGCACGAAAACGCAAGGCTAGGCAATGCAGGGCATGGCAAGGAAAGGGTAACGGATGGCATTGCAAGGCAAGCCAAAGCAAGGCAAGGCAAGTGTTACGGAAGGCACGGCACGGCAAGGCAACGCAAGGCTAAAGCAAGGCAACGCAAGGCTAAGCAATGCACCGCAATGCAAGTAAAGGTTAACGGAATTCAATGCAAGGCAAAGCAAGGCCAGGCAAAGGTAATGGAAGTTACGGCAAGGGAAGGCAAGGGTTACAGAAGGCAAGGGAAAGCACTGCAAAGCAAGGCAAGGCAAGGGTAACGGAAGGCACGGCAAGGTAAGGGAAGGACAATGCAAGGCACGACAAGGCAAGGCAACCCAAGGCTAAGCAATGCACAGCAGGGCAAGGAAAGGGTAACGGAAGAAAATGCCAGGCAAAGCAAGGCCAGGCAAGGGTAACGGAAGGCAAGGCACGGCAAGGCAAGGCAAGGCTAAAGCAAGGCAACGCTAGGCTAGGCAATGCACGGCAAGGCAACGAAAGTGTAACGGAAGCAAGGCAAGGCAAGGGAAAGCAAGGCAATGCAAGCGGAACGGAAGGCAAGGCAAGGCAAGGGAAGGACAAGGCAAGGCAAGGCCAGGCAAGGTAACGCTAAGGCCCGATAACACAAGGCTAGGCTAAGGCAAGGGGAGGGAAAGATAAGGCAGGTGAACGCAAGGCTAGGCAATGCACGCAAACGCAAGGAAAGCGTAAGGGAATGCAATGCACGGCAATGCAACGAAAGTGTAACGGAAACAAGGCAAGGCAAGGGAAAGCAAGGCAATGCAAGGGGAACGGAAGTCAAGGCAAGACAAGGGAAGGACAAGGTAAGGCAAGGCCAGGCAAGGTAACGCTAAGGCACGATAACACAAATCTAGGCTAAGGCAAGGGGAGGGAAAGATAAGGCAGCAAGGCTAGGCAATGCACGCAAACGCAAGGAAAGTGTAAGGGAATGCAAGGCACGGCAAGGCAAGGCAAGTCTAAGTCAAGGCAACGCAAGGCTAAGCAATGCACCGCAAGGCAAGGAAAGGGTAACGGAAGGCAATGGAAGGCAAAGCAAGGCCAGGCAAGGGTAACGGAAGTCAAGGGAAGAGAACGCAAGGCAAGGCTAAGACAAGGCAACGCAAGGCTAAGCAATGCACCGCAAGGCAACGAAAGGCTAACGGAAGGCATAGCACGGCAAGGCAAGGCACGACTAAGGCAAGGCAACGCAAGGCTAGGCAATGCACGGCAAGGCAAGGAAAGGGCAACGGAAGGCCAGCCAAGGCAAGGCAAAGCAAGGCAAGGCAAGGATAACGGAAGGCACGGCAATGCAAGGCAAACCAAGCTAGGCTAAGTCAAGGCAAGGCAACTCTATGGCACCACAACGGAAGGCAAGGCAATGTACGACAAGGCAAGGAATTGGTAACGGAAGGCAAGGCAAGGCAAGACAAAGCAAGGCAAGGCAAGGGTAACGGAAGGCACGGCAAGGTAAGGGAAGTACAAAGTAAGGCACGGCAAGGCAAGGCAAGGCAAGGAAAGGGTAACAGAAGGTAAGGAAGGCAAGGCAAAGCAAGGCAAGGCAAGGGTAACGGAATGCCCGACACGGTAAGACAAGGTAAAGAAAGGCTAGGCAATGCACGGCTAGGCAAGGAAAGGGTAACGGAAGGCAACGCACGGCAAGGCAAGGCAAGCCGAAGGCACGAAAACGCAAGGCTAGGCAATGCAGGGCAAGGCAAGGAAAGGGTAACGGATGGCATTGCAAGGCAAGGGAAAGCAATGCAATGCAAGGGGAACGAAAGGCAAGGCAAGGTAAGGCAAGGGGAATGGAAGGCACGGCAAGGAAAGGGAAGGATAAGGCAAGGCACTGCCAGGCAATGTAAGGCTAAGGCACGATAACACAAGGCTAGGCAAGTTTAAGGCAAGGGACGCCAATCAAGGCTAAGGCAAGGGGATGCAAAGCTAAGGCAGGACAACGCAAGGCTAGGCAATGCAGGGCCAGGCAAGGAAAGGGTAATGGAAGGCAAGGCAAGGCAAGGCAAAGCAAGGCAAGGCAAGTGCAACGGAAAGCACGGCACGGCAAGGCAAGGCAAGGCTAAGGCAAGGCAACGCAAGGCTAGGGAAAGATAAGGCAAGGAAACACAAGGCTAGGCAATGCACGGCAAGGCAAAGGGAACGGAAGGTACGGCAAGGCAAGGCAAAGCTAAGGTAAGGCAACGCAAGGCAAGGCAAGCCAAGCAAGGCGAAGGCAAGTGGAGACAAGGCTAAGGCACTACAAAGCAAGGCTAGGCAATGCACGGAAAAGCAAGGAAAGTGTAACGGAAGGCAAGGCAATGCAAGGCAAAGCAAGGCAAGGAAAGGGTAACGGAAGACACGGCAAGGTAAGGGAAGGACAAGGCAAGGCACGGCTAGGCAAGGCAAGGCTAAGGCACGACAACACAAGGCTACGCAATTCAAGGCAAGGCAACGAAAGGCTAACGGATGGCATGGCACAGCAAGGCAAAGCAAGGCTAAGGCAAGGCAACGCAAGGCTAGGCAATGCATGGCAACGCAAGGAAAGGTCAACGGAAGGCAAGGCAAGGCAAGGCAAAGGAAGGCATGGCAAGGGTAACGGAAGGCACGGCAATGCAAGGCAAGCCAAGCTCGGCTAAGTCAAGGCAAGGCAAGTCAATGGCACCACAACGGATGGCAAGGCAATGCACGGCAAGGCAAGGAAACGGTAACGGAAGGCAAGGCAAGGCAAAACAAGGCCAGGCATGGGTAACGGAAGGCAAGGCACGACAAGGCAAGGCCAGCCGATGAAGGCTAAGGCAAGGGAAGGCTAGGCTATGGCACGACAAAGCAAGTCGAGGTAATGGTCGGCAATGCAAGGAAAGGGTAACGGAAGGCAAGGCAAGGCAGGGCAAAGCAAGGGAACGCAAGGATAACGGAAGGAAAGGAAAGGCAAGGCAAAGCAAGGCAAGGCAAGGGTCACTTTAGGCACGGCAAGACAACGCAAGTATAACGGAAGGCACGGCAATGCAATGCAAGCCAAGCTAGGCTAAGGCAAGGCAAGGCAAGGCTATGGCAGAACGGAAGGCTACGCAATGTACGACAAGGCAAGGAAAGGGTAACGGAAGGCAAGGCAAGGTAAGGGTAACGCAAGGCACGGCAAGGCAAGGGAAGAAATGCAAGGCCAAGGAAAGGCAAGGCAAGGATATGGCACGACAACGCAAAGCTAGGCAATGCACGGCAAGGCAAGGAAAGCGTAACTCAAGGCAAGGCACGGCCAGGCAAGGCAAGGCAAGGGTAACGGAAGGCACGGCAAGGCAAGGCAAGGGTAACGGAAGGCACAGCAATGCAAGGCAAGCCAAGCTATGCTAAAGCAAGGCAAGGCGAGGCTATCCAGAACAGAAGGCTAGGCAAGGTAAGACAAGGCAAAGAAAGGGTAACGGAAGGCAAGGCAAGGCAAAGCAAACCAAGGGAAGGCAAGGGTAACGCAAAGCACGGCAAGGCAATGGAAGACAATTAAGGCTAAGACAAGGCAAGGCAAGGCTGTGGCACCACAACAGATGGCAAGGCAATGTACGACAAGGCAAGGAATCGGTAACGGAAGGTTGGTAACGGAAGGCACAGAAATGCAAGGCAATCCAAGTTAGGCTAAAGCAAGGCAAGGCGAGGCTATGGCAGAACGGAACGCTAGGCAAAGTATGACAAGGCAAGGCAAGGCAATGCAAACCAAAGCAAGGCAAGTGTAACACAAGGCACGGCAAGGCAAGGGAAGACAAGTAAGGCTAAGACAAGGCAAGGCAAGGCAATGGCACCACAACGGATGGCAAGGCAATGTACGACAAGGCAAGGAATCGGTAACAGAAGGCAAGGCAAGGCTAGACAAAGCAAGGGAAGGTAAGGGTAACGGAAGACAATGCAAGGTAAGGCAAGGCAAGGCTAAGGCACGACAACGCAATGCTAGGCAATGCACGGCAAGGTAAGGAAAGGGTAACGGAAGGCAAGGCAAGGCAAGACAAAGCAAGGCAAGGCAACGGTAATGGAAGGCACGGCAAGGCAAGGCAAACAAGGCAAGGCAAGGGTAACCGAAGGCACGGCAAGGCAAGGCAAGGGTAACGGAAGGCACGGCAATGCAAGGCAAGGCAAGGCAAAGCTATGGCAGAACGGAAGGCTAGGGAATGTACGACAAGGCAATAAAAGGGTAACGGAAGGCAAGGCAAGGCAATGCAAACCAAGGCAAGGCAAGTTTAATGCAAGGCACGGCAAGGCAAGGGAAGACATGCAAGGCCAAGGCAAGACAAGGCAAGGCTATGGCACCACAACGGATGGCAAGGCAATGTACGACAAGGCAAGGAATCGATAACGGAACGCAAGGCAAGGCAAGACAAAACAAGGCAAGGCAAGGGTAATGGAAGACACGGCAAGGGAAGGGAAGGACAAGGCAAGGCACGGCATGGCAAGGCAAGGCAAGGCTAAGGCATGAAAACGCAAGGCTAGGCAATGCACGGCAAGGCAACGAAAGGGTAACGGAAGGCATGGCACAGCAAGGCAAGGCAAGGCTAAGGCAAGGCAACGCAAGACTAGGCAATGCACGGCAAGGCAAGGAAAGGGAAACGAAATGCAAGGGAAAGCAAGGCATGGCAAGTGTAACGGAAGGCACGGCAATGCAAGGCAAGGCAAGCTAGGCTAAGGCAAGGCAAGGCAAGGCTATGGCACCACAACGGATGGCAAGGCAATGTACGAAAAGGCAAGGAATCGGTAACTGAAGGCAAGGCAAGGCAAGAGAAAGAAAGGGAAGGCAAGGGTAACGGAAGACACGGCAAGTTAAGGGAAGGACAAGGCAAGGCACGGCAAGGCAAGGCAAGGCAAGGCTAAGGCACGACAACGCAAGGCTAGGCAATGCACGGCAAGGCAAGGAAAGGCTAACGGAATGCAACGCACGGCAAGGCAAGGCAGGGCTAAGGCACGAAAACGCAAGGCTAGAAATTGCACGGCAAAGCAAGTAAAGGGCAACGGAAGGCAAGGCAAGGCAGGGCAAATGAAGGCAAAGCAAATTTAACGGAATTCACGGCAATGCAAGGTAAGCCAAGCTAGGGTAAGGCAAGGCAAGGCAAGGCTATGGCACCACAACGGATGGCAAGGCAATGTACGACAAGGCAAGGAATCGGTAACGATAGGCAAGGCAAGGCAAGACAAGTCAAGGCAAGGCAAGGCTAAGGCATGAAAACGCAAGGCTAGGCATTGCACGGGAAGGCAACGAAAGGCTAACGGAAGGCATGGCACAGCAGGGCAAGGCAAGGCTAAGTCAAGGCAACGCAAGGCAAGGCAATGCATGGCAAGGCAAGGAAAGGGCAATGGAAGGCAAGGCAAGCCAAGGCAAAGCAAGGCATAGCAAGGCTAACGGAAGGCACGGCAATGCAATGCAAGCCAAGCTAGGATAAGGCAAGGTAAGGCAAGGCAAGGCTATGGCACCACAACGGATGGCAAGGCAATGTACGACAACGAAAGGAATCTGTAAGAAAGCAAGGCAAGGCAAGACAAAGCAAGGCAAGGCAAGGGTCACGGAAGACACGGCAAGGTAAAGGAAGGACAAGGCAAGGCACGGCATGGCAAGGGAAGGCAAGGCTAAGGCACGACAACGCAAGTCTAGGCAATGCACGGCAAGGCAACGAAAGGGTAACGGAAGGCATCGCACAGCAAGGCAAGGCAAGGCTAAGGCAAGGCAACGCAAGACTAGGCAATGCACGGCAAGGCAAGGAAAGGGAAACGAAATGCAAAGAAAAGCAAGGCATGGCAACTGTAACGGAAGGCAAGGAAATGCAAGGCAAGGCAAGCTAGGCTAACTCAAGGCAAGGCAAGGCTATGGCACAACGGAAGGCAAGGCAATGTATGACATGGCAAGGAATCGGTAACGGAAATCAAGGCAAGGGATGACAAAGCAAGGCAAGGCAAGGGTAACGGAATTCACGGCAATGCAAGGCAAGCCAAGCTAGGCTAAGGCAAGGCAAGGCAAGGCTATCGCAAGAGAACGGAAGGCTAGGCCATGTACGGCAATGCAAGGGATGGGTAACGGAAGGCAAGGCAATGAAAGACAAAGCAAGGCAAGGCAACGGTAACGGAAGGCACGGCAATGTAAGGGAAGGACAAGGCAAGGCACGGCAAGGCAAGGCAAGGCTAAGGCACGACAACACAAGGCTAGGCAATGCACGGCAAGTCAAGGAAACGGTAACGGAAGGCAAGGCAAGACAAAGCAAGGGAAGGCAACGGTAATGGAAGGCACGGCAAGGCAAGGCAAACAAGGCAAGGGAAGGGTAACGGAAGGCATGGCAATGCAAGGCAAGGTAAGGCAAAGCTATGGTAGAACGGAAGGCTAGGGAATGTACGACAAGGCAATAAAAGGGTAACGGAAGGCAAGGCAAGGCAATGCATACCAAGGGAAGGCAAGGTTAACGCAAGGCACGGCAAGGCAAGGGAAGACAAGCAAGGCTAAGGCAAGGCAAGGCAAGGGTATGGCACCACAACGGATGGCAAGGCAATGTACGACAAGGCAAGGAATCGGTAACGGAAGGCAAGGCAAGGCAAGAAAGTCAAGGCAAGGCAAGGCTAAGGCATGACAACGCAAGGCTAGGCAATGCACGGGTAGGCAACGAAAGGCTAACGGAAGGCATGGCACAGCCGGGCAAGGCAAGGCTAAGGCAAGGCAACGCAAGGCTAGGCAATGCATGGCAAGGCAAGGAAAGGGCAAGGGAAGGCAAGGCAAGGCCAAGCAAGGCATGGCAAGGGTAACGGAAGGCACGGCAAAGCAAAGCAAGCCAAGCTAGGCTAAGGCAAGGCAAGGCAAGGCTATGGCACCACAACGGATGGCAAGGCAATGTACGACAAGGTAAGGAATCGGTAACGGAAGGCAAGGCAAAGCAAAACAAAGCAAGGCAAGGCAAGGGTAATGGAAGGCATGGCAAGGCAAGGCAAACAAGGCAAGGCAAGGGTAACGCAAGGCACGGCAAGGCAAGGGAAGAGAAGCAAGGCTAAGGCAAGGCAAGGCAAGGCTATGGCACCACAACGGATGGCAAGGCAATGTACGACAAGGCAAGGATTCGGTAACGGGAGGCAAGGCAAGGGAAGACAAAGCAAGGGAAGGCAAAGGTAACGGAAGGCACGGCAATGTAAGAGAAGGACAAGGCAAGGCACGGCAAGGCAAGGCAAGGCTAAGGAACGAAAACACAAGGCTAGGCAATGCACGGCAAGGCAAGGAAACGGTAACGGAAGGCAAGGCAAGGCAAGACAAAGCAAGGAAAGGCAACGGTAATGGAAGGCATGGCAAGGCAAGGCAAACAAGGCAAGGCAAGGGTAACGCAAGGCACGGCAAGGCAAGGGAATAGAAGCAAGGCTAAGGCAAGGCAAGGCAAGGCTATGGCACCACAACGGATGGCAAGGCAATGTACGACAAGGTAAGGATTCGGTAACGGGAGGCAAGGCAAGGCAAGACAAAGCAAGGGAAGGCAATAGTAACGGAAGACTCGGGAAGGTAAGGGAAGGACAAGGAAAGGCATGGCAAGGCAAGGCAAGGCAAGGCTAAGGCATGACAACGCAAGGCTAGGCAATGCATGGCAATGCAACGAAAGTCTAACGGAGGGCATGGCACAGCAGGGAAAGGCAAGGCTAAGGCAAGGCAACGCAAGGCAAGGCAATGCATGGCAAGGCAAGGAAAGGTCAACGGAAGGCAAGGCAAGCCAAGGCAAAGCAAGGCAATGCAAGAGTAACGGAAGACACGGCAAGGTAAAGGAAGGACAAGACAAGGCAGGGCATGGCAAGGGAAGCCAAGGCTAAGGCACGACAACGCAAGGCTAGGCAATGCACGGCAAGGCAACGAAAGGGTAACGGAAGGCATGGCAAAGCAAGGCATGGCAAGGCTAAGGCAAGGCAACGCAAGACTAGGCAATGCACGGCAAGGCAAGATAAGGGAAACGAAATGCAAGGCAAAGCAAGGCATGGCAAGTGTAACGGAAGGCACGGCAATGCAAGGCAAGGCAAGCTAGGCTAAGGCAAGGCAAGGCAAGGCTATGGCACCACAACGGATGGCAAGGCAATGTACGACAAGGCAAGGAATCGGTAACTAAAGGCAAGGCAAGGCAAGACAAAGCAAGGGAAGGCAAGGGTAACGGAAGACACGGCAAGGTAAGGGAAGGACAAGGCAAGGCACGGCTAGGCAAGGCAAGGCTAAGGCACGACAACGCAAGGCTAGGCAATTCACGGAAAGGCAACGAAAGGCTAACGGAAGGCATGGCACAGCAAGGCAAAGCAAGGCTAAGGCAAGGCAACGCAAGGCTAGGCAATGCATGGCAAGGCAAGGAAAGGTCAACGGAAGGCAAGGCAAGGCAAGGCAAAGGAAGGCATGGCAAGGGTAACGGAAGGCACGGCAATGCAAGGCAAGCCAAGCTAGGCTAAGGCAAGGCAAGGCAAGTCAATGGAGCCACAACGGATGGCAAGGCAATGCACGGCAAGGGAAGGAAACGGTAACGGAAGGCAAGGGAAGGCAAAACAAGGCCAGGCAAGGGTAACGGAAGGCAAGGCACGACAAGGCAAGGCCAGCCGATCAAGGCTAAGGCAAGGGAAGGCAAGGCTATGGCACGACAAAGCAAGTCGAGGTAATGGTCGGCAATGCAAGGAAAGGGTACCGGAAGGCAAGGCAAGGCAGGGCAAAGCAAGGGAACGCAAGGATAACGGAAGGAAAGGAAAGGCAAGGCAAAGCAAGGCAAGGCAAGGGTAACGGAAGGCACGGCAAGGCAACGCAAGTGTAACGGAAGGCACGGCAATGCAATGCAAGCCAAGCTAGGCTAAGGCAAGGCAAGGCAAGGCTATGGCAGAACGGAAGGCTACGCAATGTACGACAAGGCAAGGAAAGGGTAACGGAAGGCAAGGCAAGGCAAGGGTAACGCAAGGCACGGCAAGGCAAGGGAAGAAAAGCAAGGCTAAGGAAAGGCAAGGCAAGGATATGGCACGACAACGCAAAGCTAGGCAATGCACGGCAAGGCAAGGAAAGCGTAACTCAAGGCAAGGCACGGCCAGGCAAGGCAATGCAAGGGTAACGGAAGGCACGGCAAGGCAAGGCAAGGGTAACGGAAGGCACAGCAATGCAAGGCAAGCCAAGCTATGCTAAAGCAAGGCAAGGCGAGGCTATCCAGAACGGAAGGCTAGGCAATGTAAGACAAGGCAAAGAAAGGGTAACGGAAGGCAAGGCAAGGCAAAGCAAACCAAGGAAAGGCAAGGGTAACGCAAAGCACGGCAAGGCAATGGAAGACAATTAAGGCTAAGACAAGGCAAGGCAAGGCTGTGGCACCACAACAGATGGCAAGGCAATATACGACAAGGCAAGGAATCGGTAACAGAAGGTTGGTAACGGAAGGCACAGCAATGCAAGGCAAGCCAAGCTAGGCTAAAGCAAGGCAAGGCGAGGCTATGGCAGAACGGAACGCTAGGCAAAGTATGACAAGGCAAGGCAAGGCAATGCAAACCAAGGCAAGGCAAGTGTAACACAAGGCACGGCAAGGCAAGGGAAGACAAGTAAGGCTAAGACAAGGCAAGGCAAGGCAATGGCACCACAACGGGAGGCAAGGTAATATACGACAAGGCAAGGAATCGGTAACAGAAGGCAAGGCAAGGCAAGACAAAGCAAGGGAAGGTAAGGGTAACGGAAGACACTGCAAGGTAAGGCAAGGCAAGGCTAAGGCACGACAACGCAAGGCTAGGCAATGCACGGTAAGGCAAGGAAAGGGTAACGGAAGGCAAGGCACGGCACGACAAGGCAAGGCTAAGGCACGAAAACGCAAGGTTAGAAAAAGCACGGCAAGGCAAGGAAAGGGCAACGGAAGGCAAGGCAAAGCAAGGCAAATCAAGTCAACGCAAGGGTAACGGAATGCACGGCAATGCAAGGCAAGCCAAGCTAGGCTAAGGCAAGGCAAGACAAAGATATGGCACGACAACGGAAGGCTAGGCCATGTACGACAAGGCAAGGAATGGGTAACGGAATGGAAGGCAAGGCAAGAGAAAGCAAGGCAAGGCAACGGTAACGGAAGGCACGGCAAGGTAAGGGAAGAACAAGGCAAGGCACAGCAAGGCAAGGCAAGGGTAAGGCACGACAACACAAGGCTAGGCAATGCACGGCAAGGCAACGAAACGGTAACCGAAGGCAAGGCAAGGCAAGACAAAGCAAGGCAAGGCAACGGTAATGGAAGGCACGGCAAGGCAAGGCAAACAAGGCAAGGCAAGGGTAACCGAAGGCACGGCAAGGCAAGTCAAGGGTAACGGAAGCGACGGCAATGCAAGGCAAGGCAAGGCAAATCAATGGCAGAACGGAAGGCTAGGGAATGTACGACAAGGCAATAAAAGGGTAACGGAAGGCAAGGCAAGGCAATGCAAACCCAGGCAAGGCAAGGTTAATGCAAGGCACGGCAAGGCAAGGGAAGACAAGCAAGGCTAAGGCAAGGCAAGGCAAGTCTATGGCACCACAACGGATGGCAAGGCAATGTACGACAAGGCAAGGAATCGATAACGGAACGCAAGGCAAGGCAAGACAAAACAAGGCAAGGCAAGGGTAACGTAAGACACGGCAAGGTAAGGGAAGGACAAGGGAAGGCACGACATGGCAAGGCAAGGCAAGGCTAAGGCATGACAACGCAAGGCTAGGCAATGCACGGCAAGGCAATGAAAGGCTAACGGAAGGCATGGCACAGCCGGGCAAGGCAAGGCAAAGGCAAGGCATCGTAACGCTAGGCAATGCATGGCAAGGCAAGGAAAGGGCAACGGAAGGCAAGGCAAGGCAAGGCCAAGCAAGGCATGGCAAGGGTAACGGAAGGCACGGCAATGCAAGACAAGCCAAGCTAGGCTAAGGGAAGGCAAGGCAAGGCTATGGCACCACAACGGATGTCAAGGCAATGTACTACAAGGCAAGGAATCAGTAACGGAAGGCAAGGCAAGGCAAGACAAAGCAAGGCAAGGCAAGGGTTACGGAACACACGGCAAGGTAAGGGAAGGACAAGGCAAGGCACGGCAAGGCAAGGAAAGGCAAGGCTAAATCATGACAACGCAAGGCTAGGCAATGCACCGCAAGGCAACGAAAGGCTAAGGGAAGGCATGGCACAGCAGGGCAAGGCAACGCAAGGCTAGGCAATGCATGGAAAGGCAGGAAAGGGCAACGTAAGGCAAGGCAAGGCAAGGCCTAGGAATGTATGGCAAAGGTAACGGAAGGCCCGGCAATGCAAGGCAATCCAAGCTAGGCTAAGGCAAGGCAACGCAAGACTATGGCACCACAACGGAAGGCAAGGCAATGTACGACAACGCAAGGAATCGGTAACGGAAGGCAAGGCAAGGCAAGACAAAGCAAGGCAAGGCAAGGGTAATGGAAGACACGGCAAGGTAAGGGAAGGAAAAGGCAAGGCATGGCAAGTCAAGGGTAACGGAATTCACGGCAATGGAAGGCAAGCCAAGCTAGGCTGAGGCAAGGCAAGGCAAGGCTATGGCCACGAGAACGGAAGGCTAGGCCATGTAAGACAAGGCAAGGAATGGGTAACGGAAGGCAAGGCAAGGGAAGACAAAGCAAGGGAAGGCAAAGGTAACGGAAGGCACGGCAATGTAAGAGAAGGACAAGGCAAGGCACGGCAAGGCAAGGCAAGGCAAGGCTAAGGCATGACAACGCAAGGCTAGGCAATGCATGGCAATGCAACGAAAGGCTAACGGAAGGCATGGCACAGCAGGGAAAGGCAAGGCTAAGGCAAGGCAACGCAAGGCAAGGCAATGCATGGCAAGGCAAGGAAAGGGCAACGGAATGCAAGGCAAGCCAAGGCAAAGCAAGGCATGGCAAGGCTAACGTAAGGCACGGCAATGCAAAGCAAGGCAAGCTAGGATAAGGCAAGTCAAGTCAAGGCAAGGCTATGGCACCACAACGGATGGCAAGGTAATGTACGACAACGAAAGGAATCTGTAAGAAATCAAGGCAAGGCAAGACAAAGCAAGGTAAGGCAAGGGTAACGGAAGACACTGCAAGGTAAAGGAAGGACAAGGCAAGGCACGGCATGGCAAGGCAAGGCAAGGCTAAGGCACGACAACGCAACGCTAGGCAATGCACGGCAAGGCAACGAAAGGCTAACGGAAGGCATGGCACAGCAAGGCAAGGCAATTCTAAGGCAAGGCAATGCAAGGCTAGGCAATGCACGGCAAGGCAAGGAAAGGGCAACAGTAGGAAAGGCACGTCAAGGGAAAGCAAGGCATGGGAAGGGTAACGGAAGGCACGGCAATGAAAGGCAAGGCAAGCTAGGATAAGGCAAGGCAAGGCTACGGCACCACAACGGATGGCCAGGCAATGAACGACAAGGCAAGGAATCGGTAACGGAAAGCAATGCAAGGGAAGACAAAGCAAGGCAAGGGTAACGGAAGACAGGGCAAGGTAAGGGAAGTTCAAGGCAAGGCACGGCAAGGCAAGGAAAGGCAAGGCTAAGGCACGACAACGCAAGGCTAGGCAATGCACAGCAAGGCAA
The DNA here is from genome assembly GCF_037893015.1 of Macrotis lagotis. Classification (NCBI taxonomy): domain Eukaryota; kingdom Metazoa; phylum Chordata; class Mammalia; order Peramelemorphia; family Peramelidae; genus Macrotis; species Macrotis lagotis. Next base: position 44,569 of record NW_027422030.1, read on the forward strand.
GGAAAGGCTAACGGAAGGCATGGCACAGCCGGGCAAGGCAAGGCAAAGGCAAGGCATCGTAACGCTAGGCAATGCATGGCAAGGCAAGGAAAGTGCAACGGAAGGCAAGGCAAGGCAAGGCCAATCAAGGCATGGCAAGGGTAACGGAAGGCACGGCAATGCAAGACAAGCCAAGCTAGGCTAAGGGAAGGCAAGGCAAGGCTATGGCACCACAACGGATGGCAAGGCAATGTACTACAAGGCAAGGAATCAGTAACGGAAGGCAAGGCAAGGCAAGACAAAGCAAGGCAATGCAACGGTAATTGAAGGCACGGCAAGGCAAGGCAAACAATTGAAGGCAAGGGTAACGGAAGGCACGGAAAGGCAAGGCAAGGGTATCGGAAGGCACAGCAATGCAAGGCAAGGCAACCCAAAGCTATGGCAGAACGGAAGGCTAGGGAATGTACGACAAGGTAGTAAAAGGGTAACGGAAGGCAAGGCAAGGCAATGCAAACCAAGGCAAGGCAAGGTTAATGCAAGGCACGGCAAGGCAAGGGAAGACAAGCAAGGCTAAGGCAAGGCAATGCATTTCTATGACACCACAACGGATGGCAAGGCAATGTACGACAAGGCAAGGAATCTATAACGGAACGCAAGGCAAGGAAAGGCAAAGCAAGGCAAGGCAAGGGTAACAAAAGACAGGGCAAGGTAAGGGAAGGACAAGGCAAGGCACGGCAAGGCTAAGGCACGACAACGCAAGGCTAGGCAATGCACCGCAAGGCAAGGAAAGGCTAACGGAATGCACGGCACGGCAAGGCAAGGCAAGGCTAAGGCACGAAAACGCAAGGCTAGAAAATGCACGGCAAGGCAAGGAAAGGGCAACGGAAGGCAAGGCAAGGCAGGGCCAAGCAAGGCATGGCAAGGGTCACGGAAGGCACGGCAATGCAAGGCAAGCCAAGCTAGGCTAAGGCAAGGCAAGGCTATGGCACCACAACGGCTGGCAAGGCAATGTACGACAAGGGAAGGATTAGGTAACGGAAGGCAAGGCAAGGCAAGACAAAGCAAGGCAAGGCAAGTGTCACGGAAGTCACGGCAAGGTAAGGGAATGACAAGGCAAGGCACGGCAAGGAAAGGCAAGACAAGGCTAAGGCACGACAAAGCAAGGCTAGGCAATGCAGCGCAAGGCAAGGAAAGTGTAACTGAAGGCAATGCAAGGCAATGCAAACCACGGCAAGGCAAGTGTAACGGAAGTCACGGCACGGCAAGGCAAGGCAAGGCCAAGGCAACGCAACGCATGGCTAGGCAATGAACGGCAAGGTAAGGAAAGTGTAAGGGAAGCAAGGCACGGCAAGGTCAAGAAAGGGAAGGCAAGGGTAACGGAAGAGAAGGCAGGGCAAGGCAAAGCATGGCAAGGCTAGCCAATCAAGGCTAAGGCAAGGCAAGGCAAAGCTATGGCACGAAAACGCAAGCCTAGAAAATGCACGGCAATGCAAGGAAAGGGTAATGGAAGGCAAGGCAAGGCAAGACAAAGCAAGGGAAGTCAAGGGTAACGGAGGGCACGGCAAGGTAAGGGTAGGACAAGGCAAGGCACGGCAAGCAAGGCAAGGCAAGGCTAAGTCACGACAACGCAAGGCTAGGCAATGCACGGCAAGACAAGGAAACGGTAACGCACGGAAAGGCACGCTCAGGCAAGGCAAGGCTAAGGCACGACAAAGCAAGTCTACGCAATTCATGGCACGGTAAGGAAAGGGTAATGGAAGGCAAGGAATGAAAAGCAAAGCAAGGCAGGGCAAGGGTAATGGAAGGCACGGCAAGGCAAGGGAAGACAAGCAAGGCTAAGGCAAGGCAAGGCAAGACTATGGCACCAAAACGGTTGGCAAGGCAATGGACGACAAGGCAAGGAATCGGTAACGGACGGCAAGGCAAGGCAAGACAAAGCAAGGCAAGGCAAGGGTAACGGAACACACGGCAAGGTAAGGGAAGGACAAGGCAAGGCACGGCAAGGCAAGGCAAGGCAAGGCTAAATCATGACAAACCAAGGCTAGGCAATGCACCGCAAGGCAACGCAAGGCTAGGCAATGCATGGCAAGGCAGGAGAGGGCAACGTAAGGCAAGGCAAGGCAAGGCCAAGGAAGGCATGGCAAAGGTAACGGAAGGCACGGCAATGCAAGGCAAGCCAAGCTAGGCTAAGGCAAGGCAAGGCAAGGCTATGGCACCACAACGGATGGCAAGGCAATGTACGACAAGGGAAGGAATCGGTAACGGAAGGCAAGGCAAGGCAAGACAAAGGAAGGCAAGGCAAGCTAATGGAAGACACGGCAAGGTAAGGGAAGGAAAATGCAAGGCACGGCAAGGCAAGGGTAACGGAATTCACGGAAATGGAAGGCAAGCCAAGCTAGGCTAAGGCAAGGCAAGGCAAGGCTATGGCCACGAGAACGGAAGGCTAGGCCATGTACGACAAGGCAAGGAATGGGTAACGGAAGGCAAGGCAAGGGAAGACAAAGCAAGGCAAGGCAACGGTAACGGAAGGCACGGCAATGTAAGAGAAGGACAAGGCAAGGCACGGCAAGGCAAGGCAAGGCTAAGGCACGAGAACACAAGGGAAGTCAATGCACGGCAAAGCAAGGAAACGGTAACGGAAGGCAAGGCAAGGCAAGGCTATGGCACCACAACGGATGGCAAGGCAATGTACGACAAGGCAAGGAATCGGTAACGGGAGGAAAGGCAAGGCAAGACAAAGCAAGGGAAGGCAATGGTAACGGAAGACACGGCAAGGTAAGGGAAGGACAAGGAAAGGCACGGCAAGGCAAGGCAAGGCAAGGCTAAGGCATGACAACGCAATGCTAGGCAATGCATGGCAAGGCAACGGAAGGCTAACGGAAGGCATGGCACAGCAGGGCAAGGCAAGGCTAAGGCAAGGCAACGCAAGTCAAGGCAATGCATGGCAAGGCAAGGAAAGGGCAACGGAAGGCAAGGCAAGCCAAGGCAAAGCAAGGCATGGCAAGGCTAACGGAAGGCACGGCAATGCAATGCAAGCCAAGCTAGGATAAGGCAAAGCAAGGCAAGGCAAGGCTATGGCACCACAACGGATGGATAAGCAATGTACGACAACGAAAGGAATCTGTAAGAAAGCAAGGCAAGGCAAGACAAAGCAAGGCAAGGCAAGGGTAACGGAAGACACGGCAAGGTAAAGGAAGGACAAGGCAAGGCATTGCATGGCAAGGGAAGGCAAGGCTAAGGCACGACAACGCAAGGCTAGGCAATTCACGGCAAGGCAAGGAAACGGTAATGGAAGGCAAGGCAAGGCAAGACAAAGCAAAGCAAGGCAACGGTAATGGAAGGCACGGCAAGGCAAGGCAAACAAGGCAAGGCAAGGGTAACCGAAGGCACGGCAAGGCAAGGCAAGGGTAACGGAAGGCACCGCAAGGCAAGGGAAGAGAAGCAAGGCTAAGGAATGGCAAGGCAATGCTATGGCACCACAACGGATGGCAAGGCAATGTAAGACAAGGCAAGGAATCGGGAACGGAAAGCAAGGCAAGGCAAGACAAAGCAAGGGAAGGCAAGGGTAACGGAAGACACGGGTAGGTTGGGGAAGGACAAGGCAAGGCACGGCAAGGCAAGGCAAGGCTAAGGCACGACAACGCAAGGCTAGGCAATGCACGGCAAGGCAAGGAAAGCCTAACGGAATACAAGGCACGGCAAGGCAAGGCAAGGCTAAGGTACGAAAACTCAAGGCTAGGAAATGAACGGCAAGGCAAGGAAAGGGCAACGGAAGGTAAGTCAAGGCAGGGCAAATGACGGCAAGGCAAGGGTAACGGAAGACACGGCAATGTAAGAGAAGGACAAAGCAAGGCACGGCATGGCAAGGCAAGGCAAGGCTAAGGCATGACAACGCAAGGCTAGCCAATGCACGGCAAGGCAACGAAAGGCTAACGGAACGCATGGCACTGCAGGGCAAGGCAAGGCTAAGGCAAGTCAACGCAAGCCTAAGCAATTCATGGCAAGGCAAGGAAAGGGCAACGGAAGGCAAGGGAAGGCAAGACAAAGGAAGTCAATGCAAGGGTAACGGAAGACACGGCACGACAAGGCAATGCCAGCCGATCAAGGCTAAGGCAAGGGAAGGCAAGGCTATGGCACGACAAAGCAAGTCGAGGTAATGGTCGGCAATGCACGGAAAGGGTAACGGAAGGCAAGGCAAGGCAGGGCAAAGCAAGGGAACGCAAGGATAACGGAAGGAAAGGCAAGGCAAGGCAAAGCAAGGCAAGGCAAGGGTAACGGAAGGCACGGCAAGGTAAGGGAAGGACAAGGCAAGGCACGGCAAGTCAAGGCAAGGCAAAGGCAAAACAACACAAGGCTAGGCAATGCACGGCAAGGCAAGGAAACGGTGACGGAAGGCAAGGCAAGGCAACGGTAATGGAAGGCACGGCAAGGCAAGGCAAACAAGGCAAGGCAAGTGTAACGGAAGGCACGGCAATGCAAGGCAAGGGTAACGGAAGGCACGGCAAAGCAAGGCAAGGCAAGGCAAGGCTATGGCAGAACGGAAGGCTAGGCAATGTATGACAAGGCAATAAAAGGATAACGGAAAGCAAGGCAAGGCAATGCAAACCAAGGCAAGGCAAATGTAACGCAAGGCACGGCAAGGCAAGGGAAGTCAAGCAAGGCTAAGGCAAGGCAAGGCAAGGCTATGGCACCACAACGGATGGCAAGGCAATGTACAACATGGCAAAGAATCGGTAACGGAAGGATAGGCAAGGCAAGACAAAGCAAGGCAAGGCAAGGGTAACGGAAGACACGCAAGGTAAGAGAAGGACAAGGCAAGGCACGGCATGGCAAGGCAAGGCAAGGCTAAGGCATGACAACGCAAGGCTAGCCAATGCACGGCAAGGCAACGAAAGGCTAACGGAAGGCATGGCACTGCAGGGCAAGGCAAGGCTGAGGCAAGTCAACGCAAGCCTAAGCAATTCATGGCAAGGCAAGGAAAGGGCAACGGAAGGCAAGGGAAGGCAAGACAAAGGAAGTCAATGCAAGGGTAACGGAAGACACGGCAAGGTATGGGAAGGACAAAGCAAGGCATGGCAAGGCAAGGCAAGGCTAAGGCACGACAACGCAAGGCTAGGCAATTCACGGCAAAGCAAGGAAAGGGTAACGGAAGGCAAGGCAAGGCAAGGGTAAAGCAAGGTACGGCAAGGCAAGGGAAGACAAGCAAGGCTAAGGAAAGGCAAGGCAAGGCTAAGGCACGACAACGCAAGGTTAGGCAATTCACGGCAAGGCAAGGAAAGCGTAACTCAAGGCCAGGCACGGCCAGGCAAGGCAAGGCTAAGGAATGACAACGCAGACCTAAGCAATGGAAGGCAAGGCAACGAAAGGGTAACCGAATTCACGGCACGGCAAGACAAGGCAAAGCTAAGGCAAGGCAACGCAAGACTAGGCAATGCTCGGCAAGGAAAGGAAAGGACACCGGAAGGCAAGGCAAGGCAGGGCAAATCAAGGCAAGACATGATTAACGGAAGGTACAGCAATGCAAGGCAAGCCAAGCTGGGCTAAGGAAAGGCAAGGCAAGGCTATGGCACGAAAACGCAAGGCTAGAAAATGCACGGCAAGGCAAGGAAAGGGCAACGGAAGGCAAGGCAAGGCAGGGCAAATGAAGGCAACGCAAGGGTAACAGAATTCAAGTCAATGCAAGGGAAGCCAAGCTAGGCTAAGGCAAGGCAAGGCAAGGCTATGGCAAGAGAACGGAAGGCTAGGCCATGTACGACAAGGCAAGGAATGGGTAACGGAAGGCAAGGCAAGGCAAGACAAAGCAAGGCAAGGCAAAGGTAACGGAAGGCACGGCAATTTAAGGGAAGGACAAGGCACGGCAAGGCAAGGCAAGGCAAGGCTAAGGCACGACAACACAAGGCTAGGCAATGCACGGCAAGGCAAGGAAACGGTAACGGAAGGCAAGGCAAGGCAAGACAAAGCAAGGCAAGGCAACGGTAATGGAAGGCACGGCAAGGCAAGGCAAACAAGGCAAGGCAAGGGTAACGTAAGGCACGGCAAGGCAAGGCAAGGGTTACGGAAGGCACGGCAATGAAAGGCAAGCCAAGCTAGGCTAAAGCAAGGCAAGGCAAGGCTATGGCAGAACGGAAGGCTAGGCAATGTACGACAAGGCAAGGAAAGGGTAACGGAAGGCAAGGGAAGGCAAGGGTAACGAACGGCACGGCAAGGCAAGGGAAGAAAAGCAAGGCTAAGGAAAGGCAAGGCAAGGATATGGCACGACAACGCAAAGCTAGGCAATGCACGGCAAGGCAAGGAAAGCGTAACTGAAGGCAAGGCACGGCCAGGCAAGGCAAGGCAAGGGTAACGGAAGGCAAGGCAAGGCAAGACAAAGCAAGGCAAGGCAAGGGTAACGGAACACACGGCAAGGTAAGGGAAGGACAAGGCAAGGCACGGCAAGGCAAGGCAAGGCAAGGCTAAGGCATGACATCGCAAGGCTAGGCAATGCACGGCAAGGCAACGAAAGGCTAAGGGAAGGCATGGCACAGCAGGGCAAGGCAACGCAAGGCTAGGCAATGCATGGCAAGGCAGGAGAGGGCAACGTAAGGCAAGGCAAGGCAAGGCCAAGGAAGGCATGGCAAAGGTAACGGAAGGCACGGCAATGCAAGGCAAGCCAAGCTAGGCTAAGGCAAGGCAAGGCAAGGCTATGGCACCACAACGGATGGCAAGGCAATGTACGACAAGGGAAGGAATCGGTAACGGAAGGCAAGGCAAGGCAAGACAAAGCAAGGCAAGGCAAGGGTAATGGAAGACACGGCAAGGTAAGGGAAGGAAAAGGCAAGGCACGGCAAGGCAAGGGTAACGGAATTCACGGAAATGGAAGGCAAGCCAAGCTAGGCTAAGGCAAGGCAAGGCAAGGCTATGGCCACGAGAACGGAAGGCTAGGCCATGTACGACAAGGCAAGGAATGGGTCACGGAAGGCAAGGCAAGGGAAGACAAAGCAAGGCAAGGCAACGGTAACGGAAGGAACGGCAATGTAAGCGAAGGACAAGGCAAGGCACGGCAAGGCAAGGCAAGGCTAAGGCACGAAAACACAAGGCTAGTCAAATCACGGCAAAGCAAGGAAACGGTAACGGAAGGCAAGGCAAGGCAAGGCTATGGCACCGCAACGGATGGCAAGGCAATGTACGACAAGGCAAGGATTCGGTAACGGGAGGCAAGTTAAGGCAAGACAAAGCAAGGGAAGGCAATGGTAACGGAAGACACGGCAAGGTAAGGGAAGGACAAGGAAAGGCACGGCAAGGCAATGCAAGGCAAGGCTAACGCATGACAACGCAAGGCTAGGCAATGCATGGTAAGGCAACGGAAGGCTAACGGAAGGCATGGCACAGCAGGGCAAGGCAAGGCTAAGGCAAGGCAACGCAAGGCAAGGCAATGCATGGCAAGGCAAGGAAAGGGCAACGGAAGGCAAGGCAAGCCAAGGCAAAGCAAGGCATGGCAAGATTAACGGAAGGCACGGCAATGCAATGCAAGCCAAGCTAGGATAAGGCAAGGCAAGGCAAGGCAAGTCTATGGCACCACAACGGATGGCAAGGCAATGTACGACAATGAAAGCAATCTGTAAGAAAGCAAGGCAAGGCAAGACAAAGCAAGGCAAGGCAAGGGCAACGGAAGACACGGCAAGGTAAAGGAAGGACAAGGCAAGGCATGGCATGGCAAGGGAAGGCAAGGCTAAGGCACGACAACGCAAGGCTAGGCAATTCACGGCAAGGCAAGGAAACGGTAATGGAAGGCAAGGCAAGGCAAGACAAAGCAAAGCAAGGCAACGGTAATGGAAGGCACGGCAAGGCAAGGCAAACAAGGCAAGGCAAGGGTAACCGAAGGCACGGCAAGGCAAAGCAAGGGTAACGGAAGGCACCGCAAGGCAAGGGAAGAGAAGCAAGGCTAAGGAATGGCAAGGCAATGCTATGGCACCACAACGGATGGCAAGGCAATGTAAGACAAGGCAAGGAATCGGTAACGGAAGGCAAGGCAAGGCAAGACAAAGCAAGGCAAGGCAAGGGTAATGGAAGACACGGCAAGGTAAGGGAAGGAAAAGGCAAGGCATGGCAAGTCAAGGGTAACGGAATTCACGGCAATGGAAGGCAAGCCAAGCTAGGCTAAGGCAAGGCAAGGCAAGGCTATGGCCACGAGAACGGAAGGCTAGGCCATGTAAGACAAGGCAAGGAATGGGTAACGGAAGGCAAGGCAAGGGAAGACAAGCAAGGCTAAGGCAAGGCAAGGCAAGACTATGGCACCAAAACGGTTGGCAAGGCAATGGACGACAAGGCAAGGAATCGGTAACGGACGGCAAGGCAAGGCAAGACAAAGCAAGGCAAGGCAAGGGTAACGGAACACACGGCAAGGTAAGGGAAGGACAAGGCAAGGCACGGCAAGGCAAGGCAAGGCAAGGCTAAATCATGACAAAGCAAGGCTAGGCAATGCACCGCAAGGCAACGCAAGGCTAGGCAATGCATGGCAAGGCAGGAGAGGGCAACGTAAGGCAAGGCAAGGCAAGGCCAAGGAAGGCATGGCAAAGGTAACGGAAGGCACGGCAATGCAAGGCAAGCCAAGCTAGGCTAAGGCAAGGCAAGGCAAGGCTATGGCACCACAACGGATGGCAAGGCAATGTACGACAAGGGAAGGAATCGGTAACGGAAGGCAAGGCAAGGCAAGACAAAGGAAGGCAAGGCAAGCTAATGGAAGACACGGCAAGGTAAGGGAAGGAAAAGGCAAGGCACGGCAAGGCAAGGGTAACGGAATTCACGGAAATGGAAGGCAAGCCAAGCTAGGCTAAGGCAAGGCAAGGCAAGGCTATGGCCACGAGAACGGAAGGCTAGGCCATGTACGACAAGGCAAGGAATGGGTAACGGAAGGCAAGGCAAGGGAAGACAAAGCAAGGCAAGGCAACGGTAACGGAAGGCACGGCAATGTAAGAGAAGGACAAGGCAAGGCACGGCAAGGCAAGGCAAGGCTAAGGCACGAGAACACAAGGGAAGTCAATGCACGGCAAAGCAAGGAAACGGTAACGGAAGGCAAGGCAAGGCAAGGCTATGGCACCACAACGGATGGCAAGGCAATGTACGACAAGGCAAGGAATCGGTAACGGGAGGAAAGGCAAGGCAAGACAAAGCAAGGGAAGGCAATGGTAACGGAAGACACGGCAAGGTAAGGGAAGGACAAGGAAAGGCACGGCAAGGCAAGGCAAGGCAAGGCTAAGGCATGACAACGCAATGCTAGGCAATGCATGGCAAGGCAACGGAAGGCTAACGGAAGGCATGGCACAGCAGGGCAAGGCAAGGCTAAGGCAAGGCAACGCAAGTCAAGGCAATGCATGGCAAGGCAAGGAAAGGGCAACGGAAGGCAAGGCAAGCCAAGGCAAAGCAAGGCATGGCAAGGCTAACGGAAGGCACGGCAATGCAATGCAAGCCAAGCTAGGATAAGGCAAAGCAAGGCAAGGCAAGGCTATGGCACCACAACGGATGGATAAGCAATGTACGACAACGAAAGGAATCTGTAAGAAAGCAAGGCAAGGCAAGACAAAGCAAGGCAAGGCAAGGGTAACGGAAGACACGGCAAGGTAAAGGAAGGACAAGGCAAGGCATGGCATGGCAAGGGAAGGCAAGGCTAAGGCACGACAACGCAAGGCTAGGCAATTCACGGCAAGGCAAGGAAACGGTAATGGAAGGCAAGGCAAGGCAAAACAAAGCAAAGCAAGGCAACGGTAATGGAAGGCACGGCAAGGCAAGGCAAACAAGGCAAGGCAAGGGTAACCGAAGGCACGGCAAGGCAAGGCAAGGGTAACGGAAGGCACCGCAAGGCAAGGGAAGAGAAGCAAGGCTAAGGAATGGCAAGGCAATGCTATGGCACCACAACGGATGGCAAGGCAATGTAAGACAAGGCAAGGAATCGGGAACGGAAAGCAAGGCAAGGCAAGACAAAGCAAGGGAAGGCAAGGGTAACGGAAGACACGGGTAGGTTGGGGAAGGACAAGGCAAGGCACGGCAAGGCAAGGCAAGGCTAAGGCACGACAACGCAAGGCTAGGCAATGCACGGCAAGGCAAGGAAAGCCTAACGGAATACAAGGCACGGCAAGGCAAGGCAAGGCTAAGGTACGAAAACTCAAGGCTAGGAAATGAACGGCAAGGCAAGGAAAGGGCAACGGAAGGTAAGTCAAGGCAGGGCAAATGACGGCAAGGCAAGGGTAACGGAAGACACGGCAATGTAAGAGAAGGACAAAGCAAGGCACGGCATGGCAAGGCAAGGCAAGGCTAAGGCATGACAACGCAAGGCTAGCCAATGCACGGCAAGGCAACGAAAGGCTAACGGAACGCATGGCACTGCAGGGCAAGGCAAGGCTAAGGCAAGTCAACGCAAGCCTAAGCAATTCATGGCAAGGCAAGGAAAGGGCAACGGAAGGCAAGGGAAGGCAAGACAAAGGAAGTCAATGCAAGGGTAACGGAAGACACGGCACGACAAGGCAATGCCAGCCGATCAAGGCTAAGGCAAGGGAAGGCAAGGCTATGGCACGACAAAGCAAGTCGAGGTAATGGTCGGCAATGCACGGAAAGGGTAACGGAAGGCAAGGCAAGGCAGGGCAAAGCAAGGGAACGCAAGGATAACGGAAGGAAAGGCAAGGCAAGGCAAAGCAAGGCAAGGCAAGGGTAACGGAAGGCACGGCAAGGTAAGGGAAGGACAAGGCAAGGCACGGCAAGTCAAGGCAAGGCAAAGGCAAAACAACACAAGGCTAGGCAATGCACGGCAAGGCAAGGAAACGGTGACGGAAGGCAAGGCAAGGCAACGGTAATGGAAGGCACGGCAAGGCAAGGCAAACAAGGCAAGGCAAGTGTAACGGAAGGCACGGCAATGCAAGGCAAGGGTAACGGAAGGCACGGCAAAGCAAGGCAAGGCAAGGCAAGGCTATGGCAGAACGGAAGGCTAGGCAATGTATGACAAGGCAATAAAAGGATAACGGAAAGCAAGGCAAGGCAATGCAAACCAAGGCAAGGCAAATGTAACGCAAGGCACGGCAAGGCAAGGGAAGTCAAGCAAGGCTAAGGCAAGGCAAGGCAAGGCTATGGCACCACAACGGATGGCAAGGCAATGTACAACATGGCAAAGAATCGGTAACGGAAGGATAGGCAAGGCAAGACAAAGCAAGGCAAGGCAAGGGTAACGGAAGACACGCAAGGTAAGAGAAGGACAAGGCAAGGCACGGCATGGCAAGGCAAGGCAAGGCTAAGGCATGACAACGCAAGGCTAGCCAATGCACGGCAAGGCAACGAAAGGCTAACGGAAGGCATGGCACTGCAGGGCAAGGCAAGGCTGAGGCAAGTCAACGCAAGCCTAAGCAATTCATGGCAAGGCAAGGAAAGGGCAACGGAAGGCAAGGGAAGGCAAGACAAAGGAAGTCAATGCAAGGGTAACGGAAGACACGGCAAGGTATGGGAAGGACAAAGCAAGGCATGGCAAGGCAAGGCAAGGCTAAGGCACGACAACGCAAGGCTAGGCAATTCACGGCAAAGCAAGGAAAGGGTAACGGAAGGCAAGGCAAGGCAAGGGTAAAGCAAGGTACGGCAAGGCAAGGGAAGACAAGCAAGGCTAAGGAAAGGCAAGGCAAGGCTAAGGCACGACAACGCAAGGTTAGGCAATTCACGGCAAGGCAAGGAAAGCGTAAATCAAGGTCAGGCACGGCCAGGCAAGGCAAGGCTAAGGAATGACAACGCAGACCTAAGCAATGGAAGGCAAGGCAACGAAAGGGTAACCGAAGTCACGGCACGGCAAGACAAGGCAAAGCTAAGGCAAGGCAACGCAAGACTAGGCAATGCTCGGCAAGGAAAGGAAAGGACACCGGAAGGCAAGGCAAGGCAGGGCAAATCAAGGCAAGACATGATTAACGGAAGGTACAGCAATGCAAGGCAAGCCAAGCTGGGGTAAGGAAAGGCAAGGCAAGGCTATGGCACGAAAACGCAAGGCTAGAAAATGCACGGCAAGGCAAGGAAAGGGCAACGGAAGGCAAGGCAAGGCAGGGCAAATGAAGGCAACGCAAGGGTAACAGAATTCAAGTCAATGCAAGGGAAGCCAAGCTAGGCTAAGGCAAGGCAAGGCAAGGCTATGGCAAGAGAACGGAAGGCTAGGCCATGTACGACAAGGCAAGGAATGGGTAACGGAAGGCAAGGCAAGGCAAGACAAAGCAAGGCAAGGCAACGGTAACGGAAGGCACGGCAATTTAAGGGAAGGACAAGGCACGGCAAGGCAAGGCAAGGCAAGGCTAAGGCACGACAACCCAAGGCTAGGCAATGCACGGCAAGGCAAGGAAACGGTAACGGAAGGCAAGGCAAGGCAAGGCAAAGCAAGGCAAGGCAACGGTAATGGAAGGCACGGCAAGGCAAGGCAAACAAGGCAAGGCAAGGGTAACGTAAGGCACGGCAAGGCAAGGCAAGGGTTACGGAAGGCACGGCAATGAAAGGCAAGCCAAGCTAGGCTAAAGCAAGGCAAGGCAAGGCTATGGCAGAACGGAAGGCTAGGCAATGTACGACAAGGCAAGGAAAGGGTAACGGAAGGCAAGGGAAGGCAAGGGTAACGAACGGCACGGCAAGGCAAGGGAAGAAAAGCAAGGCTAAGGAAAGGCAAGGCAAGGATATGGCACGACAACGCAAAGCTAGGCAATGCACGGCAAGGCAAGGAAAGCGTAACTGAAGGCAAGGCACGGCCAGGCAAGGCAAGGCAAGGGTAACGGAAGGCAAGGCAAGGCAAGACAAAGCAAGGCAAGGCAAGGGTAACGGAACACACGGCAAGGTAAGGGAAGGACAAGGCAAGGCACGGCAAGGCAAGGCAAGGCAAGGCTAAATCATGACAACGCAAGGCTAGGCAATGCACCGCAAGGCAACGAAAGGCTGAGGGAAGGCATGGCACAGCAGGGCAAGGCAACGCAAGGCTAGGCAATGCATGGCAAGGCAGGAGAGGGCAACGTAAGGCAAGGCAAGGCAAGGCCAAGAAAGGCATGGCAAAGGTAACGGAAGGCACGGCAATGCAAGGCAAGCCAAGCTAGGCTAAGGCAAGGCAAGGCAAGGCTATGGCACCACAACGGATGGCAAGGCAATGTACGACAAGGGAAGGAATCGGTAACGGAAGGCAAGGCAAGGCAAGACAAAGCAAGGCAAGGCAAGTGTAATGGAAGACACGGCAATGTAAGGGAAGGAAAAGGCAAGGCACGGCAAGGCAAGGGTAACGGAATTCACGGAAATGGAAGGCAAGCCAAGCTAGGCTAAGGCAAGGCAAGGCAAGGCTATGGCCACGAGAACGGAAGGCTAGGCCATGTACGACAAGGCAAGGAATGGGTCACGGAAGGCAAGGCAAGGGAAGACAAAGCAAGGCAAGGCAACGGTAACGGAAGGAACGGCAATGTAAGAGAAGGACAAGGCAAGGCACGGCAAGGCAAGGCAAGGCTGAGGCACGAAAACACAAGGCTAGTCAAATCACGGCAAAGCAAGGAAACGGTAACGGAAGGCAAGGCAAGGCAAGGCTATGGCACCGCAACGGATGGCAAGGCAATGTACGACAAGGCAAGGATTCGGTAACGGGAGGCAAGTTAAGGCAAGACAAAGCAAGGGAAGGCAATGGTAACGGAAGACACGGCAAGGTAAGGGAAGGACAAGGAAAGGCACGGCAAGGCAATGCAAGGCAAGGCTAACGCATGACAACGCAAGGCTAGGCAATGCATGGTAAGGCAACGGAAGGCTAACGGAAGGCATGGCACAGCAGGGCAAGGCAAGGCTAAGGCAAGGCAACGCAAGGCAAGGCAATGCATGGCAAGGCAAGGAAAGGGCAACGGAAGGCAAGGCAAGCCAAGGCAAAGCAAGGCATGGCAAGACTAACGGAAGGCACGGCAATGCAATGCAAGCCAAGCTAGGATAAGGCAAGGCAAGGCAAGGCAAGTCTATGGCACCACAACGGATGGCAAGGCAATGTACGACAATGAAAGCAATCTGTAAGAAAGCAAGGCAAGGCAAGACAAAGCAAGGCAAGGCAAGGGCAACGGAAGACACGGCAAGGTAAAGGAAGGACAAGGCAAGGCATGGCATGGCAAGGGAAGGCAAGGCTAAGGCACGACAACGCAAGGCTAGGCAATTCACGGCAAGGCAAGGAAACGGTAATGGAAGGCAAGGCAAGGCAAGACAAAGCAAAGCAAGGCAACGGTAATGGAAGGCACGGCAAGGCAAGGCAAACAAGGCAAGGCAAGGGTAACCGAAGGCACGGCAAGGCAAGGCAAGGGTAACGGAAGGCACCGCAAGGCAAGGGAAGAGAAGCAAGGCTAAGGAATGGCAAGGCAATGCTATGGCACCACAACGGATGGCAAGGCAATGTAAGACAAGGCAAGGAATCGGTAACGGAAGGCAAGGCAAGGCAAGACAAAGCAAGGCAAGGCAAGGGTAATGGAAGACACGGCAAGGTAAGGGAAGGAAAAGGCAAGGCATGGCAAGTCAAGGGTAACGGAATTCACGGCAATGGAAGGCAAGCCAAGCTAGGCTAAGGCAAGGCAAGGCAAGGCTATGGCCACGAGAACGGAAGGCTAGGCCATGTAAGACAAGGCAAGGAATGGGTAACGGAAGGCAAGGCAAGGGAAGACAAGCAAGGCTAAGGCAAGGCAAGGCAAGACTATGGCACCAAAACGGTTGGCAAGGCAATGGACGACAAGGCAAGGAATCGGTAACGGACGGCAAGGCAAGGCAAGACAAAGCAAGGCAAGGCAAGGGTAACGGAACACACGGCAAGGTAAGGGAAGGACAAGGCAAGGCACGGCAAGGCAAGGCAAGGCAAGGCTAAATCATGACAAAGCAAGGCTAGGCAATGCACCGCAAGGCAACGCAAGGCTAGGCAATGCATGGCAAGGCAGGAGAGGGCAACGTAAGGCAAGGCAAGGCAAGGCCAAGGAAGGCATGGCAAAGGTAACGGAAGGCACGGCAATGCAAGGCAAGCCAAGCTAGGCTAAGGCAAGGCAAGGCAAGGCTATGGCACCACAACGGATGGCAAGGCAATGTACGACAAGGGAAGGAATCGGTAACGGAAGGCAAGGCAAGGCAAGACAAAGGAAGGCAAGGCAAGCTAATGGAAGACACGGCAAGGTAAGGGAAGGAAAAGGCAAGGCACGGCAAGGCAAGGGTAACGGAATTCACGGAAATGGAAGGCAAGCCAAGCTAGGCTAAGGCAAGGCAAGGCAAGGCTATGGCCACGAGAACGGAAGGCTAGGCCATGTACGACAAGGCAAGGAATGGGTAACGGAAGGCAAGGCAAGGGAAGACAAAGCAAGGCAAGGCAACGGTAACGGAAGGCACGGCAATGTAAGAGAAGGACAAGGCAAGGCACGGCAAGGCAAGGCAAGGCTAAGGCACGAGAACACAAGGGAAGTCAATGCACGGCAAAGCAAGGAAACGGTAACGGAAGGCAAGGCAAGGCAAGGCTATGGCACCACAACGGATGGCAAGGCAATGTACGACAAGGCAAGGAATCGGTAACGGGAGGAAAGGCAAGGCAAGACAAAGCAAGGGAAGGCAATGGTAACGGAAGACACGGCAAGGTAAGGGAAGGACAAGGAAAGGCACGGCAAGGCAAGGCAAGGCAAGGCTAAGGCATGACAACGCAATGCTAGGCAATGCATGGCAAGGCAACGGAAGGCTAACGGAAGGCATGGCACAGCAGGGCAAGGCAAGGCTAAGGCAAGGCAACGCAAGTCAAGGCAATGCATGGCAAGGCAAGGAAAGGGCAACGGAAGGCAAGGCAAGCCAAGGCAAAGCAAGGCATGGCAAGGCTAACGGAAGGCACGGCAATGCAATGCAAGCCAAGCTAGGATAAGGCAAAGCAAGGCAAGGCAAGGCTATGGCACCACAACGGATGGATAAGCAATGTACGACAACGAAAGGAATCTGTAAGAAAGCAAGGCAAGGCAAGACAAAGCAAGGCAAGGCAAGGGTAACGGAAGACACGGCAAGGTAAAGGAAGGACAAGGCAAGGCATGGCATGGCAAGGGAAGGCAAGGCTAAGGCACGACAACGCAAGGCTAGGCAATTCACGGCAAGGCAAGGAAACGGTAATGGAAGGCAAGGCAAGGCAAAACAAAGCAAAGCAAGGCAACGGTAATGGAAGGCACGGCAAGGCAAGGCAAACAAGGCAAGGCAAGGGTAACCGAAGGCACGGCAAGGCAAGGCAAGGGTAACGGAAGGCACCGCAAGGCAAGGGAAGAGAAGCAAGGCTAAGGAATGGCAAGGCAATGCTATGGCACCACAACGGATGGCAAGGCAATGTAAGACAAGGCAAGGAATCGGGAACGGAAAGCAAGGCAAGGCAAGACAAAGCAAGGGAAGGCAAGGGTAACGGAAGACACGGGTAGGTTGGGGAAGGACAAGGCAAGGCACGGCAAGGCAAGGCAAGGCTAAGGCACGACAACGCAAGGCTAGGCAATGCACGGCAAGGCAAGGAAAGCCTAACGGAATACAAGGCACGGCAAGGCAAGGCAAGGCTAAGGTACGAAAACTCAAGGCTAGGAAATGAACGGCAAGGCAAGGAAAGGGCAACGGAAGGTAAGTCAAGGCAGGGCAAATGACGGCAAGGCAAGGGTAACGGAAGACACGGCAATGTAAGAGAAGGACAAAGCAAGGCACGGCATGGCAAGGCAAGGCAAGGCTAAGGCATGACAACGCAAGGCTAGCCAATGCACGGCAAGGCAACGAAAGGCTAACGGAACGCATGGCACTGCAGGGCAAGGCAAGGCTAAGGCAAGTCAACGCAAGCCTAAGCAATTCATGGCAAGGCAAGGAAAGGGCAACGGAAGGCAAGGGAAGGCAAGACAAAGGAAGTCAATGCAAGGGTAACGGAAGACACGGCACGACAAGGCAATGCCAGCCGATCAAGGCTAAGGCAAGGGAAGGCAAGGCTATGGCACGACAAAGCAAGTCGAGGTAATGGTCGGCAATGCACGGAAAGGGTAACGGAAGGCAAGGCAAGGCAGGGCAAAGCAAGGGAACGCAAGGATAACGGAAGGAAAGGCAAGGCAAGGCAAAGCAAGGCAAGGCAAGGGTAACGGAAGGCACGGCAAGGTAAGGGAAGGACAAGGCAAGGCACGGCAAGTCAAGGCAAGGCAAAGGCAAAACAACACAAGGCTAGGCAATGCACGGCAAGGCAAGGAAACGGTGACGGAAGGCAAGGCAAGGCAACGGTAATGGAAGGCACGGCAAGGCAAGGCAAGGGTAACGGAAGGCACGGCAAAGCAAGGCAAGGCAAGGCAAGGCTATGGCAGAACGGAAGGCTAGGCAATGTATGACAAGGCAATAAAAGGATAACGGAAAGCAAGGCAAGGCAATGCAAACCAAGGCAAGGCAAATGTAACGCAAGGCACGGCAAGGCAAGGGAAGTCAAGCAAGGCTAAGGCAAGGCAAGGCAAGGCTATGGCACCACAACGGATGGCAAGGCAATGTACAACATGGCAAAGAATCGGTAACGGAAGGATAGGCAAGGCAAGACAAAGCAAGGCAAGGCAAGGGTAACGGAAGACACGCAAGGTAAGAGAAGGACAAGGCAAGGCACGGCATGGCAAGGCAAGGCAAGGCTAAGGCATGACAACGCAAGGTTAGCCAATGCACGGCAAGGCAACGAAAGGCTAACGGAAGGCATGGCACTGCAGGGCAAGGCAAGGCTGAGGCAAGTCAACGCAAGCCTAAGCAATTCATGGCAAGGCAAGGAAAGGGCAACGGAAGGCAAGGGAAGGCAAGACAAAGGAAGTCAATGCAAGGGTAACGGAAGACACGGCAAGGTATGGGAAGGACAACGCCAGGCATGGCAAGGCAAGGCAAGGCTAAGGCACGACAACGCAAGGCTAGGCAATTCACGGCAAAGCAAGGAAAGGGTAACGGAAGGCAAGGCAAGGCAAGGGTAAAGCAAGGTACGGCAAGGCAAGGGAAGACAAGCAAGGCTAAGGAAAGGCAAGGCAAGGCTAAGGCACGACAACGCAAGGTTAGGCAATTCACGGCAAGGCAAGGAAAGCGTAACTCAAGGCCAGGCACGGCCAGGCAAGGCAAGGCTAAGGAATGACAACGCAGACCTAAGCAATGGAAGGCAAGGCAACGAAAGGGTAACCGAAGTCACGGCACGGCAAGACAAGGCAAAGCTAAGGCAAGGCAACGCAAGACTAGGCAATGCTCGGCAAGGAAAGGAAAGGACACCGGAAGGCAAGGCAAGGCAGGGCAAATCAAGGCAAGACATGATTAACGGAAGGTACAGCAATGCAAGGCAAGCCAAGCTGGGCTAAGGAAAGGCAAGGCAAGGCTATGGCACGAAAACGCAAGGCTAGAAAATGCACGGCAAGGCAAGGAAAGGGCAACGGAAGGCAAGGCAAGGCAGGGCAAATGAAGGCAACGCAAGGGTAACAGAATTCAAGTCAATGCAAGGGAAGCCAAGCTAGGCTAAGGCAAGGCAAGGCAAGGCTATGGCAAGAGAACGGAAGGCTAGGCCATGTACGACAAGGCAAGGAATGGGTAACGGAAGGCAAGGCAAGGCAAGACAAAGCAAGGCAAGGCAACGGTAACGGAAGGCACGGCAATTTAAGGGAAGGACAAGGCACGGCAAGGCAAGGCAAGGCAAGGCTAAGGCACGACAACACAAGGCTAGGCAATGCACGGCAAGGCAAGGAAACGGTAACGGAAGGCAAGGCAAGGCAAGACAAAGCAAGGCAAGGCAACGGTAATGGAAGGCACGGCAAGGCAAGGCAAACAAGGCAAGGCAAGGGTAACGTAAGGCACGGCAAGGCAAGGCAAGGGTTACGGAAGGCACGGCAATGAAAGGCAAGCCAAGCTAGGCTAAAGCAAGGCAAGGCAAGGCTATGGCAGAACGGAAGGCTAGGCAATGTACGACAAGGCAAGGAAAGGGTAACGGAAGGCAAGGCAAGGCAAGGGTAACGAACGACACGGCAAGGCAAGGGAAGAAAAGCAAGGCTAAGGAAAGGCAAGGCAAGGATATGGCACGACAACGCAAAGCTAGGCAATGCACGGCAAGGCAAGGAAAGCGTAACTGAAGGCAAGGCACGGCCAGGCAAGGCAAGGCAAGGGTAACGGAAGGCAAGGCAAGGCAAGACAAAGCAAGGCAAGGCAAGGGTAACGGAACACACGGCAAGGTAAGGGAAGGACAAGGCAAGGCACGGCAAGGCAAGGCAAGGCAAGGCTAAATCATGACAACGCAAGGCTAGGCAATGCACCGCAAGGCAACGAAAGGCTGAGGGAAGGCATGGCACAGCAGGGCAAGGCAACGCAAGGCTAGGCAATGCATGGCAAGGCAGGAGAGGGCAACGTAAGGCAAGGCAAGGCAAGGCCAAGGAAGGCATGGCAAAGGTAACGGAAGGCACGGCAATGCAATGCAAGCCAAGCTAGGCTAAGGCAAGGCAAGGCAAGGCTATGGCACCACAACGGATGGCAAGGCAATGTACGACAAGGGAAGGAATCGGTAACGGAAGGCAAGGCAAGGCAAGACAAAGCAAGGCAAGGCAAGTGTAATGGAAGACACGGCAATGTAAGGGAAGGAAAAGGCAAGGCACGGCAAGGCAAGGGTAACGGAATTCACGGAAATGGAAGGCAAGCCAAGCTAGGCTAAGGCAAGGCAAGGCAAGGCTATGGCCACGAGAACGGAAGGCTAGGCCATGTACGACAAGGCAAGGAATGGGTCACGGAAGGCAAGGCAAGGGAAGACAAAGCAAGGCAAGGCAACGGTAACGGAAGGAACGGCAATGTAAGCGAAGGACAAGGCAAGGCACGGCAAGGCAAGGCAAGGCTAAGGCACGAAAACACAAGGCTAGTCAAATCACGGCAAAGCAAGGAAACGGTAACGGAAGGCAAGGCAAGGCAAGGCTATGGCACCGCAACGGATGGCAAGGCAATGTACGACAAGGCAAGGATTCGGTAACGGGAGGCAAGTTAAGGCAAGACAAAGCAAGGGAAGGCAATGGTAACGGAAGACACGGCAAGGTAAGGGAAGGACAAGGAAAGGCACGGCAAGGCAATGCAAGGCAAGGCTAACGCATGACAACGCAAGGCTAGGCAATGCATGGTAAGGCAACGGAAGGCTAACGGAAGGCATGGCACAGCAGGGCAAGGCAAGGCTAAGGCAAGGCAACGCAAGGCAAGGCAATGCATGGCAAGGCAAGGAAAGGGCAACGGAAGGCAAGGCAAGGCAAGGCAAAGCAAGGCATGGCAAGACTAACGGAAGGCACGGCAATGCAATGCAAGCCAAGCTAGGATAAGGCAAGGCAAGGCAAGGCAAGTCTATGGCACCACAACGGATGGCAAGGCAATGTACGACAATGAAAGCAATCTGTAAGAAAGCAAGGCAAGGCAAGACAAAGCAAGGCAAGGCAAGGGCAACGGAAGACACGGCAAGGTAAAGGAAGGACAAGGCAAGGCATGGCATGGCAAGGGAAGGCAAGGCTAAGGCACGACAACGCAAGGCTAGGCAATTCACGGCAAGGCAAGGAAACGGTAATGGAAGGCAAGGCAAGGCAAGACAAAGCAAAGCAAGGCAACGGTAATGGAAGGCACGGCAAGGCAAGGCAAACAAGGCAAGGCAAGGGTAACCGAAGGCACGGCAAGGCAAGGCAAGGGTAACGGAAGGCACCGCAAGGCAAGGGAAGAGAAGCAAGGCTAAGGAATGGCAAGGCAATGCTATGGCACCACAACGGATGGCAAGGCAATGTAAGACAAGGCAAGGAATCGGTAACGGAAGGCAAGGCAAGGCAAGACAAAGCAAGGCAAGGCAAGGGTAATGGAAGACACGGCAAGGTAAGGGAAGGAAAAGGCAAGGCATGGCAAGTCAAGGGTAACGGAATTCACGGCAATGGAAGGCAAGCCAAGCTAGGCTAAGGCAAGGCAAGGCAAGGCTATGGCCACGAGAACGGAAGGCTAGGCCATGTAAGACAAGGAAAGGAATGGGTAACGGAAGGCAAGGCAAGGGAAGACAAAGCAAGGGAAGGCAAAGGTAACGGAAGGCACGGCAATGTAAGAGAAGGACAAGGCAAGGCACGGCAAGGCAAGGCAAGGCAAGGCTAAGGCATGACAACGCAAGGCTAGGCAATGCATGGCAATGCAACGAAAGGCTAACGGAAGGCATGGCACAGCAGGGAAAGGCAAGGCTAAGGCAAGGCAACGCAAGGCAAGGCAATGCATGGCAAGGCAAGGAAAGGGCAACGGAATGCAAGGCAAGCCAAGGCAAAGCAAGGCATGGCAAGGCTAACGTAAGGCACGGCTATGCTATGCAAGCCAAGCTAGGATAAGGCAAGTCAAGGCAAGGCAAGGCTATGGCACCACAACGGATGGCAAGGTAATGTACGACAACGAAAGGAATCTGTAAGAAATCAAGGCAAGGCAAGACAAAGCAAGGCAAGGCAAGGGTAACGGAAGACACTGCAAGGTAAAGGAAGGACAAGGCAAGGCACGGCATGGCAAGGCAAGGCAAGGCTAAGGCACGACAACGCAACGCTAGGCAATGCACGGCAAGGCAACTAAAGGCTAACGGAAGGCATGGCACAGCAAGGCAAGGCAATTCTAAGGCAAGGCAATGCAAGGCTAGGCAATGCACGGCAAGGCAAGGAAAGGGCAACAGTAGGAAAGGCAAGTCAAGGGAAAGCAAGGCATGGGAAGGGTAACGGAAGGCACGGCAACGAAAGGCAAGGCAAGCTAGGATAAGGCAAGGCAAGGCTACGGCACCACAACGGATGGCCAGGCAATGAACGACAAGGCAAGGAATCGGCAACGGAAAGCAAGGCAAGGGAAGACAAAGCAAGGCAAGGGTAACGGAAGACAGGGCAAGGTAAGGGAAGGACAAGGCAAGGCACGGCAAGGCAAGGCAAGGCAAGGCTAAGGCACGACAACGCAAGGCTAGGCAATGCACAGCAAGGCAAGGAAAGGCTAACGGAAGGCATGGCACAGCCGGGCAAGGCAAGGCAAAGGCAAGGCATCGTAACGCTAGGCAATGCATGGCAAGGCAAGGAAAGTGCAACGGAAGGCAAGGCAAGGCAAGGCCAATCAAGGCATGGCAAGGGTAACGGAAGGCATGGCAATGCAAGACAAGCCAAGCTAGGCTAAGGGAAGGCAAGGCAAGGCTATGGCACCACAACGGATGGCAAGGCAATGTACTACAAGGCAAGGAATCAGTAACGGAAGGCAAGGCAAGGCAAGACAAAGCAAGGCAATGCAACGGTAATTGAAGGCACGGGAAGGCAAGGCAAACAATTGAAGGCAAGGGTAACGGAAGGCACGGAAAGGCAAGGCAAGGGTATCGGAAGGCACAGCAATGCAAGGCAAGGCAACCCAAAGCTATGGCAGAACGGAAGGCTAGGGAATGTACGACAAGGTAGTAAAAGGGTAACGGAAGGCAAGGCAAGGCAATGCAAACCAAGGCAAGGCAAGGTTAATGCAAGGCACGGCAAGGCAAGGGAAGACAAGCAAGGCTAAGGCAAGGCAATGCATTTCTATGACAACACAACGGATGGCAAGGCAATGTACGACAAGGCAAGGAATCTATAACGGAACGCAAGGCAAGGAAATGCAAAGCAAGGCAAGGCAAGGGTAACAGAAGACAGGGCAAGGTAAGGGAAGGACAAGGCAAGGCACGGCAAGGCAAGGCAAGGCAAGGCTAAGGCACGACAACGCAAGGCTAGGCAATGCACCGCAAGGCAAGGAAAGGCTAACGGAATGCACGGCCCGGCAAGGCAAGGCAAGGCTAAGGCACGAAAACGCAAGGCTAGAAAATGCACGGCAAGGCAAGGAAAGGGCAACGGAAGGCAAGGCAAGGCAGGGCATATGAAGGCAACGCTAGGGTAACGGAATTTACGGCAATGCAAGGAAAGCCAAGCTAGGCTAAGGCAAGGCAAGGTAAGGCTATGGCACGAGAACGGAAGGCTAGGCCATGTACGACAAGGCAAGGAATAGGTAACGGAAGGCAAGGCAAGGCAAGACAAAGAAAGGAAAGTCAAAGGGAACGGAAGGCACGGCAATTTAAGGGAAGGACAAGGCAAGGCACGGCAAGGCAAGGCAAGGCTAAGGCACGACAACACAAGGTTAGGCAATGCACGGCAAGGCAAGGAAACGGTAACGGAAGGCAAGGCAAGGCAAGACAAACAAGGCAATGCAACGGTAATTGAAGGCACGGCAAGGCAAGGCAAACAAGGCAAGGCAAGCGTAACGGAAGGCACATCAATGCAAGGCAAGGCAACCCAAAGCTATGGCAGAACGGAAGGCTAGGGAATGTACGACAAGGCAATAAAAGGGTAACGGAAGGCAAGGCAAGGCAATGCAAACCAAGGCAAGGCAAGGGCAAGGCAAGGCACGGCAAGGCAAGGGAAGAGAAGCAAGGCTAAGGCAAGGCAAGGAAAGGCTATGGCACCACAACGGATGGCAAGGCAATGTACGACAAGGCAAGGATTGGGTAACGGAAGGCAAGGCAAGGCAAGACAAAGCAAGGCAAGGCAAGGGTAACGGAAGACACGGCAAGGTAAGGGAAGGACAAGGCAAGGAACGCCAAGGCAAGGTAAGGCAAGGCTAAGGCATGAAAACGCAAGGTTAGGCAATGCACGGCAAGGCAACGAAAGGCTAACGGAAGGCATGGCACAGCCTGGCAAGGCAAGGCAAAGGCAAGGCAACGCAACGCTAGGCAATGCATGGCAAGGCAAGGAAAGGGCAAGGGAAGCCAAGGCAAGGCAAGGCCAAGCAAGGCATGGCAAGGGTCACGGAAGGCACGGCAATGCAAGGCAAGCCAAGCTAGGCTAAGGCAAGGCAAGGCAAGGCTATGGCACCACAACGGCTGGCAAGGCAATGTACGACAAGGGAAGGATTAGGTAACGGAAGGCAAGGCAAGGCAAGACAAAGCAAGGCAAGGCAAGTGTCACGGAAGTCACGGCAAGGTAAGGGAATGACAAGGCAAGGCACGGCAAGGAAAGGCAAGACAAGGCTAAGGCACGACAAAGCAAGGCTAGGCAATGCAGCGCAAGGCAAGGAAAGTGTAACTGAAGGCAATGCAAGGCAATGCAAACCACGGCAAGGCAAGTGTAACGGAAGTCACGGCACGGCAAGGCAAGGCAAGGCCAAGGCAACGCAACGCATGGCTAGGCAATGAACGGCAAGGTAAGGAAAGTGTAAGGGAAGCAAGGCACGGCAAGGTCAAGAAAGGGAAGGCAAGGGTAACGGAAGAGAAGGCAGGGCAAGGCAAAGCATGGCAAGGCTAGCCAATCAAGGCTAAGGCAAGGCAAGGCAAAGCTATGGCACGACAACGCAAGCCTAGGTAATGCTCGGCAATGCAAGGAAAGGGTAATGGAAGGCAAGGCAAGGCAAGACAAAGCAAGGGAAGTCAAGGGTAACGGAAGGCACGGCAAGGTAAGGGTAGGACAAGGCAAGGCACTGCAAGCAAGGCAAGGCAAGGCTAAGTCACGACAACGCAAGGCTAGGCAATGCACGGCAAGACAAGGAAACGGTAACGCAAGGAAAGGCACGCTCAGGCAAGGCAAGGCTAAGGCACGACAAAGCAAGGCTACGCAATTCATGGCACGGTAAGGAAAGGGTAATGGAAGGCAAGGAATGAAAAGCAAAGCAAGGCAAGGCAAGGGTAATGGAAGTCACGGCAAGGCAAGGGAAGACAAGCAAGGCTAAGGCAAGGCAAGGCAAGACTATGGCACCAAAACGGTTGGCAAGGCAATGGACGACAAGGCAAGGAATCGGTAACGGACGGCAAGGCAAGGCAAGACAAAGCAAGGCAAGGTAAGGGTAACGGAACACACGGCAAGGTAAGGGAAGGACAAGGCAAGGCACGGCAAGGCAAGGCTAAATCATGACAAAGCAAGGCTAGGCAATGCACCGCAAGGCAACGCAAGGCTAGGCAATGCATGGCAAGGCAGGAGAGGGCAACGTAAGGCAAGGCAAGGCAAGGCCAAGGAAGGCATGGCAAAGGTAACGGAAGGCACGGCAATGCAAGGCAAGCCAAGCTAGGCTAAGGCAAGGCAAGGCAAGGCTATGGCACCACAACGGATGGCAAGGCAATGTACGACAAGGGAAGGAATCGGTAACGGAAGGCAAGGCAAGGCAAGACAAAGGAAGGCAAGGCAAGCTAATGGAAGACACGGCAAGGTAAGGGAAGGAAAAGGCAAGGCACGGCAAGGCAAGGGTAACGGAATTCACGGAAATGGAAGGCAAGCCAAGCTAGGCTAAGGCAAGGCAAGGCAAGGCTATGGCCACGAGAACGGAAGGCTAGGCCATGTACGACAAGGCAAGGAATGGGTAACGGAAGGCAAGGCAAGGGAAGACAAAGCAAGGCAAGGCAACGGTAACGGAAGGCACGGCAATGTAAGAGAAGGACAAGGCAAGGCACGGCAAGGCAAGGCAAGGCTAAGGCACGAGAACACAAGGGAAGTCAATGCACGGCAAAGCAAGGAAACGGTAACGGAAGGCAAGGCAAGGCAAGGCTATGGCACCACAACGGATGGCAAGGCAATGTACGACAAGGCAAGGAATCGGTAACGGGAGGAAAGGCAAGGCAAGACAAAGCAAGGGAAGGCAATGGTAACGGAAGACACGGCAAGGTAAGGGAAGGACAAGGAAAGGCACGGCAAGGCAAGGCAAGGCAAGGCTAAGGCATGACAACGCAATGCTAGGCAATGCATGGCAAGGCAACGGAAGGCTAACGGAAGGCATGGCACAGCAGGGCAAGGCAAGGCTAAGGCAAGGCAACGCAAGTCAAGGCAATGCATGGCAAGGCAAGGAAAGGGCAACGGAAGGCAAGGCAAGCCAAGGCAAAGCAAGGCATGGCAAGGCTAACGGAAGGCACGGCAATGCAATGCAAGCCAAGCTAGGATAAGGCAAAGCAAGGCAAGGCAAGGCTATGGCACCACAACGGATGGATAAGCAATGTACGACAACGAAAGGAATCTGTAAGAAAGCAAGGCAAGGCAAGACAAAGCAAGGCAAGGCAAGGGTAACGGAAGACACGGCAAGGTAAAGGAAGGACAAGGCAAGGCATGGCATGGCAAGGGAAGGCAAGGCTAAGGCACGACAACGCAAGGCTAGGCAATTCACGGCAAGGCAAGGAAACGGTAATGGAAGGCAAGGCAAGGCAAGACAAAGCAAAGCAAGGCAACGGTAATGGAAGGCACGGCAAGGCAAGGCAAACAAGGCAAGGCAAGGGTAACCGAAGGCACGGCAAGGCAAGGCAAGGGTAACGGAAGGCACCGCAAGGCAAGGGAAGAGAAGCAAGGCTAAGGAATGGCAAGGCAATGCTATGGCACCACAACGGATGGCAAGGCAATGTAAGACAAGGCAAGGAATCGGGAACGGAAAGCAAGGCAAGGCAAGACAAAGCAAGGGAAGGCAAGGGTAACGGAAGACACGGGTAGGTTGGGGAAGGACAAGGCAAGGCACGGCAAGGCAAGGCAAGGCAAGGCTAAATCATGACAAAGCAAGGCTAGGCAATGCACCGCAAGGCAACGCAAGGCTAGGCAATGCATGGCAAGGCAGGAGAGGGCAACGTAAGGCAAGGCAAGGCAAGGCCAAGGAAGGCATGGGAAAGGTAACGGAAGGCACGGCAATGCAAGGCAAGCCAAGCTAGGCTAAGGCAAGGCAAGGCAAGGCTATGGCACCACAACGGATGGCAAGGCAATGTACGACAAGGGAAGGAATCGGTAACGGAAGGCAAGGCAAGGCAAGACAAAGGAAGGCAAGGCAAGCTAATGGAAGACACGGCAAGGTAAGGGAAGGAAAAGGCAAGGCACGGCAAGGCAAGGGTAACGGAATTCACGGAAATGGAAGGCAAGCCAAGCTAGGCTAAGGCAAGGCAAGGCAAGGCTATGGCCACGAGAACGGAAGGCTAGGCCATGTACGACAAGGCAAGGAATGGGTAACGGAAGGCAAGGCAAGGGAAGACAAAGCAAGGCAAGGCAACGGTAACGGAAGGCACGGCAATGTAAGAGAAGGACAAGGCAAGGCACGCAAGGCAAGGCAAGGCTAAGGCACGAGAACACAAGGGAAGTCAATGCACGGCAAAGCAAGGAAACGGTAACGGAAGGCAAGGCAAGGCAAGGCTATGGCACCACAACGGATGGCAAGGCAATGTACGACAAGGCAAGGAATCGGTAACGGGAGGAAAGGCAAGGCAAGACAAAGCAAGGGAAGGCAATGGTAACGGAAGACACGGCAAGGTAAGGGAAGGACAAGGAAAGGCACGACAAGGCAAGGCAAGGCAAGGCTAAGGCATGACAACGCAATGCTAGGCAATGCATGGCAAGGCAACGGAAGGCTAACGGAAGGCATGGCACAGCAGGGCAAGGCAAGGCTAAGGCAAGGCAACGCAAGTCAAGGCAATGCATGGCAAGGCAAGGAAAGGGCAACGGAAGGCAAGGCAAGCCAAGGCAAAGCAAGGCATGGCAAGGCTAACGGAAGGCACGGCAATGCAATGCAAGCCAAGCTAGGATAAGGCAAAGCAAGGCAAGGCAAGGCTATGGCACCACAACGGATGGATAAGCAATGTACGACAACGAAAGGAATCTGTAAGAAAGCAAGGCAAGGCAAGACAAAGCAAGGCAAGGCAAGGGTAACGGAAGACACGGCAAGGTAAAGGAAGGACAAGGCAAGGCATGGCATGGCAAGGGAAGGCAAGGCTAAGGCACGACAACGCAAGGCTAGGCAATTCACGGCAAGGCAAGGAAACGGTAATGGAAGGCAAGGCAAGGCAAGACAAAGCAAAGCAAGGCAACGGTAATGGAAGGCACGGCAAGGCAAGGCAAACAAGGCAAGGCAAGGGTAACCGAAGGCACGGCAAGGCAAGGCAAGGGTAACGGAAGGCACCGCAAGGCAAGGGAAGAGAAGCCAGGCTAAGGAATGGCAAGGCAATGCTATGGCACCACAACGGATGGCAAGGCAATGTAAGACAAGGCAAGGAATCGGGAACGGAAAGCAAGGCAAGGCAAGACAAAGCAAGGGAAGGCAAGGGTAACGGAAGACACGGGTAGGTTGGGGAAGGACAAGGCAAGGCACGGCAAGGCAAGGCAAGGCTAAGGCACGACAACGCAAGGCTAGGCAATGCACGGCAAGGCAAGGAAAGCCTAACGGAATACAAGGCACGGCAAGGCAAGGCAAGGCTAAGGTACGAAAACTCAAGGCTAGGAAATGAACGGCAAGGCAAGGAAAGGGCAACGGAAGGTAAGTCAAGGCAGGGCAAATGACGGCAAGGCAAGGGTAACGGAAGACACGGCAATGTAAGAGAAGGACAAAGCAAGGCACGGCATGGCAAGGCAAGGCAAGGCTAAGGCATGACAACGCAAGGCTAGCCAATGCACGGCAAGGCAACGAAAGGCTAACGGAACGCATGGCACTGCAGGGCAAGGCAAGGCTAAGGCAAGTCAACGCAAGCCTAAGCAATTCATGGCAAGGCAAGGAAAGGGCAACGGAAGGCAAGGGAAGGCAAGACAAAGGAAGTCAATGCAAGGGTTACGGAAGACACGGCACGACAAGGCAATGCCAGCCGATCAAGGCTAAGGCAAGGGAAGGCAAGGCTATGGCACGACAAAGCAAGTCGAGGTAATGGTCGGCAATGCACGGAAAGGGTAACGGAAGGCAAGGCAAGGCAGGGCAAAGCAAGGGAACGCAAGGATAACGGAAGGAAAGGCAAGGCAAGGCAAAGCAAGGCAAGGCAAGGGTAACGGAAGGCACGGCAAGGTAAGGGAAGGACAAGGCAAGGCACGGCAAGTCAAGGCAAGGCAAAGGCACAACAACACAAGGCTAGGCAATGCACGGCAAGGCAAGGAAACGGTGACGGAAGGCAAGGCAAGGCAACGGTAATGGAAGGCACGGCAAGGCAAGGCAAACAAGGCAAGGCAAGTGTAACGGAAGGCACGGCAAGGCAAGGCAAGGGTAACGGAAGGCACGGCAAAGCAAGGCAAGGCAAGGCAAGGCTATGGCAGAACGGAAGGCTAGGCAATGTATGACAAGGCAATAAAAGGATAACGGAAAGCAAGGCAAGGCAATGCAAACCAAGGCAAGGCAAGTGTAACGCAAGGCACGGCAAGGCAAGGGAAGTCAAGCAAGGCTAAGGCAAGGCAAGGCAAGGCTATGGCACCACAACGGATGGCAAGGCAATGTACAACATGGCAAGGAATCGGTAACGGAAGGATAGGCAAGGCAAGACAAAGCAAGGCAAGGCAAGGGTAACGGAAGACACGGCAAGGTAAGAGAAGGACAAGGCAAGGCACGGCATGGCAAGGCAAGGCAAGGCTAAGGCATGACAACGCAAGGCTAGCCAATGCACGGCAAGGCAACGAAAGGCTAACGGAAGGCATGGCACTGCAGGGCAAGGCAAGGCTGAGGCAAGTCAACGCAAGCCTAAGCAATTCATGGCAAGGCAAGGAAAGGGCAACGGAAGGCAAGGGAAGGCAAGACAAAGGAAGTCAATGCAAGGGTAACGGAAGACACGGCAAGGTATGGGAAGGACAAAGCAAGGCATGGCAAGGCAAGGCAAGGCTAAGGCACGACAACGCAAGGCTAGGCAATTCACGGCAAAGCAAGGAAAGGGTAACGGAAGGCAAGGCAAGGCAAGGGTAAAGCAAGGTACGGCAAGGCAAGGGAAGACAAGCAAGGCTAAGGAAAGGCAAGGCAAGGCTAAGGCACGACAACGCAAGGCTAGGCAATTCACGGCAAGGCAAGGAAAGCGTAACTCAAGGCCAGGCACGGCCAGGCAAGGCAAGGCTAAGGAATGACTACGCAGACCTAAGCAATGGAAGGCAAGGCAACGAAAGGTTAACCGAAGTCACGGCACGGCAAGACAAGGCAAAGCTAAGGCAAGGCAACGCAAGACTAGGCAATGCTCGGCAAGGAAAGGAAAGGACACCGGAAGGCAAGGCAAGGCAGGGCAAATCAAGGCAAGACATGATTAACGGAAGGTACAGCAATGCAAGGCAAGCCAAGCTGGGCTAAGGAAAGGCAAGGCAAGGCTATGGCACGAAAACGCAAGGCTAGAAAATGCACGGCAAGGCAAGGAAAGGGCAACGGAAGGCAAGGCAAGGCAGGGCAAATGAAGGCAACGCAAGGGTAACAGAATTCAAGTCAATGCAAGGGAAGCCAAGCTAGGCTAAGGCAAGGCAAGGCAAGGCTATGGCAAGAGAACGGAAGGCTAGGCCATGTACGACAAGGCAAGGAATGGGTAACGGAAGGCAAGGCAAGGCAAGACAAAGCAAGGCAAGGCAACGGTAACGGAAGGCACGGCAATGTAAGGGAAGGACAAGGCAAGGCACGGCAAGGCAAGGCAAGGCTAAGGCACGACAACACAAGGCTAGGCAATGCACGGCAAGGCAAGGAAACGGTAACGGAAGGCAAGGCAAGGCAAGACAAAGCAAGGCAAGGCAACGGTAATGGAAGGCACGGCAAGGCAAGGCAAACAAGGCAAGGCAAGGGTAACGTAAGGCACGGCAAGGCAAGGCAAGGGTTACGGAAGGCACGGCAATGAAAGGCAAGCCAAGCTAGGCTAAAGCAAGGCAAGGCAAGGCTATGGCAGAACGGAAGGCTAGGCAATGTACGACAAGGCAAGGAAAGGGTAACGGAAGGCAAGGCAAGGCAAGGGTAACGAACGGCACGGCAAGGCAAGGGAAGGAAAGCAAGGCTAAGGAAAGGCAAGGCAAGGATATGGCACGACAACGCAAAGCTAGGCAATGCACGGCAAGGCAAGGAAAGCGTAACTGAAGGCAAGGCACGGCCAGGCAAGGCAAGGCAAGGGTAACGGAAGGCAAGGCAAGGCAAGACAAAGCAAGGCAAGGCAAGGGTAACGGAACACACGGCAAGGTAAGGGAAGGACAAGGCAAGGCACGGCAAGGCAAGGCAAGGCTAAGGCACGAAAACACAAGGCTAGTCAAATCACGGCAAAGCAAGGAAACGGTAACGGAAGGCAAGGCAAGGCAAGGCTATGGCACCGCAACGGATGGCAAGGCAATGTACGACAAGGCAAGGAATCGGTAACGGGAGGCAAGGTAAGGCAAGACAAAGCAAGGGAAGGCAATGGTAACGGAAGACACGGCAAGATAAGGGAAGGACAAGGAAAGGCACGCAAGGCAATGCAAGGCAAGGCTAAGGCATGACAACGCAAGGCTAGGCAATGCATGGTAAGGCAACGGAAGGCTAACGGAAGGCATGGCACAGCAGGGCAAGGCAAGGCTAAGGCAAGGCAACGCAAGGCAAGGCAATGCATGGCAAGGCAAGGAAAGGGCAACGGAAGGCAAGGCAAGCCAAGGCAAAGCAAGGCATGGCAAGACTAACGGAAGGCACGGCAATGCAATGCAAGCCAAGCTAGGATAAGGCAAGGCAAGGCAAGGCAAGTCTATGGCACCACAACGGATGGCAAGGCAATGTACGACAACGAAAGGAATCTGTAAGAAAGCAAGGCAAGGCAAGACAAAGCAAGGCAAGGCAAGGGCAACGGAAGACACGGCAAGGTAAAGGAAGGACAAGGCAAGGCATGGCATGGCAAGGGAAGGCAAGGCTAAGGCACGACAACGCAAGGCTAGGCAATTCACGGCAAGGCAAGGAAACGGGAATGGAAGGCAAGGCAAGGCAAGACAAAGCAAAGCAAGGCAACGGTAATGGAAGGCACGGCAAGGCAAGGCAAACAAGGCAAGGCAAGGGTAACCGAAGGCACGGCAAGGCAAGGCAAGGGTAACGGAAGGCACCGCAAGGCAAGGGAAGAGAAGCAAGGCTAAGGAATGGCAAGGCAATGCTATGGCACCACAACGGATGGCAAGGCAATGTAAGACAAGGCAAGGAATCGGTAACGGAAAGCAAGGCAAGGCACGACAAAGCAAGGGAAGGCAAGGGTAACGGAAGACACGGGTAGGTAAGGGAAGGACAAGGCAAGGCACGGCAAGGCAAGGCAAGGCTAAGGCACGACAACGCAAGGCTAGGCAATGCACGGCAAGGCAAGGAAAGCCTAACGGAATGCAAGGAACGGCAAGGCAAGGCTAAGGCACGAAAACTCAAGGCTAGGAAATGCACGGCAAGGCAAGGAAAGGGCAACGGAAGGCAAGGCAAGGCAGGGCAAATGAAGGCAAGGCAAGGGTAACGGAATGCACGGCAATGCAAGGCAAGCCAAGCTAGGTTAAGGCAAGGCAAGGCAAGGCTATGGCACGAGAACGGAAGGCTAGGCCATGTACGACAAGGCGAAAGAATGGGTAACGGAAGGCAAGGCAAGGCAAGACAAAGCAAGGCAAGGCAACGGTAACGGAAGGCACGGCAAGGTAAGGGAAGGACAAGGCAAGGCACGGCAAGGCAAGGCAAGGCAAAGGCACGACAACACAAGGCTATGCAATGCACGGCAAGGCAAGGAAATGGTGACGGAAGGCAAGGCAAGGCAAGACAAATCAAGGCAAGGCAACGGTAATGGAAGGCACGGCAAGGCAAGGCAAGCAAGGCAAGGCAAGTGTAACCGAAGGCACGGCAAGGCAAGGCAAGGGTAACGGAAAGCACGGCAAAGCAAGGCAAGGCAAGGCAAGGCTATGGCAGAACGGAAGGCTAGGCAATGTATGACAAGGCAATAAAAGAATAACGGAAAGCAAGTCAAGGCAATGCAAACCAAGGCAAGGCAAGTGTAACGCAAGGCACGGCAAGGCAAGGGAAGTCAATCAAGGCTAAGGCAAGGCAAGGCAAGGCTATGGCACCACAACGGATGGCAAGGCAATGTACGACAAGGCAAGGAATCGGTAACGGAAGGCAAGGCAAGGCAAGACAAAGCAAGGCAAGGCAAGGGTAACGGAAGACACGGCAAGGTAAGAGAAGGACAAGGCAAGGCACGGCATGGCAAGGTAAGGCAAGGCTAAGGCATGACAACGCAAGGCTAGCCAATGGACGGCAAGGCAACGAAAGGCTAACGGAAGGCATGGCACTGCAGGGCAAGGCAAGGCTAAGGCAAGTCAACGCAAGCCTAAGCAATTCATGGCAAGGCAAGGAAAGGGCAACGGAAGGCAAGGGAAGGCAAGACAAAGGAAGTCAATGCAAGGGTAACGGGAGACACGGCAAGGTAAGGGAAGGACAAAGCAAGGCATGGCAAGGCAAGGCAAGGCTAAGGCACGACAACGCAAGGCTAGGCAATTCACGGCAAAGCAAGGAAAGGGTAACGGAAGGCAAGGCAAGGCAAGGGTAAAGCAAGGTACAGCAAGGCAAGGGAAGACAAGCAAGGCTAAGGAAAGGCAAGGCAAGGCTAAGGCACGACAACGCAAGGCGAGGCAATTCACGGCAAGGCAAGGAAAGCGTAACTCAAGGCCAGGCACGGCCAGGCAAGGCAAGGCTAAGGAACGACAACGCGAGCCTAAGCAATGGAAGGTAAGGCAACGAAAGGGTAACCGAAGTCACGGCACGGCAAGACAAGACAAAGCTAAGGCAAGGCAACGCAAGACTAGGCAATGCTCGGCAAGGCAAGGAAAGGACAACGGAAGGCAAGGCAAGGCAGGGTAAATCAAGGCAAGACATGATTAACGGAAGGCACAGCAATGCAAGGCAAGCCAAGCTGGGCTAAGGAAAGGCAAGGCAAGGCTATGGCACGAAAACGCAAGGCTAGAAAATGCACGGCAAGGCAAGGAAAGAGCAACAGAAGGCAAGGCAAGGCAGGGCAAATGAAGGCAACGCAAGGGTAACGGAATTCACGGCAATGCAAGGCAAGCCAAGCTAGGCTAAGGCAAGGCAAGGCAAGGCTATGGCACGAGAACGGAAGGCTAGGCCATGTACGACAAGGCAAGGAATGGGTAACGGAAGGCAAGGCAAGGCAAGACAAAGCAAGGCAAGGCAACGGTAACGGAAGGCACGGCAATTTAAGGGACGGACAAGGCACGGCAAGGCAAGGCAAGGCAAGGCAAGGCTAAGGCACGACAACACAAGGCTAGGCAATGCACAGCAAGGCAAGGAAACGGTAACGGAAGGCAAGGCAAGGCAAGACAAAGCAAGGCAAGGCAACGGTAATGGAAGGCACGGCAAGGCAAGGCAAACAAGGCAAGGCAAGGGTAACGGAAGGCACGGCAAGGCAAGGCAAGGGTAACGGAAGGCACGGCAATGCAAGGCAAGCCAATCTAGGCTAAAGCAAGGCAAGGCAAGTCTATGGCAGAACGGAAGGCTAGGCAATGTACCACAAGGCAAGGAAAGGATAACGGAAGGCAAGTCAAGGCAATGCAAACCAAGGCAAGGCACGTGTAACGCAAGGCACGGCAAGGCAAGGGAAGACAAGCAAGGCTAAGGCAAGGCAAGGCAAGGCTATGGCACCACAACGGATGGCAAGGCAATGTACGACAAGGGAAGGAATCAGTAACGGAAGGCAAGGCAAGGGAAGACAAAGCAAGGCAAGGCAAGGGTAATGGAAGACACGGCAAGGTAAGGGAAGGACAAGGCAAGGCACGGCTAGGCAAGGTAAGGCTAAGGCACGACAACGCAAGGCTAGGCAATGCACGGCAAGGCAACGAAAGGCTAACGGAAGGCATGGCACAGCAAGGCAAAGCAAGGCTAGAATATGCATGGCAAGGCAAGGAAAGGTCAACGCAAGTCTAGGCAATGCATGGCAAGGCAGGAAAGGGTAACGTAAGGCAAGGCAAGGCAAGGCCAAGGAAGGCATGGCAAAGGTAACGGAAGGCACGGCAATGCAAGGCAAGCCAAGCTAGGCTAAGGCAAGGCAAGGCAAGGCTATGGCACCACAACGGATGGCAAGGCAATGTACGACAAGGGAAGGAATCGGTAACGGAAGGCAAGGCAAGGGAAGACAAAGCAAGGCAAGGCAACTGTAATGGAAGGCACGGCAAGGCAAGGCAAACAGGGCATGGCAAGGGTCACTCAAGGCACGGCAATTCAAGGGAAGAGAAGCAAGGCTAAGGCAAGGCAAGGCAAGGCTATGGCACCACAACGGATGGCAAGGCAATGTACGACAAGGCATGGAATCGGTAACGGGAGGCAAGGCAAGGCAAGACAAAGCAAGGGAAGGCAATGGTAACGGAAGACACGGCAAGGTAAGGGAAGGACAAGGAAAGGCACGGCAAGGCAAGGCAAGGCAAGGCTAAGGCATGACAACGCAAGGCTAGGCAATTCATGGCAAGGCCACGAAAGGCTAACGGAAGGCATGGCACAGCAGGGCAAGGCAAGGCTAAGGCCAGGCAACGCAAGGCAAGGCAATGCATGGCAAGGCAAGGAAACGCAACGGAATGCAAGGCAAGCCAAGGCAAAGCAAGGCATGGCAAGGCTAACGTAAGGCACGGCAATGCAATGCAAGGCAAGCTAGGATAAGGCAAGTCAAGGCAAGGCAAGGCTATGGCACCACAACGGATGGCAAGGCAATGTACGACACCGAAAGGAATCTGTAAGAAAGCAAGGCAAGGCAAGACAAAGCAAGGCAAGGCAAGGGTAACGGAAGACACGGCAAGGTAAAGGAAGGACAAGGCAAGGCACGGCATGGCAAGGGAAGACAAGGCTAAGGCACGACAACGCAAGGCTAGGCAATGCACGGCAAGACAACGAAAGGGTAACGGAAGGCATGGCACAGCAAGGCAAGGCAAGGCTAAGGCAAGGGAACGCAAGACTAGGCAATGCACGTCAAGGCAAGGAAAGGGAAACGAAATGCAAGGCAAAGCAAGGCATGGCAAGTGTAACGGAAGGCGCGGCAATGCAAGGCAAGGCAAGCTAGGCTAAGGCAAGGCAAGGCAAGGCTATGGCACCACAACGGATGGCAAGGCAATGTACGAAAAGGCAAGGAATCGGTAAGTGGGGGCAAGGCAAGGCAAGAGAAAGCAAGGGAAGGCAAGGGTAACGGAAGACACGGCAAGGTAAGGGAAGGACAAGGCAAGGCACGGCAAGGCAAGGCAAGGCAAGGCTAAGGCACGACAACGCAAGGCTAGGCAATGCAGGGCAAGGCAAGGAAAGGCTAACGAAATGCAAGGCACGGCAAGGCAAGGCAAGGCTAAGGCACGAAAACGCAAGGCTAGAAAATGCACGGCAAGGCAAGTAAAGGGCAACGGAAGGCAAGGCAAGGCAGGGCAAATGAAGGCAACGCAAAGGTAACGGAATTCACGGCAATGCAAGGTAAGCCAAGCTAGGCTAAGGCAAGGCAAGGCAAGGCTATGGCACGAGAACGGAAGGCTAGGCCATGTACGACAAGGCAAGGAATGGATAACGGAAGGCAAGGCAAGGCAAGACAAAGTAAGGCAAGGCAACGGTAACGGAAGGAACGGCAATGTAAGGGAAGGTCAAGGCAAGGCACGGCAAGGCAAGGCAAGGCTAAGGCACGACAACAGAAGGCTAGGCAATGCACGGCAAGGCAAGGAAACGGTAACGGAAGGCAAGGCAAGGGAAGGCAAAGCAAAGCAAGGTAACGGTAATGGAAGGCACAGCAAGGCAAGGCAAACAAGGCAAGGCAAGGGTAACGGAAGGCACGTCAAGGCAAGGCAAGGCTACGGCAAGATAACGCAAGGCTAGGCAATTCAAGGCAAGGCAAGGAAAGCGTAAGTCAAGGCAATGCACGGCCAGGCAAGGCAAGGCTAAGGAACGACAACGCAAGCCTAAGCAATGGAAGGCAAGGCAACGAAAGGGTAACGGAAGGCACGGCACTGCAAGGCAAGGCAAAGCTAAGGCAAGGCAAAGCAAGACTAGGCAATGCACGAAAAGGCAAGGAAAGGGTAACGGAAGGCAAGGCAAGGCAAGGGTAAAGCAAGGCACGGCAAGACAAGGGAAGACAAGCAAGGCTAAGGAAAGGCAAGGCAAGGCTAAGGCACGACAACGCAAGGCTAGGCAATTCACGGCAAGTCAAGGAAAGCGTAACTCAAGGCAAGGCACAGCCAGGCAAGGCAAGGTTAAGGAACGAAAACGCAAGCCTAAGCAATGGAAGGCAAGGCAACGAAAGGGTAACGGAAGGCAAGGCACGGCAAGACAAGGCAAAGCTAAGGCAAGGCAACGCAAAACTAGGCAATGCACGGGAAGGCAAGGAAAAGGCAATGGAAGGCAAGGCAAGGCAGGGCAAATCAAGGCAAGACATGATTACAGGAAGGCACGGCAATTCAAGACAATTCAAGCTGTGCTAAGGAACGTCAAGCCAAGGCTATGGCACGACAACGGAAGGCAAGGCAATGTATGACAAGGCAAGGAATCGGTAACGGAAAGCAAGGCAAGGGAAGACAAAGCAAGGCAAGGCAAGGGTAACGGAAGACACGGCAAGGTAAGGGAAGGACAAGGCAAGGCCCGGCAAGGCAAGGCAAGGCTAAGGCACGATAACGCAAGGCTCGGCAATGCACGGCAAGGCAAGGAAAGGCTAACGGAATGCAAGGCACGGCAAGGAAAGGCAAGGCTAAGGCACGAAAACGCAAGGCTAGAAAATGCACGGCAAGGCAAGTAAAGGGCAACGGAAGGCAAGGCAAGGCAGGGCAAATCAAGGCAAAGCAAGGGTAACGGAATTCACGGCAATGCAAGGCAAGCCAAGCTAGGCTAAGGCAAGGCAAGGCAAGGCTATGGCACGAGAACGGAAGGCTAGGCCATGTACAACAAGGCAAGGGATGGGTAACGGAAGGCAAGGCAATGCAAGACAAAGCAAGGCAAGGCAACGGTAACGGAAGGCACGGCAATGTAAGGGAAGGACAAGGCAAGGCACGGCAAGGCTAAGGCACGACAACACAAGGCTAGGCAATGCACGGCAAGGCAAGGAAACGGTAACGGAAGGCAAGGCAAGACAAAGCAAGGGAAGGCAACCGTAATGGAAGGCACGGCAAGGCAAGGCAAACAAGGCAAGGGAAGGGTAACGGAAGGCAGGGCAATGCAAGGCAAGGCAAGGCAAAGCTATGGTAGAACGGAAGGCTAGGGAATGTACGACAAGGCAATAAAAGGGTAACGGAAGGCAAGGCAAGGCAATGCAAACCAAGGCAAGGCAAGGGTAACGCAAGGCACGGCAAGGCAAGGGAAGACAAGCAAGGCTAAGTCAAGGCAAGGCAAGGCTATGGCACCACAACGGATGGCAAGGCAATGTACGACAAGGCAAGGAAAGGGTAACGGAAGGCAAGGCAAGGCAAGAAAGTCAAGGCAAGGCAAGGCTAAGGCATGACAACGCAAGGCTAGGCAATGCACGGGAAGGCAACGAAAGGCTGACGGAAGGCATGGCACAGCCGGGCAAGGCAAGGCTAAGGCAAGGCAACGCAAGGCTATTCAATGCATGGCAAGGCAAGGAAAGGGCAAGGGAAGGCAAGGCAAGGCAAGGCCAAGCAAGGCATGGCACGTGTAACGGAAGGCACGGCAAGGCAAAGCAAGCCAAGCTAGGCTAAGGCAAGGCAAGGCAAGGCTATGGCACCACTACGGATGGCAAGGCAATATACGACAAGGGAAGGAATCGGTAACGGAAGGCAAGGCAAGGCAAGACAAGGCAAGGCAAGGCAAGGGTAAAGGACGACACGGCAAGGTAAGGGAAGGAAAAGGCAAGGCACGGCAAGGCAAGGGTAACGGAATTCACGGCAATGGAAGGCAAGCCAAGCTCAGCTAAGGCAAGGCAAGGCAAGGCTATGGCCACGAGAACGGAAGGCTAGGCCATGTACGACAAGGCAAGGAATGGGAAACGGAAGGCAAGGCAAGGGAAGACAAAGCAAGGGAAGGCAAAGGTAATGCAAGGCACGGCAATGTAAGAGAAGGACAAGGCAAGGCACGGCAAGGCAAGGCAAGGCTAAGGCACTACAACGCAAGGCTAGGCAATTCACGGTAAGGCAAGGAAAGGGTAACGGAAGGTAAGGCATGGCAAGGGTAAATCAAGGCACGGCAAGGCAAGGGAAGACAAGCAAGGCTAAGGAAAGGCAAGGCAAGGCTAAGGCAAAATAACGCAAGGCTAGGCAATTCACGGCAAGGCAAGGAAAGCGTAACTCAAGGCAAGGCACGGCCAGGCAAGGCAAGGCTAAGGAACGACAACGCAATCCGATGCAATGGAAGGCAAGGCAACGAACGGGTAACGGATTGCAGGGCACTGCAAGGCAAGGCAAAGCTAATGCAAGGCAACGCAAGACTAGGCAATGCACGGCAAGGCAAGGAAAGGGCAACGGAAGGCAAGGCAAGGCAGGGCAAATCAAGGCAAGACATGATTAACGGAAGGCACGGCAATGCAAGGCAAGCCAAGCTAGCCGAAGGCAAGGCAATGCTATGGCAGAATGGAAGGATAGGCAATGTACGAAAAGGCAAGGAAAGGGTAACGGAAGCAAGGCAAGGCAATGCAAATCAAGGAAAGGCAAGAGTAACGCATGGCACGGCAAGGCAAGGGAAGAGAAGCAAGGCTAAGGAATGGCAAGGCAAGGATATGGCACCACAAAGGATGGCAAGGCAATGTATGACAAGGCAAGCAATGGGTAACGGAAAGCAAGGCAAGGCAAGACAAAGCAAGGCAAGGCAAGGGTAACGGAAGACACGGCAAGGTAAAGGAAGGACAAGGCAAGGCACTGCATCGCAAGGCAAGGCAAGGCTAAGGCACGAAAACGCAAGGCTAGGCAATGCACGGCAACGCATCGAAAGGCTAACGGAAGGCATGGCACAGCAAGGCAACGCAAGGCTAAGGCAAGGCAACGCAAGGGTAGGCAATGCACGGCAAGGCAAGGAAAGGGCAACGGAAGGCAAGGCAAGGCAAGGCAAAGCAAGGCATGGCAAGGGTAACAGAACACCCTGAAAGGTAAGGGAAGGACAAGGCAAGGCACGGCAAGGCAAGGCAAGGCTAAGGCACTACAACGCAAGGCTGGGCAATTCACGGTAAGGCAAGGAATGGGTAACGGAAGGCAAGGCAAGGCAAGGGTAAATCAAGGCACGGCAAGGCAAGGGAAGAAAAGCAAGGCTAAGGAAAGGCAAGTTAAGGCTAAGGCAAGATAACGCAAGGCTAGGCAATTCACGGCAAGGCAAGGAAAGCGTAACTCAAGGCAAGGCACGGCCAGGCAAGGCAAGGCTAAGGAACGACAACGCAAGCCGAAGCAATGGACGGCAAGGCAACGAAAGGGTAACGGAAGGCACGCACTGCAAGGCAATGCAAAGCTAAGGCAAGGCAACGCAAGACTAGGCAATGCACGGCAAGGCAAGGAAAGGGTAACGGAAGGCAAGGCAAGGCAGGGCAAATTAAGGCAAGAAATGATTAACGGAAGGCACGGCAATGCAAGGCAAGCCAAGCTAGCCGAAGGCAAGGCAATGCTATGGCAGAATGGAAGGCTAGGCAATGTACGAAAAGGCAAGGAAAGGGTAACGGAAGCAAGGAAAGGCAATGCAAATCAAGGCAAGGCAAGAGTAACGCAAGGCACGGCAAGGCAAGGGAAGAGAAGCAAGGCTAAGGAATGGCAAGGCAATGCTATGGCACCACAACGGATGGCAAGGCAATGTACGAAAAGGCAAGGAATGGGTAACGGAAAGCAAGGCAAGGCAAGACAAAGCAAGGCAAGGCAAGGGTCATGGAAGCCACGGCATGTTAAGGGAAGGACAAGGCCAGGCACGGCAAGGCAAGGCACGGTAAGGCTAAGGCACGACAATGCAAGGCTAGGCAATTCACGGCAAGGCAATGAAAGCGTAACTCAAGGCAAGGCACGGCCAGGCAAGGCAAGGTTAAGGAACGACAACGCAAGCCTAAGCAATGGAAGGCAAGACAACGAAAGGGTAACGAAAGGCACAGCACGGCAAGACAAGGTAAAGCTAAGGCAAGGCAACGCAAGACTAGGCAATGCACGGCAAGGCAAGGAAAAGGCAACGGAAGGCAGGGCAAGGCAGGGCAAATCAAGGCAAGACATGATTACAGGAAGGCACGGCAATTCAAGGCAATTCAAGCTGGGCTAAGGAACGTCAAGGCAAGGCTATGGCACGACAACGGAAGGCAAGGCAATGTATGACAAGGCAAGGAATCGGTAACGGAAAGCAAGGCAAGGGAAGACAAAGCAAGGCAAGGCAAGGGTAACGGAAGACACGGCAAGGTAAGGGAAGGACAAGGCAAGGCCCGGCAAGGCAAGGCCAGGCTAAGCACGATAACGCAAGGCTAGGCAATGCACGGCAAGGCAAGGAAAGGCTAACGGAATGCAAGGCACGGCAAGGAAAGGCAAGGCTAAGGCACGAAAACGCAAGGCTAGAAAATGCACGGCAAGGCAAGTAAAGGGCAACGGAAGGCAAGGCAAGGCAGGGCAAATCAAGGCAAGGCAAGGGTAACGGAATTCACGGCAATGCAAGGCAAGCCAAGCTAGGCTAAGGCAAGGCAAGGCAAGGCTATGGCACGAGACGGGATGGGTAACGGAAGGCAAGGCAATGCAAGACAAAGCAAGGCAAGGCAACGGTAAAGGAAGGCACGGCAATGTAAGGGAAGGACAAGGCAAGGCACGGCAAGGCAAGGCAAGGCTAAGGCACCACAACGGATGGCAAGGCAATGTACGAGAATGTAAGGAATCGGTAACGGAAGGCAAGGCAAGGCAAGACAAAGCAAGGCAAGGCAATGGTAAAGGACGACACGGCAAGGTAAGGGAAGGAAAAGGCAAGGCACGGCAAGGCAAGGGTAACGGAATTCTCGGCAATGGAAGGCAAGCCAAGCTAGGCTAAGGCAAGGCAAGGCAAGGCTATGGCCACGAGAACGGAAGGCTAGGCCATGTACGACAAGGCAAGGAATGGGTAACGGAAGGCAATGCAAGGGAAGACAAAGCAAGGGAAGGCAAAGGTAACGGAAGGCACGGCAATGTAAGAGAAGGAGAAGGCAAGGCACGGCAAGGCAAGGCAAGGCTAAGGCACGACAACACAAGGATAGGCAATGCACGGCAAGGCAAGGAAACGGTAACGGAAGGCAAGGCAAGGCAAGACAAAGCAAGGCAAGGCAACGGTAATGGAAGGCATGGCAAGGGAAGGCAAACAAGGCAAGGCAAGGGTAACGCAAGGCACGGCAAGGCAAGGGAAGAGAAGCAGGGCGAAGGCAAGGCAAGGCAAGGCTATGGCACCACAACGGATGGCAAGGCAATGTACGACAAGGCAAGGAATCGGTAACGGGAGGCAAGGCAAGGCAAGACAAAGCAAGGGAAGGCAATGGTAACGGAAGACTCGGCAAGGTAAGGGAAGGACAAGGAAAGGCACGGAAAGGCAAGGCAAGGCAAGGCTAAGGCATGACAACGCAAGGCTAGGCAATGTATGGCAATGCAAGGAAAGGCTAACGGAAGGCATGGCACAGCAGGGAAAGGCAAGGCTAAGGCAAGGCAACGCAAGGCAAGGCAATGCATGGTAAGGCAAGGAAAGGGCAACGGAAGGCAAGGCAAGCCAAGGCAAAGCAAGGCATGGCAAGGCTAACGGAAGGCACGGCAATGCAATGCAAGCCAAGCTAGGATAAGTCAAGACAAGGCAAGGCAAGGCTATGGCACCAGAACGGATGGCAAGGAAATGTACGACAACGAAAGGAATCTGTAAGAAAGCAAGGCAAGGTAAGACAAAGCAAGGCAAGGCAAGGGTAACGGAAGACACGGCAAGGTAAAGGAAGGACAAGGCAAGGCACGGCATGGCAAGGCAAGGCTAAGGCACGACAACGCAAGGCTAGGCAATGCACGGCAAGGCAAGGAAAGCCTAACGGAATGCAAGGAACGGCAAGGCAAGGCTAAGGCACGAAAACTCAAGGCTAGGAAATGCACGGCAAGGCAAGGAAAGGGCAACGGAAGGCAAGGAAAGGAAGGGCAAATGAAGGTAAGGCAAGGGTAACGGAATGCACGGCAATGCAAGGCAAGCCAAGCTAGGCTAAGGCAAGGCAAGGCAAGGCTATGGCACGAGAACAGAAGGCTAGGCCATGTACGACAAGGCAAGGAATGGGTAACGGAACGCAAGGCAAGGCAAGACAAAGCAAGGCAAGGCAACGGTAACGGAAGGCACAGCAAGGTAAGGGAAGGACAAGGCAAGGCACGGCAAGGCAAGGCAAGGCAAAGGCACGACAACACAAGGCTATGCAATGCACGGCAAGGCAAGGAAACGGTGACGGAAGGCAAGGCAAGGCAAGACAAAGCAAGGCAAGGCAACGGTAATGGAAGGCACGGCAAGGCAAGGCAAGCAAGGCAAGGCAAGTGTAACGGAAGGCACGGCAAGGCAAGGCAAGGGTAACGGAAAGCACGGCAAAGCAAGGCAAGGCAAGGCAAGGCTATGGCAGAACGGAAGGCTAGGCAATGTATGACAAGGCAATAAAAGGATAACGGAAAGCAAGGCAAGGCAATGCAAACCAAGGCAAGGCAAGTGTAACGCAAGGCACGGCAAGGCAAGGGAAGTCAATCAAGGCTAAGGCAAGGCAAGGCAAGGCTATGGCACCACAACGGATGGCAAGGCAATGTACGACAAGGCAAGGAATCGGTAACGGAAGGCAAGGCAAGGCAAGACAAAGCAAGGCAAGGCAAGGGTAACGGAAGACACGGCAAGGTAAGGGAAGGACAAGGCAAGGCACGGCATGGCAAGGCAAGGCAAGGCTAAGGCATGACAACGCAAGGCTAGCCAATGCACGGCAAGGCAACGAAAGGCTAACGGAAGGCATGGCACTGCAGGGCAAGGCAAGGCTAAGGCAAGTCAACGCAAGCCTAAGCAATTCATTGCAAGGCATGGAAAGGGCAACGGAAGGCAAGGGAAGGCAAGACAAAGGAAGTCAATGCAAGGGTAACGGGAGACACGGCAAGGTAAGGGAAGGACAAAGCAAGGCATGGCAAGGCAAGGCAAGGCTAAGGCACGACAACACAAGGCTAGGCAATTCACAGCAAGGCAAGGAAACGGTAACGGAAGGCAAGGCAAGGCAAGACAAAGCAAGGCAAGGCAACGGTAATGGAAGGCACGGCAAGGCAAGGCAAACAAGGCAAGGCAAGGGTAACGGAAGGCACGGCAAGGCAAGGCAAGGGTAACGGAAGGCACGGCAATGCAAGGCAAGCAAGGCTAGGCTAAAGCAAGGCAAGGCAAGTCTATGGCAGAACGGAAGGCTAGGCAATGTACCACAAGGCAAAGAAAGGATAACGGAAGGCAAGTCAAGGCAATGCAAACCAAGGCAAGGCAAGAGTAACGCAAGGCACGGCAAGGCAAGGGAAGACAAGTAAGGCTAAGGCAAGGCAAGGCAAGGCTATGGCACCACAACGGATGGCAAGGCAATGTACGACAAGGCAAGGAATCGGTAACGGAAGGCAAGGCAAGGGAAGACAAAGCAAGGCAAGGCAAGGGTAATGGAAGACACGGCAAGGAAAGGGAAGGACAAGGCAAGGCACGGCTAGGCAAGGTAAGGCTAAGGCACGACAACGCAAGGCTAGGCAATGCACGGCAAGGCAACGAAAGGCTAACGGAAGGCATGGCACAGCAAGGCAAAGCAAGGCTAAGGCAAGGCAACGCAAGGCTAGTATATGCATGGCAAGGCAAGGAAAGGTCAACGCAAGGCTAGGCAATGCATGGCAAGGCAGGAAAGGGTAACGTACGGCAAGGCAAGGCAAGGCCAAGGAAGGCATGGCAAAGGTAACGGAAGGCACGGCAATGCAAGGCAAGCCAAGCTAGGCTAAGGCAAGGCAAGGCAAGGCTATGGCACCACAACGGATGGCAAGGCAATGTACGACAAGGGAAGGAATCGGTAACGGAAGGCAAGGCAAGGGAAGACAAAGCAAGGCAAGGCAACTGTAATGGAAGGCACGGCAAGGCAAGGCAAACAGGGCAAGGCAAGGGTCACTCAAGGCACGGCAATT
This sequence comes from Macrotis lagotis, assembly GCF_037893015.1. Lineage (NCBI taxonomy): Eukaryota > Metazoa > Chordata > Mammalia > Peramelemorphia > Peramelidae > Macrotis > Macrotis lagotis. The sequence continues at coordinate 89,277 of NW_027422030.1, forward strand.
CAAGGGAAGAGAAGCAAGGCTAAGGCAAGGCAAGGCAAGGCTATGGCACCACAACGGATGGCAAGGCAATGTACGACAAGGAAAGGAATCGGTAACGGGAGGCAAGGCAAGGCAAGACAAAGCAAGGGAAGGCAATGGTAACGGAAGACACGGCAAGGTAAGGGAAGGACAAGGAAAGGCACGGCAAGGCAATGCAAGGCAAGGCTAAGGCATGACAACGAAAGGCTAGGCAATTCATGGCAAGGCTACGAAAGGCTAACGGAAGGCATGGCACAGCAGGGCAAGGCAAGGCTAAGGCCAGGCAACGCAAGGCAAGGCAATGCATGGCAAGGCAAGGAAACGCAACGGAATGCAAGGCAAGCCAAGGCAAAGCAAGGCATGGCAAGGCTAACGGAAGGCACGGCAATGCAATGCAAGCCAAGCTAGGATAAGGCAAGTCAAGCAAGGCAAGGCTATGGCATCACAACGGATGGCAAGGCAATGTACGACACCGAAAGGAATCTGTAAGAAAGCAAGGCAAGGCAAGACAAAGCAAGGCAAGGCAAGGGTAACGGAAGACACGGCAAGGTAAAGGAAGGACAAGGCAAGGCACGGCATGGCAAGGCAAGGCAAGGCTAAGGCACGACAACGCAAGGCTAGGCAATGCACGGCAAGGCAAGGAAAGGGAAACGAAATGCAAGGCAAAGCAAAGCATGGCAAGTGTAACAGAAGGCACGGCAATGCAAGGCAAGGCAAGCTAGGCTAAGGCAAGGCAAGGCAAGGCTATGGCACCACAACGGATGGCAAGGCAATGTACGAAAAGGCAAGGAATCGGTAACTGGGGGCAAGGCAAGGCAAGAGAAATCAAGGGAAGGCAAGGGTAACGGAAGACACGGCAAGGTAAGGGAAGGACAAGGCAAGGCTAGGCAAAGCAGGGCAAGGCAAGGAAAGGCTAACGAAATGCAAGGCACGGCAAGGCAAGGCAAGGCTAAGGCACGAAAACGCAAGGCTAGAAAATGCACGGCAAGGCAAGTAAAGGGCAACGGAAGGCAAGGCAAGGCAGGGCAAATGAAGGCAACGCAAAGGTAACGGAATTCACGGCAATGCAAGGTAAGCCAATCTAGGCTAAGGCAAGGCAAGGCAAGGCTATGGCACGAGAACGGAAGGCTAGGCCATGTACGACAAGGCAAGGAATGGATAACGGAAGGCAAGGCATGGCAAGACAAAGTAAGGCAAGGCAACGGTAACGGAAGGAACGGCAATGTAAGGGAAGGTCAAGGCAAGGCACGGCAAGGCAAGGCAAGGCTAAGGCACGACAACACAAGGCTAGGCAATGCACGGCAAGGCAAGGAAACGGTAACGGAAGGCAAGGCAAGGGAAGGCAAAGCAAAGCAAGGTAACGGTAATGGAAGGCACAGCAAGGCAAGGCAAACAAGGCAAGGCAAGGGTAACGGAAGGCACGTCAAGGCAAGGCAAGGCTAAGGCAAGATAACGCAAGGCTAGGCATTTCAAGGCAAGGCAAGGAAAGCGTAAGTCAAGGCAATGCACGGCCAGGCAAGGCAAGGCTAAGGAACGACAACGCAAGCCTAAGAAATGGAAGGCAAGGCAAAGAAAGGGTAACGGAAGGCACGGCACTGCAAGGCAAGGCAAAGATAAGGCAAGGCAAAGCAAGACTAGGCAATGCTCGAAAAGGCAAGGAAAGGGTAACGGAAGGCAAGGCAAGGCAAGGGTAAAGCAAGGCACGGCAAGACAAGGGAAGACAAGCAAGGCTAAGGAAAGGCAAGGCAAGGCTAAGGCACGACAACGCAAGGCTAGGCAATTCACGGCAAGTCAAGGAAAGCGTAACTCAAGGCAAGGCACAGCCAGGCAAGGCAAGGTTAAGGAACGAAAACGCAAGCCTAAGCAATGGAAGGCAAGGCAACCAAAGGGTAACGGAAGGCAAGGCACGGCAAGACAAGGCAAAGCTAAGACAAGGCAACGCAAGACTAGGCAATGCACGGCAAGGCAAGGAAAAGGCAACGGAAGGCAAGGCAAGGCAGGGCAAATCAAGGCAAGACATGATTACAGGAAGGCACGGCAATTCAAGACAATTCAAGCTGTGCTAAGGAACGTCAAGCCAAGGCTATGGCACGACAACGGAAGGCAAGGAAATGTATGACAAGGCAAGGAATCGGTAACGGAAAGCAAGGCAAGGGAAGACAAAGCAAGGCAAGGCAAGGGTAACGGAAGACACGGCAAGGTAAGGGAAGGACAAGGCAAGGCCCGGCAAGGCAAGGCAAGGCTAAGGCACGATAACGCAAGGCTCGGCAATGCACGGCAAGGCAACGAAAGGCTAACGGAATGCAAGGCACGGCAAGGAAAGGCAAGGCTAAGGCACGAAAACGCAAGGCTAGAAAATGCACGGCAAGGCAAGTAAAGGGAAACGGAAGGCAAGGCAAGGCAGGGCAAATCAAGGCAAAGCAAGGGTAACGGAATTCACGGCAATGCAAGGCAAGCCAAGCTAGGCTAAGGCAAGGCAAGGCAAGGCTATGGCACGAGAACGGAAGGCTAGGCCATGTACAACAAGGCAAGGGATGGGTAACGGAAGGCAAGGCAATGCAAGACAAAGCAAGGCAAGGCAACGGTAACGGAACGCACGGCAATGTAAGGGAAGGACAAGGCAAGGCACGGCAAGGCTAAGGCACGACAACACAAGGCTAGGCAATGCACGGCAAGCCAAGGAAACGGTAACGGAAGGCAAGGCAAGACAAAGCAAGGGAAGGCAACCGTAATGGAAGGCACGGCAAGGCAAGGCAAACAAGGCAAGGGAAGGGTAACGGAAGGCAGGGCAATGCAAGGCAAGGCAAGGCAAAGCTATGGTAGAACGGAAGGCTAGGGAATGTACGACAAGGCAATAAAAGGGTAACGGAAGGCAAGGCAAGGCAATGCAAACCAAGGCAAGGCAAGGTTAACGCAAGGCACGGCAAGGCAAGGGAAGACAAGCAAGGCTAAGGCAAGGCAAGGCAAGGCTATGGCACCACAACGGATGGCAAGGCAATGTACGACAAGGCAAGGAAAGGGTAACGGAAGGCAAGGCAAGGCAAGAAAGTCAAGGCAAGGAAAGGCTAAGGCATGACAACGCAAGGCTAGGCAATGCACGGGAAGGCAACGAAAGGCTGACGGAAGGCATGGCACAGCCGGGCAAGGCAAGGCTAAGGCAAGGCAACGCAAGGCTATTCAATGCATGGCAAGGCAAGTAAAGGGCAACGGAAGGCAAGGCAAGGCAGGACAAATCAAGGCAAGGCAAGGGTAACGGAATTCACGGCAATGCAAGGCAAGCCAAGCTAGGCTAAGGCAAGGCAAGGCAAGGCTATGGCACGAGACGGGATGGGTAACGGAAGGCAAGGCAATGCAAGACAAAGCAAGGCAAGGCAACGGTAAAGGAAGGCACGGCAATGTAAGGGAAGGACAAGGCAAGGCACGGCAAGGCAAGGCAAGGCTAAGGCACCACAACGGATGGCAAGGCAATGTACGAGAAGGTAAGGAATCGGTAACGGAAGGCAAGGCAAGGCAAGACAAAGCAAGGCAAGGCAATGGTAAAGGACGACACGGCAAGGTAAGGTAAGGAAAAGGCAAGGCACGGCAAAGCAAGGGTAACGGAATTCTCGGCAATGGAAGGCAAGCCAAGCTAGGCTAAGGCAAGGCAAGGCAAGGCTATGGCCACGAGAACGGAAGGCTAGGCCATGTACGACAAGGCAAGGAATGGGTAACGGAAGGCAAGGCAAGGGAAGACAAAGCAAGGGAAGGCAAAGGTAACGGAAGGCACGGCAATGTAAGAGAAGGAGAAGGCAAGGCACGGCAAGGCAAGGCAAGGCTAAGGCACGAAAACACAAGGCTAGGCAATGCACGGCAAGGCAAGGAAAGGGTAACGGAAGGCAAGGCAAGGCAAGGCAAAGCAAGGCAAGGCAACGGTAATGGAAGGCATGGCAAGGGAAGGCAAACAAGGCAAGGCAAGGGTAACGCAAGGCACGGCAAGGCAAGGGAAGAGAAGCAGGGCGAAGGCAAGGCAAGGCAAGGCTATGGCACCACAACGGATGGCAACGCAATGTACGACAAGGCAAGGAATCGGTAACGGGAGGCAAGGCAAGGCAAGACAAAGTAAGGGAAGGCAATGGTAACGGAAGACTCGGCAAGGTAAGGGAAGGACAAGGAAAGGCACGGAAAGGCAAGGCAAGGCAAGGCTAAGGCATGACAACGCAAGGCTAGGCAATGCATGGCAATGCAAGGAAAGGCTATCGGAAGGCATGGCACAGCAGGGAAAGGCAAGGCTAAGGCAAGGCAACGCAAGGCAAGGCAATGCATGGCAAGGCAAGGAAAGGGCAACGGAAGGCAAGGCAAGCCAAGGCAAAGCAAGGCATGGCAAGGCTAACGGAAGGCACGGCAATGCAATGCAAGCCAAGCTAGGATAAGGCAAGACAAGGCAAGGCAAGGCTATGGCACCACTACGGATGGCAAGGCAATGTACGACAACGAAAGGAATCTGTAAGAAAGCAAGGCAAGGCAAGACAAAGCAAGGCAAGGCAAGGGTAACGGAAGACACGGCAAGGTAAAGGAAGGACAAGGCAAGGCACGGCATGGCAAGGGAAGGCAAGGCTAAGGCACGACAACGCAAGGCTAGGATTTGCACGGCAAGGCAACGAAAGGGTCACGGAATGCATGGCACAGCAAGGCATGGCAAGGCTAAGGCACGACAACACAAGGCTAGGCAATGAACGGCAAGGCAAGGAAACGGTAACGGAAGGCAAGGCAAGGCAAGACAAAGCAAGGCAAGGCAACGGTAATGGAAGGCACGGCAAGGCAAGGCAAACAAGGCAAGGCAAGGGTAACCGAAGGCACGGCAAGGCAAGGCAAGGGTAACGGAAGGCACGGCAATGCAAGGCAAGGCAAGGCAAAGCTATGGCAGAACGGAAGGCTAGGGAATGTACGACAAGGCAATAAAAGGGTAACGGAAGGCAAGGCAAGGCAATGCAAACCAAGGCAAGGCAAGGTTAATGCAAGGCACGGCAAGGCAAGGGAAGACAAGCAAGGCCAAGGCAAGGCAAGGCAAGGCTATGGCACCACAACGGATGGCAAGGCAATGTACGACAAGGCAAGGAATCGATGACGGAACGCAAGGCAAGGCAAGACAAAACAAGGCAAGGCAAGGGTAACGTAAGACACGGCAAGTTAAGGGAAGGACAAGGCAAGGCACGACATGGCAAGGCAAGGCAAGGCTAAGGCACGACAACGCAAGGCTAGGCAATGCACGGCAAGGCAACGAAAGGCTAACGGAAGGCATGGCACACCCGGGCAAGGCAAGGCAAAGGCAAGGCATCGTAACGCTAGGCAATGCATGGCAAGGCAAGGAAAGGGCAACGGAAGGAAAGGCAAGGCAAGGCCAAGCAAGGCATGGCAAGGGTAACGGAAGGCACGGCAATGCAAGACAAGCCAAGCTAGGCTAAGGCAAGGCAAGGCAAGGCGTTGGCACCACAACGGATGGCAAGGCAATGTACTACAAGGCAAGGAATCAGTAACGGAAGGCAAGGCAAGGCAAGACAAAGCAAGGCAAGGCAAGGGTTACGGAACACACGGCAAGGTAAGGGAAGGACAAGGCAAAGCACGGCAAGGCAAGGCAAGGCAAGGCTAAATCATGACAACGCAAGGCTAGGCAATGCACCGCAAGGCAACGAAAGGCTAAGGGAAGGCATGGCACAGCAGGGCAAGGCAACGCAAGGCTAGGCAATGCATGGCAAGGCAGGAAAGGGCAACGTAAGGCAAGGCAAGGCAAGGCCAAGGAAGGTATGGCAATGGTAACGGAAGGCACGGCAATGCAAGGCAATGCAAGCTAGGCTAAGGCAAGGCAAGGCAAGGCTATGGCACCACAACGGATGGCAAGGCAATGTACGACAAGGGAAGGAATCGGTAACGGAAGGCAAGGCAAGGCAAGACAAAGCAAGGCAAGGCAAGGGTAATGGAAGACACGGCAAGGGAAGGGAAGGAAAAGGCAAGGCACGGCAAGGCAAGGGTAACGGAATTCACGGCAATGGAAGGCAATCCAAGCTAGGCTAAGGCAAGGCAAGGCAAGACAAGGCTATGGCACCACAACGGATGGCAAGGCAATGTAAGACAACAAAAGGAATCTGTAAAAAAGCAAGACAAGGCAAGACAAAGCAAGGCAAGGCAAGGGTAACGGAAGACACCGCAAGGTAAAGGAAGGACAAGGCAAGGCACGGCATGGCAAGGGAAGCCAAGGCTAAGGCACGACAATGCAAGGCTAGGCAATGCACGGCAAGGCATCGAAAGGGTAACGGAAGGCATGGCACAGCAAGGCAAGGCAAGGCTAAGGCAAGGCAACGCAAGACTAGGCAATGCACGGCAAGGCAAGGAAAGGGAAACGAAATGCAAGGGAAAGCAAGGCATGGCAAGTGTAACGGAAGGCACGGCAATGCAAGGCAAGGCAAGCTAGGCTAAGGCAAGGCAAGGCAAGGCTATGGCACCACAACGGATGGCAAGGCAATGTACGAAAAGGCAAGGAATCGGTAACTGAAGGCAAGGCAAGGCAAGAGAAAGAAAGGGAAGGCAAGGGTAACGGAAGACACGGCAAGTTAAGGGAAGGACAAGGCAAGGCACGGCAAGGCAAGGCAAGGCAAGGCTAAGGCACGGCAACGCAAGGCTAGGCAATGCACGGGAAGGCAATGAAAGGCTAACGGAATGCAACGCACGGCAAGGCAAGGCAGGGCTAAGGCACGAAAACGCAAGGCTAGAAATTGCACGGCAAAGCAAGTAAAGGGCAACGGAAGGCAAGGCAAGGCAGGGCAAATGAAGGCAACGCAAATTTAACGGAATTCACGGCAATGCAAGGTAAGCCAAGCTAGGCTAAGGCAAGGCAAGGCAAGGCTATGGCACCACAACGGATGGGAAGGCAATGTACGACAAGACAAGGAATCGGTAACGGAAGGCAAGGCAAGGCAAGACAAGTCAAGGCAAGGCAAGGCTAAGGCATGAAAACGCAATGCTAGGCATTGCACGGGAATGCAACGAAAGGCTAACGGAAGGCATGGCACAGCAGGGCAAGGCAAGGCTAAGTCAAGGCAACGCAAGGCAAGGCAATGCATGGCAAGGCAAGGAAAGGGCAATGGAAGGCAAGGCAAGCCAAGGCAAAGCAAGGCATAGCAAGGCTAACGGAAGGCACGGCAATGCAATGCAAGCCAAGCTAGGATAAGGCAAGGTAAGGCAAGGCAAGGCTATGGCACCACAACGGATGGCAAGGCAATGTACGACAACGAAAGGAATCTGTAAGAAAGCAAGGCAAGGCAAGACAAAGCAAGGCAAGGCAAGGGTCACGGAAGACACGGCAAGGTAAAGGAAGGACAAGGCAAGGCACGGCATGGCAAGGGAAGGCAAGGCTAAGGCACGACAACGCAAGGCTAGGCAATGCACGGCAAGGCAACGAAAGGGTAACGGAAGGCATCGCACAGCAAGGCAAGGCAAGGCTAAGGCAAGGCAACGCAAGACTAGGCAATGCACGGCAAGGCAAGGAAAGGGAAACGAAATGCAAAGAAAAGCAAGGCATGGCAACTGTAACGGAAGGCAAGGAAATGCAAGGCAAGGCAAGCTAGGCTAAGTCAAGGCAAGGCAAGGCTATGGCACAACGGAAGGCAAGGCAATGTATGAGAAGGCAAGGAATCGGTAACGGAAATCAAGGCAAGGGATGACAAAGCAAGGCAAGGCAAGGGTAACGGAAGACACGGCAAGGTAAGGGAAGGACAAGGCAAGGCCCGGCAAGGCAAGGCAAGGCTAAGGCACGATAACGCAAGGCTAGGCAATGCACGGCAAGGCAAGGAAAGGCTAACGGAATGGAAGGCACGGCAAGGAAAGGCAAGGCTAAGGCACGAAAACGCAAGGCTAGAAAATGCACGGCAAGGCAAGTAAAGGGCAACGGAAGGCAAGGCAAGGCAGGGCAAATCAAGGCAAGGCAAGGGTAACGGAATTCACGGCAATGCAAGGCAAGCCAAGCTAGGCTAAGGCAAGGCAAGGCAAGGCTATCGCAAGAGAACGGAAGGCTGGGCCATGTACGGCAATGCAAGGGATGGGTAACGGAAGGCAAGGCAATGAAAGACAAAGCAAGGCAAGGCAACGGTAAAGGAAGGCACGGCAATGTAAGGGAAGGACAAGGCAAGGCACGGCAAGGCAAGGCAAGGCAAGGCTAAGGCACGACAACGCAAGGCTAGGCAATGCACGGCAAGGCAAGGAAAGGCTAACGGAATGCAAGGCACGGCAAGGCAAGGCAAGGCTAAGGCACGAAAACGCAAGGCTAGAAATTGCACGGCAAGGCAAGTAAAGGGCAACGGAAGGCAAGGCAAGGCAGGGCAAATGAAGGCAACGCAAATGTAACGGAATTCACGGCAATGCAAGGTAAGCCAAGCTAGGCTAAGGCAAGGCAAGTCAAGGCTATGGCACCACAACGGATGGCAAGGCAATGTACGACAAGGCAAGGAATCGGTAACGGAAGACAAGGGAAGGCAAGACAAAGCAAGGCAAGGAAAGGGTAACGGAAGACACGGCAAGGTAAGGGAAGGACAAGGCAAGGCACGGCTAGGCAAGGCAAGGCTAAGGCACGACAACGCAAGGCTACGCAATTCAAGGCAAGGCAACGAAAGGCTAACGGATGGCATGGCACAGCAAGGCAAACAAGGCTAAGGCAAGGCAACGCAAGGCTAGGCAATGCATGGCAACGCAAGGAAAGGTCAACGGAAGGCAAGGCAAGGCAAGGCAAAGGAAGGCATGGCAAGGGTAACGGAAGGCACGGCAATGCAAGGCAAGCCAAGCTAGGCTAAGTCAAGGCAAGGCAAGTCAATGGCACCACAACGGATGGCAAGGCAATGCACGGCAAGGAAAGGAAACGGTAACGGAAGGCAAGGCAAGGCAAAACAAGGCCAGGCATGGGTAAGGGAAGGCAAGGCACGACAAGGCAAGGCCAGCCGATCAAGGCTAAGGCAAGGGAAGGCTAGGCTATGGCACGGCAAAGCAAGTCGAGGTAATGGTCGGCAATGCAAGGAAAGGGTAACGGAAGGCAAGGCAAGGCAGGGCAAAGCAAGGGAACGCAAGGATAACGGAAGGAAAGGAAAGGCAAGGCAAAGCAAGGCAAGGCAAGGGTCACGGTAGGCAAGGCAAGGCAACGCAAGTATAACGGAAGGCACGGCAATGCAATGCAAGCCAAGCTAGGCTAAGGCAAGGCAAGGCAAGGCTATGGCAGAACGGAAGGCTACGCAATGTACGACAAGGCAAGGAAAGGGTAACGGAAGGCAAGGCAAGGTAAGGGTAACGCAAGGCACGGCAAGGCAAGGGAATAAAAGCAAGGCCAAGGAAAGGCAAGGCAAGGATATGGCACGACAACGCAAAGCTAGGCAATGCACGGCAAGGCAAGGAAAGCGTAACTCAAGGCAAGGCACGGCCAGGCAAGGCAAGGCAAGGGTAACGGAAGGCACGGCAAGGCAAGGCAAGGGTAACGGAAGGCACAGCAATGCAAGGCAAGCCAAGCTATGCTAAAGCAAGGCAAGGCGAGGCTATCCAGAACGGAAGGCTAGGCAAGGTAAGACAAGGCAAAGAAAGGGTAACGGAAGGCAAGGCAAGGCAAAGCAAACCAAGGGAAGGCAAGGGTAACGCAAAGCACGGCAAGGCAATGGAAGACAATTAAGGCTAAGACAAGGCAAGGCAAGGCTGTGGCACCACAACAGATGGCAAGGCAATGTACGACAAGGCAAGGAATCGGTAACGGAAGGTTGGTAACGGAAGGCACAGCAATGCAAGGCAAGCCAAGTTAGGCTAAAGCAAGGCAAGGCGAGGCTATGGCAGAACGGAACGCTAGGCAAAGTATGACAAGGCAAGGCAAGGCAATGCAAACCAAGGCAAGCCAAGTGTAACACAAGGCACGGCAAGGCAAGGGAAGACAAGTAAGGCTAAGAGAAGGCAAGGCAAGGCAATGGCACCACAACGCATGGCAAGGCAATGTACGACAAGGCAAGGAATCGGTAACAGAAGGCAAGGCAAGGCTAGACAAAGCAAGGGAAGGTAAGGGTAACGGAAGACAATGCAAGGTAAGGCAAGGCAAGGCTAAGGCACGACAACGCAATGCTAGGCAATGCACGGCAAGGTAAGGAAAGGGTAACGGAAGGCAAGGCACGGCACGACAAGGCAAGGCTAAGGCACGAAAACGCAAGGCTAGAAAATGCACGGCAAGGCAAGGAAAGGACAACGGAAGGCAAGGCAACGCAGGGCAAATCAAGTCAACGCAAGGGTAACGGAAGGCACGGCAATGCAAGGCAAGCCAAGCTAGGCTAAGGCAAGGCAAGACAAGGCTATGGCACGACAACGGAAGGCTAGGCCATGTACGACAAGGCAAGGAATGGGTAACGGAAGGGAAGGCAAGGCAAGAGAAAGCAAGGCAAGGCAACGGTAACGGAAGGCACGGCAAGGTAAGGGAAGAACAAGGCAAGGCACAGCAAGGCAAGGCAAGGCTAAGGCACGACAACACAAGGCTAGGCAATGCACGGCAAGGCAAGGAAACGGTAACGGAAGGCAAGGCAAGGCAAGACAAAGCAAGGCAAGGCAACGGTAATGGAAGGCACGGCAAGGCAAGGCAAACAAGGCAAGGCAAGGGTAACCGAAGGCACGGCAAGGCAAGGCAAGGGTAACGGAAGGCACGGCAATGCAAGGCAAGGCAAGGCAAAGCTATGGCAGAACGGAAGGCTAGGGAATGTACGACAAGGCAATAAAAGGGTAACGGAAGGCAAGGCAAGGCAATGCAAACCAAGGCAAGGCAAGGTTAATGCAAGGCACGGCAAGGCAAGGGAAGACAAGCAAGGCCAAGGCAAGGCAAGGCAAGGCTATGGCACCACAACGGATGGCAAGGCAATGTACGACAAGGCAAGGAATCGATAACGGAACGCAAGGCAAGGCAAGACAAAACAAGGCAAGGCAAGGGTAACGTAAGACACGGCAAGGTAAAGGAAGGACAAGGCAAGGCACGACATGGCAAGGCAAGGCAAGGCTAAGGCACGACAACGCAAGGCTAGGCAATGCACGGCAAGGCAACGAAAGGCTAACGGAAGGCATGGCACACCCGGGCAAGGCAAGGCAAAGGCAAGGCATCGTAACGCTAGGCAATGCATGGCAAGGCAAGGAAAGGGCAACGGAAGGAAAGGCAAGGCAAGGCCAAGCAAGGCATGGCAAGGGTAACGGAAGGCACGGCAATGCAAGACAAGCCAAGCTAGGCTAAGGCAAGGCAAGGCAAGGCGTTGGCACCACAACGGATGGCAAGGCAATGTACTACAAGGCAAGGAATCAGTAACGGAAGGCAAGGCAAGGCAAGACAAAGCAAGGCAAGGCAAGGGTTACGGAACACACGGCAAGGTAAGGGAAGGACAAGGCAAAGCACGGCAAGGCAAGGCAAGGCAAGGCTAAATCATGACAACGCAAGGCTAGGCAATGCACCGCAAGGCAACGAAAGGCTAAGGGAAGGCATGGCACAGCAGGGCAAGGCAACGCAAGGCTAGGCAATGCATGGCAAGGCAGGAAAGGGCAACGTAAGGCAAGGCAAGGCAAGGCCAAGGAAGGTATGGCAATGGTAACGGAAGGCACGGCAATGCAAGGCAATGCAAGCTAGGCTAAGGCAAGGCAAGGCAAGGCTATGGCACCACAACGGATGGCAAGGCAATGTACGACAAGGGAAGGAATCGGTAACGGAAGGCAAGGCAAGGCAAGACAAAGCAAGGCAAGGCAAGGGTAATGGAAGACACGGCAAGGGAAGGGAAGGAAAAGGCAAGGCACGGCAAGGCAAGGGTAACGGAATTCACGGCAATGGAAGGCAATCCAAGCTAGGCTAAGGCAAGGCAAGGCAAGACAAGGCTATGGCACCACAACGGATGGCAAGGCAATGTAAGACAACAAAAGGAATCTGTAAAAAAGCAAGACAAGGCAAGACAAAGCAAGGCAAGGCAAGGGTAACGGAAGACACCGCAAGGTAAAGGAAGGACAAGGCAAGGCACGGCATGGCAAGGGAAGCCAAGGCTAAGGCACGACAATGCAAGGCTAGGCAATGCACGGCAAGGCATCGAAAGGGTAACGGAAGGCATGGCACAGCAAGGCAAGGCAAGGCTAAGGCAAGGCAACGCAAGACTAGGCAATGCACGGCAAGGCAAGGAAAGGGAAACGAAATGCAAGGGAAAGCAAGGCATGGCAAGTGTAACGGAAGGCACGGCAATGCAAGGCAAGGCAAGCTAGGCTAAGGCAAGGCAAGGCAAGGCTATGGCACCACAACGGATGGCAAGGCAATGTACGAAAAGGCAAGGAATCGGTAACTGAAGGCAAGGCAAGGCAAGAGAAAGAAAGGGAAGGCAAGGGTAACGGAAGACACGGCAAGTTAAGGGAAGGACAAGGCAAGGCACGGCAAGGCAAGGCAAGGCAAGGCTAAGGCACGGCAACGCAAGGCTAGGCAATGCACGGGAAGGCAATGAAAGGCTAACGGAATGCAACGCACGGCAAGGCAAGGCAGGGCTAAGGCACGAAAACGCAAGGCTAGAAATTGCACGGCAAAGCAAGTAAAGGGCAACGGAAGGCAAGGCAAGGCAGGGCAAATGAAGGCAACGCAAATTTAACGGAATTCACGGCAATGCAAGGTAAGCCAAGCTAGGCTAAGGCAAGGCAAGGCAAGGCTATGGCACCACAACGGATGGGAAGGCAATGTACGACAAGACAAGGAATCGGTAACGGAAGGCAAGGCAAGGCAAGACAAGTCAAGGCAAGGCAAGGCTAAGGCATGAAAACGCAAGGCTAGGCATTGCACGGGAAGGCAACGAAAGGCTAACGGAAGGCATGGCACAGCAGGGCAAGGCAAGGCTAAGTCAAGGCAACGCAAGGCAAGGCAATGCATGGCAAGGCAAGGAAAGGGCAATGGAAGGCAAGGCAAGCCAAGGCAAAGCAAGGCATAGCAAGGCTAACGGAAGGCACGGCAATGCAATGCAAGCCAAGCTAGGATAAGGCAAGGTAAGGCAAGGCAAGGCTATGGCACCACAACGGATGGCAAGGCAATGTACGACAACGAAAGGAATCTGTAAGAAAGCAAGGCAAGGCAAGACAAAGCAAGGCAAGGCAAGGGTCACGGAAGACACGGCAAGGTAAAGGAAGGACAAGGCAAGGCACGGCATGGCAAGGGAAGGCAAGGCTAAGGCACGACAACGCAAGGCTAGGCAATGCACGGCAAGGCAACGAAAGGGTAACGGAAGGCATCGCACAGCAAGGCAAGGCAAGGCTAAGGCAAGGCAACGCAAGACTAGGCAATGCACGGCAAGGCAAGGAAAGGGAAACGAAATGCAAAGAAAAGCAAGGCATGGCAACTGTAACGGAAGGCAAGGAAATGCAAGGCAAGGCAAGCTAGGCTAAGTCAAGGCAAGGCAAGGCTATGGCACAACGGAAGGCAAGGCAATGTATGAGAAGGCAAGGAATCGGTAACGGAAATCAAGGCAAGGGATGACAAAGCAAGGCAAGGCAAGGGTAACGGAAGACACGGCAAGGTAAGGGAAGGACAAGGCAAGGCCCGGCAAGGCAAGGCAAGGCTAAGGCACGATAACGCAAGGCTAGGCAATGCACGGCAAGGCAAGGAAAGGCTAACGGAATGGAAGGCACGGCAAGGAAAGGCAAGGCTAAGGCACGAAAACGCAAGGCTAGAAAATGCACGGCAAGGCAAGTAAAGGGCAACGGAAGGCAAGGCAAGGCAGGGCAAATCAAGGCAAGGCAAGGGTAACGGAATTCACGGCAATGCAAGGCAAGCCAAGCTAGGCTAAGGCAAGGCAAGGCAAGGCTATCGCAAGAGAACGGAAGGCTGGGCCATGTACGGCAATGCAAGGGATGGGTAACGGAAGGCAAGGCAATGAAAGACAAAGCAAGGCAAGGCAACGGTAAAGGAAGGCACGGCAATGTAAGGGAAGGACAAGGCAAGGCACGGCAAGGCAAGGCAAGGCAAGGCTAAGGCACGACAACGCAAGGCTAGGCAATGCACGGCAAGGCAAGGAAAGGCTAACGGAATGCAAGGCACGGCAAGGCAAGGCAAGGCTAAGGCACGAAAACGCAAGGCTAGAAATTGCACGGCAAGGCAAGTAAAGGGCAACGGAAGGCAAGGCAAGGCAGGGCAAATGAAGGCAACGCAAATGTAACGGAATTCACGGCAATGCAAGGTAAGCCAAGCTAGGCTAAGGCAAGGCAAGTCAAGGCTATGGCACCACAACGGATGGCAAGGCAATGTACGACAAGGCAAGGAATCGGTAACGGAAGACAAGGGAAGGCAAGACAAAGCAAGGCAAGGAAAGGGTAACGGAAGACACGGCAAGGTAAGGGAAGGACAAGGCAAGGCACGGCTAGGCAAGGCAAGGCTAAGGCACGACAACGCAAGGCTACGCAATTCAAGGCAAGGCAACGAAAGGCTAACGGATGGCATGGCACAGCAAGGCAAACAAGGCTAAGGCAAGGCAACGCAAGGCTAGGCAATGCATGGCAACGCAAGGAAAGGTCAACGGAAGGCAAGGCAAGGCAAGGCAAAGGAAGGCATGGCAAGGGTAACGGAAGGCACGGCAATGCAAGGCAAGCCAAGCTAGGCTAAGTCAAGGCAAGGCAAGTCAATGGCACCACAACGGATGGCAAGGCAATGCACGGCAAGGAAAGGAAACGGTAACGGAAGGCAAGGCAAGGCAAAACAAGGCCAGGCATGGGTAAGGGAAGGCAAGGCACGACAAGGCAAGGCCAGCCGATCAAGGCTAAGGCAAGGGAAGGCTAGGCTATGGCACGACAAAGCAAGTCGAGGTAATGGTCGGCAATGCAAGGAAAGGGTAACGGAAGGCAAGGCAAGGCAGGGCAAAGCAAGGGAACGCAAGGATAACGGAAGGAAAGGAAAGGCAAGGCAAAGCAAGGCAAGGCAAGGGTCACGGTAGGCAAGGCAAGGCAACGCAAGTATAACGGAAGGCACGGCAATGCAATGCAAGCCAAGCTAGGCTAAGGCAAGGCAAGGCAAGGCTATGGCAGAACGGAAGGCTACGCAATGTACGACAAGGCAAGGAAAGGGTAACGGAAGGCAAGGCAAGGTAAGGGTAACGCAAGGCACGGCAAGGCAAGGGAATAAAAGCAAGGCCAAGGAAAGGCAAGGCAAGGATATGGCACGACAACGCAAAGCTAGGCAATGCACGGCAAGGCAAGGAAAGCGTAACTCAAGGCAAGGCACGGCCAGGCAAGGCAAGGCAAGGGTAACGGAAGGCACGGCAAGGCAAGGCAAGGGTAACGGAAGGCACAGCAATGCAAGGCAAGCCAAGCTATGCTAAAGCAAGGCAAGGCGAGGCTATCCAGAACGGAAGGCTAGGCAAGGTAAGACAAGGCAAAGAAAGGGTAACGGAAGGCAAGGCAAGGCAAAGCAAACCAAGGGAAGGCAAGGGTAACGCAAAGCACGGCAAGGCAATGGAAGACAATTAAGGCTAAGACAAGGCAAGGCAAGGCTGTGGCACCACAACAGATGGCAAGGCAATGTACGACAAGGCAAGGAATCGGTAACGGAAGGTTGGTAACGGAAGGCACAGCAATGCAAGGCAAGCCAAGTTAGGCTAAAGCAAGGCAAGGCGAGGCTATGGCAGAACGGAACGCTAGGCAAAGTATGACAAGGCAAGGCAAGGCAATGCAAACCAAGGCAAGCCAAGTGTAACACAAGGCACGGCAAGGCAAGGGAAGACAAGTAAGGCTAAGACAAGGCAAGGCAAGGCAATGGCACCACAACGCATGGCAAGGCAATGTACGACAAGGCAAGGAATCGGTAACAGAAGGCAAGGCAAGGCTAGACAAAGCAAGGGAAGGTAAGGGTAACGGAAGACAATGCAAGGTAAGGCAAGGCAAGGCTAAGGCACGACAACGCAATGCTAGGCAATGCACGGCAAGGTAAGGAAAGGGTAACGGAAGGCAAGGCACGGCACGACAAGGCAAGGCTAAGGCACGAAAACGCAAGGCTAGAAAATGCACGGCAAGGCAAGGAAAGGACAACGGAAGGCAAGGCAACGCAGGGCAAATCAAGTCAACGCAAGGGTAACGGAAGGCACGGCAATGCAAGGCAAGCCAAGCTAGGCTAAGGCAAGGCAAGACAAGGCTATGGCACGACAACGGAAGGCTAGGCCATGTACGACAAGGCAAGGAATGGGTAACGGAAGGGAAGGCAAGGCAAGAGAAAGCAAGGCAAGGCAACGGTAACGGAAGGCACGGCAAGGTAAGGGAAGAACAAGGCAAGGCACAGCAAGGCAAGGCAAGGCTAAGGCACGACAACACAAGGCTAGGCAATGCACGGCAAGGCAAGGAAACGGTAACGGAAGGCAAGGCAAGGCAAGACAAAGCAAGGCAAGGCAACGGTAATGGAAGGCACGGCAAGGCAAGGCAAACAAGGCAAGGCAAGGGTAACCGAAGGCACGGCAAGGCAAGGCAAGGGTAACGGAAGGCACGGCAATGCAAGGCAAGGCAAGGCAAAGCTATGGCAGAACGGAAGGCTAGGGAATGTACGACAAGGCAATAAAAGGGTAACGGAAGGCAAGGCAAGGCAATGCAAACCAAGGCAAGGCAAGGTTAATGCAAGGCACGGCAAGGCAAGGGAAGACAAGCAAGGCCAAGGCAAGGCAAGGCAAGGCTATGGCACCACAACGGATGGCAAGGCAATGTACGACAAGGCAAGGAATCGATAACGGAACGCAAGGCAAGGCAAGACAAAACAAGGCAAGGCAAGGGTAACGTAAGACACGGCAAGGTAAAGGAAGGACAAGGCAAGGCACGACATGGCAAGGCAAGGCAAGGCTAAGGCACGACAACGCAAGGCTAGGCAATGCACGGCAAGGCAACGAAAGGCTAACGGAAGGCATGGCACACCCGGGCAAGGCAAGGCAAAGGCAAGGCATCGTAACGCTAGGCAATGCATGGCAAGGCAAGGAAAGGGCAACGGAAGGAAAGGCAAGGCAAGGCCAAGCAAGGCATGGCAAGGGTAACGGAAGGCACGGCAATGCAAGACAAGCCAAGCTAGGCTAAGGCAAGGCAAGGCAAGGCGTTGGCACCACAACGGATGGCAAGGCAATGTACTACAAGGCAAGGAATCAGTAACGGAAGGCAAGGCAAGGCAAGACAAAGCAAGGCAAGGCAAGGGTTACGGAACACACGGCAAGGTAAGGGAAGGACAAGGCAAAGCACGGCAAGGCAAGGCAAGGCAAGGCTAAATCATGACAACGCAAGGCTAGGCAATGCACCGCAAGGCAACGAAAGGCTAAGGGAAGGCATGGCACAGCAGGGCAAGGCAACGCAAGGCTAGGCAATGCATGGCAAGGCAGGAAAGGGCAACGTAAGGCAAGGCAAGGCAAGGCCAAGGAAGGTATGGCAATGGTAACGGAAGGCACGGCAATGCAAGGCAATCCAAGCTAGGCTAAGGCAAGGCAAGGCAAGGCTATGGCACCACAACGGATGGCAAGGCAATGTACGACAAGGGAAGGAATCGGTAACGGAAGGCAAGGCAAGGCAAGACAAAGCAAGGCAAGGCAAGGGTAATGGAAGACACGGCAAGGGAAGGGAAGGAAAAGGCAAGGCACGGCAAGGCAAGGGTAACGGAATTCACGGCAATGGAAGGCAATCCAAGCTAGGATTAGGCAAGGCAAGGCAAGACAAGGCTATGGCACCACAACGGATGGCAAGGCAATGTAAGACAACAAAAGGAATCTGTAAAAAAGCAAGACAAGGCAAGACAAAGCAAGGCAAGGCAAGGGTAACGGAAGACACCGCAAGGTAAAGGAAGGACAAGGCAAGGCACGGCATGGCAAGGGAAGCCAAGGCTAAGGCACGACAACGCAAGGCTAGGCAATGCACGGCAAGGCAACGAAAGGGTAACGGAAGGCATGGCACAGCAAGGCAAGTCAAGGCTAAGGCAAGGCAACGCAAGACTAGGCAATGCACGGCAAGGCAAGGAAAGGGAAACGAAATGCAAGGGAAAGCAAGGCATGGCAAGTGTAACGGAAGGCACGGCAATGCAAGGCAAGGCAAGCTAGGCTAAGGCAAGGCAAGGCAAGGCTATGGCACCACAACGGATGGCAAGGCAATGTACGAAAAGGCAAGGAATCGGTAACTGAAGGCAAGGCAAGGCAAGAGAAAGAAAGGGAAGGCAAGGGTAACGGAAGACACGGCAAGTTAAGGGAAGGACAAGGCAAGGCACGGCAAGGCAAGGCAAGGCAAGGCTAAGGCACGGCAACGCAAGGCTAGGCAATGCACGGGAAGGCAATGAAAGGCTAACGGAATGCAACGCACGGCAAGGCAAGGCAGGGCTAAGGCACGAAAACGCAAGGCTAGAAATTGCACGGCAAAGCAAGTAAAGGGCAACGGAAGGCAAGGCAAGGCAGGGCAAATGAAGGCAACGCAAATTTAACGGAATTCACGGCAATGCAAGGTAAGCCAAGCTAGGCTAAGGCAAGGCAAGGCAAGGCTATGGCACCACAACGGATGGGAAGGCAATGTACGACAAGACAAGGAATCGGTAACGGAAGGCAAGGCAAGGCAAGACAAGTCAAGGCAAGGCAAGGCTAAGGCATGAAAACGCAAGGCTAGGCATTGCACGGGAAGGCAACGAAAGGCTAACGGAAGGCATGGCACAGCAGGGCAAGGCAAGGCTAAGTCAAGGCAACGCAAGGCAAGGCAATGCATGGCAAGGCAAGGAAAGGGCAATGGAAGGCAAGGCAAGCCAAGGCAAAGCAAGGCATAGCAAGGCTAACGGAAGGCACGGCAATGCAATGCAAGCCAAGCTAGGATAAGGCAAGGTAAGGCAAGGCAAGGCTATGGCACCACAACGGATGGCAAGGCAATGTACGACAACGAAAGGAATCTGTAAGAAAGCAAGGCAAGGCAAGACAAAGCAAGGCAAGGCAAGGGTCACGGAAGACACGGCAAGGTAAAGGAAGGACAAGGCAAGGCACGGCATGGCAAGGGAAGGCAAGGCTAAGGCACGACAACGCAAGGCTAGGCAATGCACGGCAAGGCAACGAAAGGGTAACGGAAGGCATCGCACAGCAAGGCAAGGCAAGGCTAAGGCAAGGCAACGCAAGACTAGGCAATGCACGGCAAGGCAAGGAAAGGGAAACGAAATGCAAAGAAAAGCAAGGCATGGCAACTGTAACGGAAGGCAAGGAAATGCAAGGCAAGGCAAGCTAGGCTAAGTCAAGGCAAGGCAAGGCTATGGCACAACGGAAGGCAAGGCAATGTATGAGAAGGCAAGGAATCGGTAACGGAAATCAAGGCAAGGGATGACAAAGCAAGGCAAGGCAAGGGTAACGGAAGACACGGCAAGGTAAGGGAAGGACAAGGCAAGGCCCGGCAAGGCAAGGCAAGGCTAAGGCACGATAACGCAAGGCTAGGCAATGCACGGCAAGGCAAGGAAAGGCTAACGGAATGGAAGGCACGGCAAGGAAAGGCAAGGCTAAGGCACGAAAACGCAAGGCTAGAAAATGCACGGCAAGGCAAGTAAAGGGCAACGGAAGGCAAGGCAAGGCAGGGCAAATCAAGGCAAGGCAAGGGTAACGGAATTCACGGCAATGCAAGGCAAGCCAAGCTAGGCTAAGGCAAGGCAAGGCAAGGCTATCGCAAGAGAACGGAAGGCTGGGCCATGTACGGCAATGCAAGGGATGGGTAACGGAAGGCAAGGCAATGAAAGACAAAGCAAGGCAAGGCAACGGTAAAGGAAGGCACGGCAATGTAAGGGAAGGACAAGGCAAGGCACGGCAAGGCAAGGCAAGGCAAGGCTAAGGCACGACAACGCAAGGCTAGGCAATGCACGGCAAGGCAAGGAAAGGCTAACGGAATGCAAGGCACGGCAAGGCAAGGCAAGGCTAAGGCACGAAAACGCAAGGCTAGAAATTGCACGGCAAGGCAAGTAAAGGGCAACGGAAGGCAAGGCAAGGCAGGGCAAATGAAGGCAACGCAAATGTAACGGAATTCACGGCAATGCAAGGTAAGCCAAGCTAGGCTAAGGCAAGGCAAGTCAAGGCTATGGCACCACAACGGATGGCAAGGCAATGTACGACAAGGCAAGGAATCGGTAACGGAAGACAAGGGAAGGCAAGACAAAGCAAGGCAAGGAAAGGGTAACGGAAGACACGGCAAGGTAAGGGAAGGACAAGGCAAGGCACGGCTAGGCAAGGCAAGGCTAAGGCACGACAACGCAAGGCTACGCAATTCAAGGCAAGGCAACGAAAGGCTAACGGATGGCATGGCACAGCAAGGCAAACAAGGCTAAGGCAAGGCAACGCAAGGCTAGGCAATGCATGGCAACGCAAGGAAAGGTCAACGGAAGGCAAGGCAAGGCAAGGCAAAGGAAGGCATGGCAAGGGTAACGGAAGGCACGGCAATGCAAGGCAAGCCAAGCTAGGCTAAGTCAAGGCAAGGCAAGTCAATGGCACCACAACGGATGGCAAGGCAATGCACGGCAAGGAAAGGAAACGGTAACGGAAGGCAAGGCAAGGCAAAACAAGGCCAGGCATGGGTAAGGGAAGGCAAGGCACGACAAGGCAAGGCCAGCCGATCAAGGCTAAGGCAAGGGAAGGCTAGGCTATGGCACGACAAAGCAAGTCGAGGTAATGGTCGGCAATGCAAGGAAAGGGTAACGGAAGGCAAGGCAAGGCAGGGCAAAGCAAGGGAACGCAAGGATAACGGAAGGAAAGGAAAGGCAAGGCAAAGCAAGGCAAGGCAAGGGTCACGGTAGGCAAGGCAAGGCAACGCAAGTATAACGGAAGGCACGGCAATGCAATGCAAGCCAAGCTAGGCTAAGGCAAGGCAAGGCAAGGCTATGGCAGAACGGAAGGCTACGCAATGTACGACAAGGCAAGGAAAGGGTAACGGAAGGCAAGGCAAGGTAAGGGTAACGCAAGGCACGGCAAGGCAAGGGAATAAAAGCAAGGCCAAGGAAAGGCAAGGCAAGGATATGGCACGACAACGCAAAGCTAGGCAATGCACGGCAAGGCAAGGAAAGCGTAACTCAAGGCAAGGCACGGCCAGGCAAGGCAAGGCAAGGGTAACGGAAGGCACGGCAAGGCAAGGCAAGGGTAACGGAAGGCACAGCAATGCAAGGCAAGCCAAGCTATGCTAAAGCAAGGCAAGGCGAGGCTATCCAGAACGGAAGGCTAGGCAAGGTAAGACAAGGCAAAGAAAGGGTAACGGAAGGCAAGGCAAGGCAAAGCAAACCAAGGGAAGGCAAGGGTAACGCAAAGCACGGCAAGGCAATGGAAGACAATTAAGGCTAAGACAAGGCAAGGCAAGGCTGTGGCACCACAACAGATGGCAAGGCAATGTACGACAAGGCAAGGAATCGGTAACGGAAGGTTGGTAACGGAAGGCACAGCAATGCAAGGCAAGCCAAGTTAGGCTAAAGCAAGGCAAGGCGAGGCTATGGCAGAACGGAACGCTAGGCAAAGTATGACAAGGCAAGGCAAGGCAATGCAAACCAAGGCAAGCCAAGTGTAACACAAGGCACGGCAAGGCAAGGGAAGACAAGTAAGGCTAAGACAAGGCAAGGCAAGGCAATGGCACCACAACGCATGGCAAGGCAATGTACGACAAGGCAAGGAATCGGTAACAGAAGGCAAGGCAAGGCTAGACAAAGCAAGGGAAGGTAAGGGTAACGGAAGACAATGCAAGGTAAGGCAAGGCAAGGCTAAGGCACGACAACGCAATGCTAGGCAATGCACGGCAAGGTAAGGAAAGGGTAACGGAAGGCAAGGCACGGCACGACAAGGCAAGGCTAAGGCACGAAAACGCAAGGCTAGAAAATGCACGGCAAGGCAAGGAAAGGACAACGGAAGGCAAGGCAACGCAGGGCAAATCAAGTCAACGCAAGGGTAACGGAAGGCACGGCAATGCAAGGCAAGCCAAGCTAGGCTAAGGCAAGGCAAGACAAGGCTATGGCACGACAACGGAAGGCTAGGCCATGTACGACAAGGCAAGGAATGGGTAACGGAAGGGAAGGCAAGGCAAGAGAAAGCAAGGCAAGGCAACGGTAACGGAAGGCACGGCAAGGTAAGGGAAGAACAAGGCAAGGCACAGCAAGGCAAGGCAAGGCTAAGGCACGACAACACAAGGCTAGGCAATGCACGGCAAGGCAAGGAAACGGTAACGGAAGGCAAGGCAAGGCAAGACAAAGCAAGGCAAGGCAACGGTAATGGAAGGCACGGCAAGGCAAGGCAAACAAGGCAAGGCAAGGGTAACCGAAGGCACGGCAAGGCAAGGCAAGGGTAACGGAAGGCACGGCAATGCAAGGCAAGGCAAGGCAAAGCTATGGCAGAACGGAAGGCTAGGGAATGTACGACAAGGCAATAAAAGGGTAACGGAAGGCAAGGCAAGGCAATGCAAACCAAGGCAAGGCAAGGTTAATGCAAGGCACGGCAAGGCAAGGGAAGACAAGCAAGGCCAAGGCAAGGCAAGGCAAGGCTATGGCACCACAACGGATGGCAAGGCAATGTACGACAAGGCAAGGAATCGATAACGGAACGCAAGGCAAGGCAAGACAAAACAAGGCAAGGCAAGGGTAACGTAAGACACGGCAAGGTAAAGGAAGGACAAGGCAAGGCACGACATGGCAAGGCAAGGCAAGGCTAAGGCACGACAACGCAAGGCTAGGCAATGCACGGCAAGGCAACGAAAGGCTAACGGAAGGCATGGCACACCCGGGCAAGGCAAGGCAAAGGCAAGGCATCGTAACGCTAGGCAATGCATGGCAAGGCAAGGAAAGGGCAACGGAAGGAAAGGCAAGGCAAGGCCAAGCAAGGCATGGCAAGGGTAACGGAAGGCACGGCAATGCAAGACAAGCCAAGCTAGGCTAAGGCAAGGCAAGGCAAGGCGTTGGCACCACAACGGATGGCAAGGCAATGTACTACAAGGCAAGGAATCAGTAACGGAAGGCAAGGCAAGGCAAGACAAAGCAAGGCAAGGCAAGGGTTACGGAACACACGGCAAGGTAAGGGAAGGACAAGGCAAAGCACGGCAAGGCAAGGCAAGGCAAGGCTAAATCATGACAACGCAAGGCTAGGCAATGCACCGCAAGGCAACGAAAGGCTAAGGGAAGGCATGGCACAGCAGGGCAAGGCAACGCAAGGCTAGGCAATGCATGGCAAGGCAGGAAAGGGCAACGTAAGGCAAGGCAAGGCAAGGCCAAGGAAGGTATGGCAATGGTAACGGAAGGCACGGCAATGCAAGGCAATCCAAGCTAGGCTAAGGCAAGGCAAGGCAAGGCTATGGCACCACAACGGATGGCAAGGCAATGTACGACAAGGGAAGGAATCGGTAACGGAAGGCAAGGCAAGGCAAGACAAAGCAAGGCAAGGCAAGGGTAATGGAAGACACGGCAAGGGAAGGGAAGGAAAAGGCAAGGCACGGCAAGGCAAGGGTAACGGAATTCACGGCAATGGAAGGCAATCCAAGCTAGGCTAAGGCAAGGCAAGGCAAGACAAGGCTATGGCACCACAACGGATGGCAAGGCAATGTAAGACAACAAAAGGAATCTGTAAAAAAGCAAGACAAGGCAAGACAAAGCAAGGCAAGGCAAGGGTAACGGAAGACACCGCAAGGTAAAGGAAGGACAAGGCAAGGCACGGCATGGCAAGGGAAGCCAAGGCTAAGGCACGACAACGCAAGGCTAGGCAATGCACGGCAAGGCAACGAAAGGGTAACGGAAGGCATGGCACAGCAAGGCAAGGCAAGGCTAAGGCAAGGCAACGCAAGACTAGGCAATGCACGGCAAGGCAAGGAAAGGGAAACGAAATGCAAGGGAAAGCAAGGCATGGCAAGTGTAACGGAAGGCACGGCAATGCAAGGCAAGGCAAGCTAGGCTAAGGCAAGGCAAGGCAAGGCTATGGCACCACAACGGATGGCAAGGCAATGTACGAAAAGGCAAGGAATCGGTAACTGAAGGCAAGGCAAGGCAAGAGAAAGAAAGGGAAGGCAAGGGTAACGGAAGACACGGCAAGTTAAGGGAAGGACAAGGCAAGGCACGGCAAGGCAAGGCAAGGCAAGGCTAAGGCACGGCAACGCAAGGCTAGGCAATGCACGGGAAGGCAATGAAAGGCTAACGGAATGCAACGCACGGCAAGGCAAGGCAGGGCTAAGGCACGAAAACGCAAGGCTAGAAATTGCACGGCAAAGCAAGTAAAGGGCAACGGAAGGCAAGGCAAGGCAGGGCAAATGAAGGCAACGCAAATTTAACGGAATTCACGGCAATGCAAGGTAAGCCAAGCTAGGCTAAGGCAAGGCAAGGCAAGGCTATGGCACCACAACGGATGGGAAGGCAATGTACGACAAGACAAGGAATCGGTAACGGAAGGCAAGGCAAGGCAAGACAAGTCAAGGCAAGGCAAGGCTAAGGCATGAAAACGCAAGGCTAGGCATTGCACGGGAAGGCAACGAAAGGCTAACGGAAGGCATGGCACAGCAGGGCAAGGCAAGGCTAAGTCAAGGCAACGCAAGGCAAGGCAATGCATGGCAAGGCAAGGAAAGGGCAATGGAAGGCAAGGCAAGCCAAGGCAAAGCAAGGCATAGCAAGGCTAACGGAAGGCACGGCAATGCAATGCAAGCCAAGCTAGGATAAGGCAAGGTAAGGCAAGGCAAGGCTATGGCACCACAACGGATGGCAAGGCAATGTACGACAACGAAAGGAATCTGTAAGAAAGCAAGGCAAGGCAAGACAAAGCAAGGCAAGGCAAGGGTCACGGAAGACACGGCAAGGTAAAGGAAGGACAAGGCAAGGCACGGCATGGCAAGGGAAGGCAAGGCTAAGGCACGACAACGCAAGGCTAGGCAATGCACGGCAAGGCAACGAAAGGGTAACGGAAGGCATCGCACAGCAAGGCAAGGCAAGGCTAAGGCAAGGCAACGCAAGACTAGGCAATGCACGGCAAGGCAAGGAAAGGGAAACGAAATGCAAAGAAAAGCAAGGCATGGCAACTGTAACGCAAGGCAAGGAAATGCAAGGCAAGGCAAGCTAGGCTAAGTCAAGGCAAGGCAAGGCTATGGCACAACGGAAGGCAAGGCAATGTATGAGAAGGCAAGCAATCGGTAACGGAAATCAAGGCAAGGGATGACAAAGCAAGGCAAGGTAAGGGTAACGGAAGACACGGCAAGGTAAGGGAAGGACAAGGCAAGGCCCGGCAAGGCAAGGCAAGGCTAAGGCACGATAACGCAAGGCTAGGCAATGCACGGCAAGGCAAGTAAAGGGCAACGGAAGGCAAGGCCCGGCAAGGCAAGGCAAGGCTAAGGCACGATAACGCAAGGCTAGGCAATGCACGGCAAGGCAAGTAAAGGGCAACGGAAGGCAAGGCAAGGCAGGGCAAATCAAGGCAAGGCAAGGGTAACGGAATTCACGGCAATGCAAGGCAAGCCAAGCTAGGCTAAGGCAAGGCAAGGCAAGGCTATCGCAAGAGAACGGAAGGCTGGGCCATGTACGGCAATGCAAGGGATGGGTAACGGAAGGCAAGGCAATGAAAGACAAAGCAAGGCAAGGCAACGGTAAAGGAAGGCACGGCAATGTAAGGGAAGGACAAGGCAAGGCACGGCAAGGCAAGGCAAGGCTAAGGCACGACAACACAAGGCTAGGCAATGCACGGCAAGGCAAGGAAACGGTAACGGAAGGCAAGGCAAGACAAAGCAAGGGAAGGCAACGGTAATGGAAGGCACGGCAAGGCAAGGCAAACAAGGCAAGGGAAGGGTAACGGAAGGCATGGCAATGCAAGGCAAGGCAAGGCAAAGCTATGGTAGAACGGAAGGCTAGGGAATGTACGACAAGGCAATAAAAGGGTAACGGAAGTCAAGGCAAGGCAATGCATACCAAGGCAAGGCAAGGTTAACGCAAGGCACGGCAAGGCAAGGGAAGACAAGCAAGGCTAAGGCAAGGCAAGGCAAGGCTATGGCACCAGAACGGATGGCAAGGCAATGTACGACAAGGCAAGATTCGGTAACGGGAGGCAAGGCAAGGCAAGACAAAGCAAGGGAAGGCAATAGTAACGGAAGACTCGGCAAGGTAAGGGAAGGACAAGGAAAGGCATGGCAAGGCAAGGCAAGGCAAGGCTAAGGCATGACAACGCAAGGCTAGGCAATGCATGGCAATGCAACGAAAGGCTAACGGAGGGCATGGCACAGCAGGGAAAGGCAAGGCTAAGGCAAGGCAACGCAAGGCAAGGCAATGCATGGCAAGGCAAGGAAAGGGCAACGGAATGCAAGGCAAGCCAAGGCAAAGCAAGGCATGGCAAGGGTAACGTAAGGCACGGCAATGCAATGCAAGGCAAGCTAGGATAAGGCAAGTCAAGGCAAGGCAAGGCTATGGCACCACAACGGATGGCAAGGCAATGTACGACAACGAAAGGAATCTGAAAGAAATCAAGGCAAGGCAAGACAAAGCAAGGCAAGGCAAGAGTAACGGAAGACACGGCAAGGTAAAGGAAGGACAAGGCAAGGCACGGCATGGCAAGGGAAGCCAAGGCTAAGGCACGACAACGCAAGGCTAGGCAATGCACGGCAAGGCAACGAAAGGGTAACGGAAGGCATGGCAAAGCAAGGCATGGCAAGGCTAAGGCAAGGCAACGCAATGCACGGCAAGGCAAGGAAAGGGAAACGAAATGCAAGGCAATGCAAGGCATGGCAAGTGTAACGGAAGGCACGGCAATGCAAGGCAAGGCAAGCTAGGCTAAGGCAAGGCAAGGCAAGACAAAGCAAGGGAAGGCAATAGTAACGGAAGACTCGGCAACGTAAGGGAAGGACAAGGAAAGGCATGGCAAGGCAAGGCAAGGCAAGGCTAAGGCATGACAACGCAAGGCTAGGCAATGCATGGCAATGCAACGAAAGGCTAACGGAGGGCATGGCACAGCAGGGAAAGGCAAGGCTAAGGCAAGGCAACGCAAGGCAAGGCAATGCATGGCAAGGCAAGGAAAGGGCAACGGAAGGCAAGGCAAGCCAAGGCAAAGCAAGGCATGGCAAGGCTAACGTAAGGCACGGCAATGCAATGCAAGGCAAGCTAGGATAAGGCAAGTCAAGGCAAGGCAAGGCTATGGCACCACAACGGATGGCAAGGCAATGTACGACAACGAAAGGAATCTGAAAGAAATCAAGGCAAGGCAAGACAAAGCAAGGCAAGGCAAGAGTAACGGAAGACACGGCAAGGTAAAGGAAGGACAAGGCAAGGCACGGCATGGCAAGGGAAGCCAAGGCTAAGGCACGACAACGCAAGGCTAGGCAATGCACGGCAAGGCAACGAAAGGGTAACGGAAGGCATGGCAAAGCAAAGCATGGCAAGGCTAAGGCAAGGCAACGCAAGACTAGGCAATGCACGGCAAGGCAAGATAAGGGAAACGAAATGCAAGGCAAAGCAAGGCATGGCAAGTGTAACGGAAGGCACGGCAATGCAAGGCAAGGCAAGCTAGGCTAAGGCAAGGCAAGGCAAGGCTATGGCACCACAACGGATGGCAAGGCAATGTACGAAAATGCAAGGAATCGGTAACTGAAGGCAAGGCAAGGCAAGAGAAAGCAAGGGAAGGCAAGGGTAACAGAAGACACGGCACGGTAAGGGAAGGACAAGGCAAGGCACGGCAAGGCAAGGCAAGGCAAGGCAAGGCTAAGGCACGACAACGCAAGGCTAGGCAATGCACGGCAATGCACGGAAAGTCTAACGGAATGCAAGGCACGGCAAGGCAAGGCAAGGCTAAGGCACGAAAACGCAAGGCTAGAAATTGCACGGCAAGGCAAGTAAAGGGCAACGGAAGGCAAGGCAATGCAGGGCAAATGAAGGCAACGCAAAGGTAACGGAATTCACGGCAATGCAAGGTAAGCCAAGCTAGGCTAAGGCAAGGCAAGTCAAGGCTATGGCACCACAACGGATGGCAAGGCAATGTACGACAAGGCAAGGAATCGGTAACGGAAAACAAGGGAAGGCAAGACAAAGCAAGGCAAGGAAAGGGTAACGGAAGACACGGCAAGGTAAGGGAAGGACAAGGCAAGGCACGGCTAGGCAAGGCAAGGCTAAGGCACGACAACGCAAGGCTAGGCAATTCACGGCAAGGCCACGAAAGGCTAACGGAAGGCATGGCACAGCAAGGCAAAGCAAGGCTAAGGCAAGGCAACGCAAGGCTAGGCAATGCATGGCAAGGCAAGGAAAGGTCAACGGAAGGCAAGGCAAGGCAAGGCAAAGGAAGGCATGACAAGGGTAACGTAAGGCTCGGCAATGCAAGGCAAGCCAAGCTAGGCTAAGGCAAGGCAAGGCAAGTCAATGGAGCCACAACGGATGGCAAGGCAATGCACGGCAAGGCAAGGAAACGGTAACGGAAGGCAAGGGAAGGCAAAACAAGGCCAGGCAAGGGTAACGGAAGGAAAGGCACGACAAGGCAAGGCCAGCCGATCAAGGCTAAGGCAAGGGAAGGCAAGGCTTTGGCACGACAAAGCAAGTCGAGGTAATGGTCGGCAATGCAAGGAAAGGGTACCGGAAGGCAAGGCAAGGCAGGGCAAAGCAAGGGAACGCAAGGATAACGGAAGGAAAGGAAAGGCAAGGCAAAGCAAGGCAAGGCAAGGGTAACGGAAGGCACGGCAAGGCAACGCAAGTGTAACGGAAGGCACGGCAATGCAATGCAAGCCAAGCTAGGCTAAGGCAAGGCAAGGCAAGGCTATGGCAGAACGGAAGGCTACGCAATGTACGACAAGGCAAGGAAAGGGTAACGGAAGGCAAGGCAAGGCAAGGGTAACGCAAGGCACGGCGAGGCAAGGGAAGAAAAGCAAGGCTAAGGAAAGGCAAGGCAAGGATATGGCACGACAACGCAAAGCTAGGCAATGCACGGCAAGGCAAGGAAAGCGTAACTCAAGGCAAGGCACGGCCAGGCAAGGCAAGGCAAGGGTAACGGAAGACACGGCAAGGCAAGGCAAGGGTAACGGAAGGAACAGCAATGCAAGGCAAGCCAAGCTATGCTAAAGCAAGGCAAGGCGAGGCTATCCAGAACGGAAGGCTAGGCAATGTAAGACAAGGCAAAGAAAGGGTAACGGAAGGCAAGGCAAGGCAAAGCAAACCAAGGCAAGGCAAGGGTAACGCAAAGCACGGCAAGGCAATGGAAGACAATTAAGGCTAAGACAAGGCAAGGCAAGGCTGTGGCACCACAACAGATGGCAAGGCAATGTACGACAAGGCAAGGAATCGGTAACAGAAGGTTGGTAACGGAAGGCACAGCAATGCAAGGCAAGCCAAGCTAGGCTAAAGCAAGGCAAGGCGAGGCTATGGCAGAACGGAACGCTAGGCAAAGTATGACAAGGCAAGGCAAGGCAATGCAAACCAAGGCAAGCCAAGTGTAACACAAGGCACGGCAAGGCAAGGGAAGACAAGTAAGGCTAAGACAAGGCAAGGCAAGGCAATGGCACCACAACGGGCGGCAAGGTAATATGCGACAAGGCAAGGAATCGGTAACAGAAGGTACGGCAAGGCTAGACAAAGCAAGGGAAGGTAAGGGTAACGGAAGACACTGCAAGGTAAGGCAAGGCAAGGCTAAGGCACGACAAGGCAAGGCTAGGCAATGCACGGCAAGGCAAGGAAAGGGTAACGGAAGGCAAGGCACGGCACGACAAGGCAAGGCTAAGGCACGAAAACGAAAGGTTAAAAAATGCACGGCAAGGCAAGGAAAGGACAACGGAAAGCAAGGCAACGCAGGGCAAATCAAGTCAACGCAAGGGTAACGGAATGCACGGCAATGCAAGGCAAGCCAAGCTAGGCTAAGGCAAGGCAAGACAAAGCTATGGCACGACAACGGAAGGCTAGGCCATGTACGACAAGGCAAGGAATGGGTAACGGAATGGAAGGCAAGGCAAGAGAAAGCAAGGCAAGGCAACGGTAACGGAAGGCACGGCAAGGTAAGGGAAGAACAAGGCAAGGCACAGCAAGGCAAGGCAAGGGTAAGGCACGACAACACAAGGCTACGCAATGCACGGCAAGGCAAGGAAACGGTAACCGAAGGCAAGGCAAGGCAAGACAAAGCAAGGCAAGGCAACGGTAATGGAAGGCACGGCAAGGCAAGGCAAACAAGGCAAGGCAAGGGTAACCGAAGGCACGGCAAGGCAAGGCAAGGGTAACGGAAGCGACGGCAATGCAAGGCAAGGCAAGGCAAAGCAATGGCAGAACGGAAGGCTAGGGAATGTACGACAAGGCAATAAAAGGGTAACGGAAGGCAAGGCAAGGCAATGCAAACCCAGGCAAGGCAAGGTTAATGCAAGGCACGGCAAGGCAAGGGAAGACAAGCAAGGCTAAGGCAAGGCAAGGCAAGGCTATGGCACCACAACGGATGGCAATTCAATGTAAGACAAGGCAAGGAATCGATAACGGAACGCAAGGCAAGGCAAGACAAAACAAGGCAAGGCAAGGGTAACGTAAGACACGGCAAGGTAAGGGAAGGACAAGGGAAGGCACGACATGGCAAGGCAAGGCAAGGCTAAGGCATGACAACGCAAGGCTAGGCAATGCACGGCAAGGCAACGAAAGGCTAACGGAAGGCATGGCACAGCCGGGCGAGGCAAGGCAAAGGCAAGGCATCGTAACGCTAGGCAATGCATGGCAAGGCAAGGAAAGGGCAACGGAGGGCAAGGCAAGGCAAGGCCAAGCAAGGCATGGCAAGGGTAACGGAAGGCACGGCAATGCAAGACAAGCCAAGCTAGGCTAAGGGAAGGCAAGGCAAGGCTATGGCACCACAACGGATGGCAAGGCAATGTACTACAAGGCAAGGAATCAGTAACGGAAGGCAAGGCAAGGCAAGACAAAGCAAGGCAAGGCAAGGGTTACGGAACAAACGGCAAGGTAAGGGAAGGACAAGGCAAGGCACGGCAAGGCAAGGAAAGGCAAGGCTAAATCATGACAACGAAAGGCTAGGCAATGGACCGCAAGGCAACGAAAGGCTAAGGGAAGGCATGGCACAGCAGGGCAAGGCAACGCAAGGCTAGGCAATGCATGGCAAGGCAGGAAAGGGCAACGTAAGGCAAGGCAAGGCAAGGCCAAGGAAGGTATGGCAAAGGTAACGGAAGGCCCGGAAATGCAAGGCAATCCAAGCTAGGCTAAGGCAAGGCAAGGCAAGGCTATGGCACCACAACGGATGGCAAGGCAATGTACGACAACGGAAGGAATCGGTAACGGAAGGCAAGGCAAGGCAAGACAAAGCAAGGCAAGGCAAGGGTAATGGAAGACACGGCAAGGTAAGGGAAGGAAAAGGCAAGGCATGGCAAGTCAAGGGTAACGGAATTCACGGCAATGGAAGGCAAGCCAAGCTAGGCTAAGGCAAGGCAAGGCAAGGCTATGGCCACGAGAACGGAAGGCTAGGCCATGTAAGACAAGGCAAGGAATGGGTAACGGGAGGCAAGGCAAGGGAAGACAAAGCAAGGGAAGGCAAAGGTAACGGAAGGCACGGCAATGTAAGAGAAGGACAAGGCAAGGCACGGCAAGGCAAGGCAAGGCAGGGCTAAGGCATGACAACGAAAGGCTAGGCAATGCATGGCAATGCAACGAAAGGCTAACGGAAGGCATGGCACAGCAGGGAAAGGCAAGGCTAAGGCAAGGCAACGCAAGGCAAGGCAATGCATGGCAAGGCAAGGAAAGGGCAACGGAATGCAAGGCAAGCCAAGGCAAAGCAAGGCATGGCAAGGCTAACGTAAGGCACGGCAATGCAATGCAAGGCAAGCTAGGATAAGGCAAGTCAAGGCAAGGCAAGGCTATGGCACCACAACGGATGGCAAGGCAATGTACGACAACGAAAGGAATCTGTAAGAAATCAAGGCAAGGCAAGACAAAGCAAGGCAAGGCAAGGGTAACGGAAGACACGGCAAGGTAAAGGAAGGACAAGGCAAGGCACGGCATGGCAAGGGAAGGCAAGGCTAAGGCACGACAACGCAAGGCTAGGCAATGCACGGCAAGGCAACGAAAGGGTAACGGAAGGCATGGCACAGCAATGCAGGGCAAGGCTAAGGCAAGGCAACGCAAGACTAGGCAATGCACGGCAAGGCAAGATAAGGGAAACGAAATGCAAGGCAAAGCAAGGCATGGCAAGTGTAACGGAAGGCACGGCAATGCAAGGCAAGGCAAGGTAGGCTAAGGCAAGGCAAGGCAAGGCTATGGCACCACAACGGATGGCAAGTCAATGTACCAAAATGCAAGGAATCGGTAACTGAAGGCAAGGCAAGGCAAGACAAAGCAAGGCAAGGCAAGGGTAACGGAAGACACGGCAAGGTAAGGGAAGGACAAGGCAAGGCAAGGCTAAGGCACGACAACGCAAGGCTAGGCAATGCACGGCAAGGCACGGAAAGGCTAACGGAAGGCAAGGCACGGCAAGGCAAGGCAAGGCTAAGGCACGAAAACGCAAGGCTAGAAATTGCACGGCAGGGCATGTAAAGGGCAACGGAAGGCAAGGCAAGGCAGGGCAAATGAAGGCAACGCAAAGGTAACGGAATTCACGGCAATGCAAGGTAAGCCAAGCTAGGCTAAGGCAAGGCAAGTCAAGGCTATGGCACCACAACGGATGGCAAGGCAATGTACGACAAGGCAAGGAATCGGTAACGGAAGACAAGGGAAGGCAAGACAAAGCAAGGCAAGGAAAGGGTAACGGAAGACACGGCAAGGTAAGGGAAGGACAAGGCAAGGCACGGCTAGGCAAGGCAAGGCTAAGGCACGACAACTCAAGGCTAGGCAATTCACGGCAAGGCAACGAAAGGCTAACGGAAGGCATGGCACAGCAAGGCAAAGCAAGGCTAAGGCAAGGCAACGCAAGGCTAGGCAATGCATGGCAAGGCAAGGAAAGGTCAACGGTAGGCAAGGCAAGGCAAAGGATGGCATGGCAAGGGTAACGGAAGGCACGGCAATGCAAGGCAAGCCAAGCTAGGCTAAGTCAAGGCAAGGCAAGTCAATGGAGCCACAACGGATGGCAAGGCAATGCACGGCAAGGCAAGGAAATGGTAACCGAAGGCAAGGCAAGGCAAAACAAGGCCAGGCAAGGGTAACGGAAGGCAAGGCAGGACAAGGCAAGGCCAGCCGATCAAGGCTAAGGCAAGGGAAGGCAAGGCTATGGCACGACAAAGCAAGTCGAGGTAATGGTCGGCAATGCAAGGAAAGGGTAACGGAAGGCAAGGCAAGGCAGGGCAAAACAAGGGAACGGAAGGATAACGGAAGGAAAGGAAAGGCAAGGCAAAGCAAGGCAAGGCAAGGGTAACGGAAGGCACGGCAAGGCAACGCAAGTGTAACGGAAGGCACGGCAATGCAATGCAAGCCAAGCTAGGCTAAGGCAAGGCAAGGCAAGGCTATGGCAGAACGGAAGGCTACGCAATGTACGACAAGGCAAGGAAAGGGTAACGGAAGGCAAGGCAATGCAAGGGTAACGCAAGGCACGGCAAGGCAAGGGAAGAAAAGCAAGGCTAAGGAAAGGCAAGGCAAGGATATGGCACGACAACGCAAAGCTAGGCAATGCACGGCAAGGCAAGGAAAGCGTAACTCAAGGCAAGGCACGGCCAGGCAAGGCAAGGCAAGGGTAACGGAAGGCACGGCAAGGCAAGGCAAGGGTAACGGAAGGCACAGCAATGCAAGGCAAGCCAAGCTATGCTAAAGTAAGGCAAGGCGAGGCTATCCAGAACGGAAGGCTAGGCAATGTAAGACAAGGCAAAGAAAGGGTAACGGAAGGCAAGGCAAGGCAAAGCAAACCAAGGCAAGGCAAGGGTAACGCAAAGCACGGCAAGGCAATGGAAGACAATTAAGGCTAAGACAAGGCAAGGCAAGGCTGTGGCACCACAACAGATGGCAAGGCAATGTACGACAAGGCAAGGAATCGGTAACAGAAGGTTGGTAACGGAAGGCACAGCAATGCAAGGCAAGCCAAGCTAGGCTAAAGCAAGGCAAGGCGAGGCTATGGCAGAACGGAACGCTAGGCAAAGTATGACAAGGCAAGGCAAGGCAATGCAAACCAAGGCAAGGCAAGTATAACAAAAGGCACGGCAAGGCAAGGGAAGACAAGTAAGGCTAAGACAAGGCAAGGCAAGGCAATGGCACCACAACGGATGGCAAGGCAATGTACGACAAGGCAAGGAATCGGAAACAGAAGGCAAGGCAAGGCTAGACAAAGCAAGGGAAGGTAAGGGTAACGGAAGACATTGCAAGGTAAGGCAAGGCAAGGCTAAGGCACGACAACGCAAGGCTAGGGAATGCACGGCAAGGCAAGGAAAGGGTAACGGAAGGCAAGGCACGGCACGACAAGGCAAGGCTAAGGCACGAAAACGCAAGGCTAGAAAATGCACGGCAAGGCAAGGAAAGGACAACGGAAGGCAAGGCAACGCAGGGCAAATCAACTCAACGCAAGGGTAACTGAATGCACGGCAATGCAAGGCAAGCCAAGCTAGGCTAAGGTAAGGCAAGACAAGGCTATGGCACGACAACGGAAGTCTAGGCCATGTACGACAAGGCAAGGAATGGGTAACGGAAGGGAAGGCAATGCAAGAGAAAGCAAGGCAAGGCAACGGTAATGGAAGGCACGGCAAGGTAAGGGAAGAACAAGGCAAGGCACAGCAAGGCAAGGCAAGGGTAAGGCACGACAACACAAGGCTAGGCAATGCACGGCAAGGCAAGGAAACGGTAACGGAACGCAAGGCAAGGCAAGACAAAGCAAGGCAAGGCAACGGTAATGGAAGGCACGGCAAGGCAAGGCAAACAAGGCAAGGCAAGGGTAACCGAAGGCACGGCAAGGCAAGACAAGGGTAATGGAAGGCACGGCAATGCAAGGGAAGGCAAGGTAAAGCTATGGCAGAACGGAAGGCTAGGGAATGTACGACAAGGCAATAAAAGGGTAACGGTAGGCAAGGCAAGGCAATGCAAACCAAGGCAAGGCAAGGTTAACGCAAGGCACGGCAAGGCAAGGGAAGACAAGCAAGGCTAAGGCAAGGCAAGGCAAGGCTATGGCACCACAACGGATGGCAAGGCAATGTACGACAAGGCAAGGAATCGATAACGGAACGCAAGGCAAGGCAAGACAAAGCAAGGCAAGGCAAGGGTAACGGAAGACACGGCAAGTTAAGGGAAGGACAAGGCAAGGCACGACATGGCAAGGCAAGGCAAGGCTAAGGCATGACAACGCAAGGCTAGGTAATGCACGGCAAGGCAACGAAAGGCTAAAGGAAGGCATGGCACAGCCGGGCAAGGCAAGGCAAAGGCAAGGCATCGTAACGCTAGGCAATGCATGGCAAGGCAAGGAAAGGGCAACGGAAGGCAAGGCAAGGCAAGGCCAAGCAAGGCATGGCAAGGGTAACGGAAGGCACGGCAATGCAAGACAAGCCAAGCTAGGCTAAGGCAAGGCAAGGCAAGGCTATGGCACCACAACGGATGGCCAGGCAATGTACTACAAGGCAAGGAATCAGTAACGGAAGGCAAGGCAAGGCAAGACAAAGCAAGGCAAGGCAAGGGTTACGGAACACACGGCAAGGTAAGGGAAGGACAAGGCAAGGCACGGCAAGGCAAGGCAAGGCAAGGCTAAATCATGACAACGCAAGGCTAGGCAATGCACCGCAAGGCAACGAAAGGCTAAGGGAAGGCATGGCACAGCAGGGCAAGGCAAAGCAAGGCTAGGCAATGCATGGCAAGGCAGGAAAGGGCAACGTAAGGCAAGGCAAGGCAAGGCCAAGGAAGGTATGGCAAAGGTAACGGAAGGCCCGGAAATGCAAGGCAATCCAAGCTAGGCTAAGGCAAAGGAAGGCAAGGCTATGGCACCACAACGGATGGCAAGGCAATGTACGACAAGGGAAGGAATCGGTAACGGAAGGCAAGGCAAGGCAAGACAAAGCAAGGCAAGGCAAGGGTAATGGAAGACACGGCAAGGTAAGGGAAGGAAAAGGCAAGGCACGGCAAGGCAAGGGTAACGGAATTCACGGCAATGGAAGGCAAGCCAAGCTAGGCTAAGGCAAGGCAAGGCAAGGCTATGGCCACGAGAACGGAAGGCTAGGCCATGTACGACAAGGCAAGGAATGGGTAACGGAAGGCAAGGCAAGGGAAGACAAGGCAAGGGAAGGCAAAGGTAACGGAAGGCACGGCAATGTAAGAGAAGGACAAGGCAAGGCACGGGAAGGCAAGGCAAGGCAAGGCTAAGGCATGACAACGAAAGGCTAGGCAATGCATGGCAAGGCAACGAAAGGCTAACGGAAGGCATGGCACAGCAGGGCAAGGCAAGGCTAAGGCAAGGCAACGCAAGGCAAGGCAATGCATGGCAAGGCAAGGAAAGGGCAACGGAATGCAAGGCAAGCCAAGGCAAAGCAAGGCATGGCAAGGGTAACGTAAGGCACGGCTATGCTATGCAAGCCAAGCTAGGATAAGGCAAGGCAAGGCAAGACAAGGCTATGGCACCACAACGGATGGCAAGGCAATGTACGACAACGAAAGGAATCTGTAAAAAAGCAAGGCAAGGCAAGACAAAGCAAGGCAAGGCAAGGGTAACGGAAGACACGGCAAGGTAAAGGAAGGACAAGGCAAGGCACGGCATGGCAAGGGAAGGCAAGGCTAAGGCACGACAACGCAAGGGTAGGCAATGCACGGCAAGGCAACGAAAGGGTAACGGAAGGCATGGCACAGCAAGGCAAGGCAGGGCTAAGGCAAGGCAACGCAAGACTAGGCAATGCACGGCAAGGCAAGGAAAGGGAAACGAAATGCAAGGCAAAGCAAGGCATGGCAAGTGTAACGGAAGGCACGGCAATGCAAGGCAAGGCAAGCTAGGCTAAGGCAAGGCAAGGCAAGGCTATGGCACCACAACGGATGGCAAGGCAATGTACGAAAAGGCAAGGAATCGGTAACTGAAGGCAAGGCAAGGCAAGAGAAAGAAAGGGAAGGCAAGGGTAACAGAAGACACGGCAAGGTAAGGGAAGGACAAGGCAAGGCACGGCAAGGCAAGGCAAGGCAAGGCTAAGGCACGACAACGCTAGGCTAGGCAATGCACGGGAAGGCAAGGAAAGGCTAAGGCACGAAAACGCAAGGCTAGAAATTGCACGGCAAGGCAAGTAAAGGGCAACGGAAGGCAATGCAAGGCAGGGCAAATGAAGGCAACGCAAATTTAACGGAATTCACGGCAATGCAAGGTAAGCCAAGCTAGGCTAAGGAAAGGCAAGGCAAGGCTATGGCACGAGAACGGAAGGCTAGGCCATGTACGACAAGGCAAGGAATGGGTAACGGAAGGCAAGGCAAGACAAGACAAAGCAAGGCAAGGCAAGGGTAATGGAAGGCACGGCAATGTAAGGGAAGGACAAGGCAAGGCACGGCAAGGCAAGGCAAGGCTAAGGCACGACAACACAAGGCTAGGCAATGCACGACAAGGCAAGGAAACGGTAACGGAAGGCAAAGCAAGGCAAGAAAAAGCAAGGCAAGGCAAGGGTAACGGAAGGCACGGCAAGACAAGGCAAGGGTAACGGAAAGCACGGCAATTCAAGGCAAGGCAAGACAAGGCTATGGCAGAACGGAAGGCTAGGGTATTTACTACAAGGCAATAAAAGGGTAAGGGAAGGCAAGGCAAGGCAATGCAAACCAAGGCAATGCAAGTTTAACGCAAGGCACGACAAGGCAAGGGAAGACAAGCAAGGCTAAGGCAAGGCAAGGCAAGGCTATGGCACCACAATGGATGGCAAGGCAATGTACGACAAGGCAAGGAATCGGTAAC
Source organism: Macrotis lagotis (assembly GCF_037893015.1). Lineage (NCBI taxonomy): Eukaryota > Metazoa > Chordata > Mammalia > Peramelemorphia > Peramelidae > Macrotis > Macrotis lagotis. The sequence continues at coordinate 127,028 of NW_027422030.1, forward strand.
GGGAGGCAAGGCAAGGCAAGACAAAGCAAGGCAAGGCAAGGGTAACGGAAGTCACGGCAAGGTAAGGGAAGGATAAGGCAAGGCACGGCAAGGCAAGGCAAGGCAAGGCTAAGGCACGACAACGCAAGGCTAGGCAATGCACGGGAAGGCAAGGAAAGGCTAACGGAATGCAAGGCACGGCAAAGCAAGGCAAGGCTAAGGCACGAAAACGCAAGGCTAGAAATTGCACGGGAAGGCAAGTAAAGGGCAACGGAAGGCAAGGCAAGGCAGGGCAAATGAAGGCAACGCAAAATTAAAGGAATTCACGGCAATGCAAGGTAAGCCAAGCTAGGCTAAGGCAAGGCAAGGCAAGGCTATGGCACCACAACGGATGGCAAGGCAATGTACGACAAGGCAAGGAATCGGTAACGGAAGGCAAGGCAAGGCAAGACAAGTCAAGGCAAGGCAAGGCTAAGGCACGAAAACGCAAGGCTAGAAATTGCACGGCAGGGCAAGTAAAGGGCAACGGAAGGCAAGGCAAGGCAGGGCAAATGAAGGCAACGCAAAGGTAACGGAATTCACGGCAATGCAAGGTAAGCCAAGCTAGGCTAAGGCAAGGCAAGTCAAGGCTATGGCACCACAACGGATGGCAAGGCAATGTACGACAAGGCAAGGAATCGGTAACGGAAGACAAGGGAAGGCAAGACAAAGCAAGGCAAGGAAAGGGTAATGGAAGACACGGCAAGGTAAGGGAAGGACAAGGCAAGGCACGGCAAGGCAAGGCAAGGCTAAGGCACGACAACTCAAGGCTAGGCAATTCACGGCAAGGCAACGAAAGGCTAACGGAAGGCATGGCACAGCAAGGCAAAGCAAGGCTAAGGCAAGGCAACGCAAGGCTAGGCAATGCATGGCAAGGCAAGGAAAGGTCAACGGTAGGCAAGGCAAGGCAAAGGAAGGCATGGCAAGGGTAACGGAAGGCACGGCAATGCAAGGCAAGCCAAGCTAGGCTAAGGCAAAGCAAGGCAAGTCAATGGAGCCACAACGGATGGCAAGGCAATGCACGGCAAGGCAAGGAAACGGTAACCGAAGGCAAGGCAAGGCAAAACAAGGCCAGGCAAGGGTAACGGAAGGCAAGGCAGGACAAGGCAAGGCCAGCCGATCAAGGCTAAGGCAAGGGAAGGCAAGGCTATGGCACGACAAAGCAAGTCGAGGTAATGGTCGGCAATGCAAGGAAAGGGTAACGGAAGGCAAGGCAAGGCAGGGCAAAACAAGGGAACGGAAGGATAACGGAAGGAAAGGAAAGGCAAGGCAAAGCAAGGCAAGGCAAGGGTAACGGAAGGCACGGCAAGGCAACGCAAGTGTAACGGAAGGCACGGCAATGCAATGCAAGCCAAGCTAGGCTAAGGCAAGGCAAGGCAAGGCTATGGCAGAACGGAAGGCTACGCAATGTACGACAAGGCAAGGAAAGGGTAACGGAAGGCAAGGCAATGCAAGGGTAACGCAAGGCACGGCAAGGCAAGGGAAGAAAAGCAAGGCTAAGGAAAGGCAAGGCAAGGATATGGCACGACAACGCAAAGCTAGGCAATGCACGGCAAGGCAAGGAAAGCGTAACTCAAGGCAAGGCACGGCCAGGCAAGGCAAGGCAAGGGTAACGGAAGGCACGGCAAGGCAAGGCAAGGGTAACGGAAGGCACAGCAATGCAAGGCAAGCCAAGCTATGCTAAAGCAAGGCAAGGCGAGGCTATCCAGAACGGAAGGCTAGGCAATGTAAGACAAGGCAAAGAAAGGGTAACGGAAGGCAAGGCAAGGCAAAGCAAACCAAGGCAAGGCAAGGGTAACGCAAAGCACGGCAAGGCAATGGAAGACAATTAAGGCTAAGACAAGGCAAGGCAAGGCTGTGGCACCACAACAGATGGCAAGGCAATGTACGACCAGGCAAGGAATCGGTAACAGAAGGTTGGTAACGGAAGGCACAGCAATGCAAGGCAAGCCAAGCTAGGCTAAAGCAAGGCAAGGCGAGGCTATGGCAGAACGGAACGCTAGGCAAATTATGACAAGGCAAGGCAAGGCAATGCAAACCAAGGCAAGGCAAGTATAACAAAAGTATAACGGCAAGGCAAGGGAAGACAAGTAAGGCTAAGACAAGGCAAGGCAAGGCAATGGCACCACAACGGATGGCAAGGCAATGTACGACAAGGCAAGGAATCGGTAACAGAAGGCAAGGCAAGGCTAGACAAAGCAAGGGAAGGTAAGGGTAACGGAAGACACTGCAAGGTAAGGCAAGGCAAGGCTAAGGCACGACAACGCAAGGCTAGGCAATGCACGGCAAGGCAAGGAAAGGGTAACGGAAGGCAAGGCACGGCACGACAAGGCAAGGCTAAGGCACGAAAACGCAAGGCTAGAAAATGCACGGCAAGGCAAGGAAAGGACAACGGAAGGCAAGGCAACGCAGGGCAAATCAAGTCAACGCAAGGGTACCGGAATGGACGGCAATGCAAGTCAAGCCAAGCTAGGCTAAGGTAAGGCAAGACAAGGCTATGGCACGACAACGGAAGTCTAGGCCATGTACGACAAGGCAAGGAATGGGTAACGGAAGGGAAGGCAATGCAAGAGAAAGCAAGGCAAGGCAACGGTAACGGAAGGCACGGCAAGGTAAGGGAAGAACAAGGCAAGGCACAGCAAGGCAAGACAAGGGTAAGGCACGACAACACAAGGCTAGGCAATGCACGGCCAGGCACGGAAACGGTAACGGAAGGCAAGGCAAGGCAAGACAAAGCAAGGCAAGGCAACGGTAATGGAAGGCACGGCAAGGCAAGGCAAACAAGGCAAGGCAAGGGTAACCGAAGGCACGGCAAGGGAAGGCAAGGGTAATGGAAGGCACGGCAATGCAAGGGAAGGCAAGGCAAAGCTATGGCAGAACGGAAGGCTAGGGAATGTACGACAAGGCAATAAAAGGGTAACGGTAGGCAAGGCAAGGCAATGCAAACGAAGGTAAGGCAAGGTTAATGCAAGGCATGGCAATGCAAGGGAAGACAAGCAAGGCTAAGGCAAGGCAAGGCAAGGCTATGGCACCACAACGGATGGCAAGGCAATGTACGACAAGGCAAGGAATCGATAACGGAACCCAAGGCAAGGCAAGACAAAACAAGGCAAGGCAAGGGTAACGTAAGACACAGCAAGTTAAGGGAAGGACAAGGCAAGGCACGATATTGCAAGGCAAGGCAAGGCTAAGGCATGACAACGCAAGGCTAGGTAATGCACGGCAAGGCAACGAAAGGCTAAAGGAAGGCATGGCACAGCCGGGCAAGGCAAGGCAAATGCAAGGCATCGTAACGCTAGGCAATGCATGGCAAGGCAAGGAAAGGGCAACGGAAGGCAAGGCAAGGCAAGGCCAAGCAAGGCATGGCAAGGGTAACGGAAGGCACGGCAATGCAAGGCAAGCCAAGCTAGGCTAAGGCAAGGCAAGGCAAGGCTATGGCACCACAACGGATGGCAAGGCAATGTACTACAAGGCAAGGAATCAGTAACGGAAGGCAAGGCAAGGCAAGACAAAGCAAGGCAAGGCAAGGGTTACGGAACACACGGCAAGGTAAGGGAAGGACAAGGCAAGGCACGGCAAGGCAAGGCAAGGCAAGGCTAAATCATGACAACGCAAGGCTAGGCAATGCACCGCAAGGCAAGGAAAGGCTAAGGGAAGGCATGGCACAGCAGGGCAAGGCAATGCATGGCAAGGCAGGAAAGGGCAACGTAAGGCAAGGCAAGGCAAGGCCAAGGAAGGTATGGCAAAGGTAACGGAAGGCCCGGAAATGCAAGGCAATCCAAGCTAGGCTAAGGCAAGGCAAGGCAAGGCTATGGCACCACAACGGATGGCAAGGCAATGTACGACAAGGGAAGGAATCGGTAACGGAAGGCAAGGCAAGGCAAGACAAAGCAAGGCAAGGCAAGGGTAACGGAAGACACGGCAAGGTAAGGGAAGGACAAGGCAAGGCCCGGCAAGGCAAGGCAAGGCTAAGGCACGATAACGCAAGGCTAGGCAATGCACGGCAAGGCAAGGAAAGGCTAACGGAATGCAAGGCACGGCAAGGAAAGGCAAGGCTAAGGCACGAAAACGCAAGGCTAGAAAATGCACGGCAAGGCAAGAAAAGGGCAACGGAATGCAAGGCAAGGCAGGGCAAATCAAGGCAAGGCAAGGGTAACGGAATTCACGGCAATGCAAGGCAAGCCAAGCTAGGCTAAGGCAAGGCAAGGCAAGGCTATCGCACGAGAACGGAAGGCTAGGCCATGTACGACAAGGCAAGGGATGGGTAACGGAAGGCAAGGCAATGCAAGACAAAGCAAGGCAAGGCAACGATAACGGAAGGCACGGCAATGTAAGAGAAGGACAAGGCAAGGCACGGCAAGGCAAGGCAAGGCTAAGGCACGACAACACAAGGCTAGGCAATGCACGGCAAGGCAAGGAAAAGGTAACGGAAGGCAAGGCAAGACAAAGCAAGGGAAGGCAACGGTAATGGAAGGCACGGCAAGGCAAGGCAAACAAGGCAAGGGAAGGGTAACGGAAGGCATGGCAATGCAAGGCAAGGCAAGGCAAAGCTATGGTAGAACGGAAGGCTAGGGAATGTACGACAAGGCAATAAAAGGGTAACGGAAGGCAAGGCAAGGCAATGCAAACCAAGGCAATGCAAGTTTAACGCAAGGCACGACAAGGCAAGGGAAGACAAGCAAGGCTAAGGCAAGGCAAGGCAAGGCTATGGCACCACAATGGATGGCAAGGCAATGTACGACAAGGCAAGGAATCGGTAACGGGAGGCAAGGCAAGGCAAGACAAAGCAAGGCAAGGCAAGGGTAACGGAAGTCACGGCAAGGTAAGGGAAGGATAAGGCAAGGCACGGCAAGGCAAGGCTAAGGCACGACAACGCAAGGCTAGGCAATGCACGGGAAGGCAAGGAAAGGCTAACGGAATGCAAGGCACGGCAAAGCAAGGCAAGGCTAAGGCACGAAAACGCAAGGCTAGAAATTGCACGGGAAGGCAAGTAAAGGGCAACGGAAGGCAAGGCAAGGCAGGGCAAATGAAGGCAACGCAAATTTAACGGAATTCACGGCAATGCAAGGTAAGCCAAGCTAGGCTAAGGCAAGGCAAGGCAAGGCTATGGCACCACAACGGATGGGAAGGCAATGTACGACAAGGCAAGGAATCGGTAACGGAAGGCAAGGCAAGGCAAGACAAGTCAAGGCAAGGCAAGGCTAAGGCATGAAAACGCAAGGCTAGGCATTGCACGGGAAGGCAACGAAAGGCTAACGGAAGGCATGGCACAGCAGGGCAAGGCAAGGCTAAGTCAAAGCAACACAAGGCAAGGCAATGCATGGCAAGGCAAGGAAAGGGCAATGGGAGTCAAGGCAAGCCAATGCAAAGCAAGGCAAGGCAAGGCTAACGGAAGGCACGGCAATGCAATGCAAGCCAAGCTAGGATAAGGCAAGGCAATGCAAGGCAAGGCTATGGCACCACAACGGATGGCAAGGCAATGTACGACAACGAAAGGAATCTGTAAGAAAGCAAGGCAAGGCAAGACAAAGCAAGGCAAGGCAAGGGTCACGGAAGACACGGCAAGGTAAGGGAAGGACAAGGCAAGGCACGGCATGGCAAGGGAAGGCAAGGCTAAGGCACGACAACGCAAGGCTAGGCAATGCACGGCAAGGCAACGAAAGGGTAACGGAAGGCATCGCACAGTAAGGCAAGGCAAGGCTAAGGCAAGGCAACGCTAGAATAGGCAATGCACGGCAAGGCAAGGAAAGGGAAACGAAATGCAAAGCAAAGCACGGCATGGCAACTGTAACGGAAGGCACGGCAATGCAAGGCAAGGCAAGCTAGGCTAAGTCAAGGCAAGGCAAGGCTATGGCACGACAACGGAAGGCAAGGCAATGTATGACAAGGCAAGGAATCGGTAAAGGAAATCAAGGCAAGGTATGACAAAGCAAGGCAAGGCAAGGGTAACGGAAGACACGGAAAGGTAAGGGAAGGACAAGGCAAGGCCCGGCAAGGCAAGGCAAGGCTAAGGCACGATAACGCAAGGCTAGGCAATGCACGGCAAGGCAAGTAAAGGGCAACGGAAGGCAAGGCAAGGCAAGGAAAGGCAAGGCTAAGGCACGAAAACGCAACGCTAGAAAATGCACGGCAAGGCAAGAAAAGGGCAACGGAATGCAAGGCAAGGCAGGGCAAATCAAGGCAAGGCAAGGGTAACGGAATTCACGGCAATGCAAGGCAAGCCAAGCTAGGCTAAGGCAAGGCAAGGCAAGGCTATCGCACGAGAACGGAAGGCTAGGCCATGTACGACAAGGCAAGGGATGGGTAACGGAAGGCAAGGCAATGCAAGACAAAGCAAGGCAAGGCAACGGTAACGGAAGGCACGGCAATGTAAGGGAAGGACAAGGCAAGGCACGGCAAGGCAAGGCAAGGCTAAGGCACGACAACACAAGGCTAGGCAATGCACGGCAAGGCAAGGAAAAGGTAACGGAAGGCAAGGCAAGACAAAGCAAGGGAAGGCAACGGTAATGGAAGGCACGGCAAGGCAAGGCAAACAAGGCAAGGGAAGGGTAACGGAAGGCATGGCAATGCAAGGCAAGGCAAGGCAAAGCTATGGTAGAACGGAAGGCTAGGGAATGTACGACAAGGCAATAAAAGGGTAACGGAAGTCAAGGCAAGGCAATGCATACCAAGGCAAGGCAAGGTTAACGCAAGGCACGGCAAGGCAAGGGAAGACAAGCAAGGCTAAGGCAAGGCAAGGTAAGGCTATGGCACCACAACGGATGGCAAGGCAATGTACGACAAGGCAAGGAATCGGTAACGGAAGGCAAGGCAAGGCAAGAAAGTCAAGGCAAGGCAAGGCTAAGGCATGACAACGCAAGGCTAGGTAATGCACGGGAAGGCAACGAAAGGCTAACGGAAGGCATGGCACAGCCGGGCAAGGCAAGGCTAAGGCAAGGAATGGGCAAGGGAAGGCAAGGCAAGGCAAGGCCAAGCAAAGCATGGCAAGGGTAACGGAAGTCACGGCAAGGCAAAGCAAGCCAAGCTAGGCTAAGGCAAGGCAAGGCAAGGCTATGGCACCACAACGGATGGCAAGGCAATGTACGACAAGGTAAGGAATCGGTAACGGAAGGCAAGGCAAGGCAAGACAAAGCAAGGCAAGGCAAGGGTAAAGGACGACACGGCAAGGTAAGGGAAGGAAAAGGCAAGGCACGGCAAGGCAAGGGTAACGGAATTCACGGCAATGGAAGGCAAGCCAAGCTAGGCTAAGGCAAGGCAAGGCAAGGCTATGGCCACGAGAACGGAAACCTAGGCCATGTACGACAAGGCAAGGAATGGGTAACGGAAGGCAAGGCAAGGGAAGACAAAGCAAGGGAAGGCAAAGGTAACGGAAGGCACGGCAATGTAAGAGAAGGACAAGGCAAGGCACGGCAAGGCAAGGCAAGGCTAAGGCACGACAACACAAGGCTAGGCAATGCACGGCAAGGCAAGGAAACGGTAACGGAAGGCAAGGCAAGGCAAGACAAAGCAAGGCAAGGCAACGGTAATGGAAGGCATGGCAAGGCAAGGCAAACAAGGCAAGGCAAGCGTAACGCAAGGCACGGCAAGCCAAGGGAAGAGAAGCAAGGCTAAGGCAAGGCAAGGCAAGGCTATGGTACCACAACGGATGGCAAGGCAATGTACGACAAGGCAAGGAATCGGTAACGGGAGGCAAAGCAAGGCAAGACAAAGCAAGGGAAGGGAATGGCAACGGAAGACTCGGCAAGGTAAGGGAAGGACAAGGAAATGCACGGCAAGGCAAGGCAGGGCAAGGCTAAGGCATGAAAACGCAAGGCTAGGCAATGCATGGCAATGCAACGAAAGGCTAACGGAAGGCATGGCACAGCAGGGAAAGGCAAGGCTAAGGCAAGGCAACGCAAGGCAAGGGAATGCATGGCAAGGCAAGGAAAGGGCAACGGAAGGCAAGGCAAGCCAAGGCAAAGCAAGGCATGGCAAGGCTAACGGAAGGCACGGCAATGCAATGCAAGCCAAGCTAGGATAAGGCAAGACAAGGCAAAGCAAGGCTATGGCACCACAACGGATGGCAAGGCAATGTACGACAACGAGAGGAATCTGTAAGAAAGTAAGGCAAGGCAAGGCAAAGCAAGGCAAGGCAAGGGTAACGGAAGACACGGCAAGATAAAGGAAGGACAAGGCAAGGCACGGCATGGCAAGGGAAGGCAAGGCTAAGGCACGACAACGCAAGGCTAGGCAATGCACGGCAAGGCAACGAAAGGGTAACGGAAGGCATGGCACAGCAAGGCATGGCAAGGCTAAGGCAAGGCAACGCAAGACTAGGCAATGCACGGCAAGGCAAGATAAGGGAAACGAAATGCAAGGCAAAGCAAGGCATGGCAAGTGTAACGGAAGGCACGGCAATGCAAGGCAAGGCAAGCTAGGCTAAGGCAAGGCAAGGCAAGGCTATGGCACCCCAACGGATGGCAAGGCAATGTACGAAAAGGCAAGGAATCGGTAAGGGAAGGCAAGGCAAGGCAAGAGAAAGCAAGGGAAGGCAAGGGTAACGGAAGACACGGCAAGGTAAGGGAAGGAAAAGGCAAGGCACGGCTAGGCAAGGCAAGGCTAAGGCACGACAACGCAAGGCTAGGCAATACACGGCAAGGCAACGAAAGGCTAACGGAAGGCATGGCACAGCAAGGCAAGGCAAGGCTAAGGCAAGGCAACGCAAGGCAAGGCAATGCAAGGCAAGCCAAGGCAAAGCAAGGCATGGCAAGGCTAACGTAAGGCACGGCAATGCAATGCAAGCCAAGCTAGGATAAGGCAAGGCAAGGCAAGACAAGGCTTTGGCACCACAACGGATGGCAAGGCAATGTACGACAACGAAAGGAATCTGTAAAAAAGCAAGGCAAGGCAAGACAAAGCAAGGCAAGGCAAGGGTAACGGAAGACACGGCAAGGTAAAGGAAGAACAAGGCAAGGCACGGCATGGCAAGGGAAGGCAAGGCTATGGCACGAGAACGGAAGGCTAGGCCATATACGACAAGGCAAGGAATGGGTAACGGAAGGCAAGGCAAGACAAGACAAAGCAAGGCAAGGCAAGGGTAACGGAAGGCACGGCAATGTAAGGGAAGGACAAGGCAAGGCACGGCAAGGCAAGGCAAGGCTAAGGCACGACAACACAAGGCTAGGCAATGCACGGCAAGGCAAGGAAACGTTAACGGAATGCAAAGCAAGGCAAGAAAAAGCAAGGCAAGGCAACGGTAATGGAAGGCACAGCAAGGCAAGGAAAACAAGGCAAGGCAAGTGTAACGGAAGGCACGGCAAGACAAGGGAAGGGTAACGTAAAGCACGGCATTTCAAGGCAAGGCAAGACAAGGCTATGGCAGAACGGAACGCTAGGGTATTTACTACAAGGCAATAAAAGGGTAAGGGAAGGGAAGGCAAGGCAATGCAAACCAAAGCAATGCAAGTTTAACGCAAGGCACGACAAGGCAAGGGAAGACAAGCAAGGCTAAGGCAAGGCAATGCAAGGCTATGGCACCACAACGGATGGCAAGGCAATGTACGACAAGGCAAGGAATCGGTAACGGAAGGCAAGGCAAGGCAAGACAAAGCAAGGCAAGGCAAGGGTAACGGAACACTCGGCAAGGTAAGGGAAGGACAAGGCAAGACACGGCAAGGCAAGGCAAGGCTAAGGCACGACAACGCAAGGCTAGGCAATTCACGGTAAGGCAAGGAAAGGGTAACGGAAGGCAAGGCAAGGCAAGGGTAAAGCAAGGCACGGCAAGGCAAGGGAAGACAAGCAAGGCTAAGGAATGGCAAGGCAAGGCTATGGCACCACAACGGATGCCAAGGCAATGTACGACAAGGCAAGGAATCGGTAACGGAAGGCAAGGCAAGGCAAGACAAGTCAAGGCAAGGCAAGGCTAAGGCATTTAAACGCAAGGCTAGGCATTGCACGGGAAGGCAACGAAAGGCTAACGGAAGGCATGGCACAACTGGGCAAGGCAAGGCTAAGTCAAGGCAACGCAAGGCAAGGCAATGCATGGCAATGTAAGGAAAGGGCAATGGAAGGCAAGGCAAGCCAAGGCAAAGCAAGGCATGGCAAGGCTAACGGAAGGCACGGCAATGCAATGCAAGCCATGCTAGGATAAGGCAAGGCAAGGCAAGACAAGGCTATGGCACCACAACGGATGGCAAGGCAATGTACGACAACGAAAGTAATCTGTAAGAAAGCAAGGCAAGGCAAGACAAAGCAAGGTAAGGCAAGGGTCACGGAAGACACGGCAAGGTAAAGGAAGGACAAGGCAAGGCACGCCATGGCAAGGGAAGGCAAGGCTAAGGCACGACAACGCAAGGTTAGGCAATGCACGGCAAGGCAACGAAAGGGTAACGAAATGCAAAGCAAAGCAAGGCATGGCAACTGTAACGGAAGGCACGGCAATGGAACGCAAGGCAAGCTAGGCTAAGGCAAGGCAAGGCAAGGCTATGGCACCACAACGCATGGCAAGGCAATGTACGAAAAGGCAAGGAATCGGTAACTGAAGGCACGGCAAGGCAAGAGAAAGCAAGGGAAGGCAAGGGTAACGGAAGACACGGCAAGGTAAGGGAAGGACAAGGCAAGGCACGGCAACGCAAGGCAAGGCAAGGCTAAGGCAAGATAACGCAAGGCTAGGCAATTCAAGGCAAGGCAAGGAAAGCGTAACTCAAGGCAAGGCATGGCCACGCAAGGCAAGGCTAAGGAACGACAACGCAAGCCTAAGCAATGGAAGGCAAGGCAACGAAACGGTAACGGAAGGCACGGCACTGCAAGGCAAGGCAAAGCTAAGGCAAGGCAAAGCAAGACTAGGCAATGCACGGCAAGGCAAGGAAAGGGTAACGGAAGGCAAGGCAAGGCAAGGGTAAAGCAAGGCACGGCAAGGCAAGGGAAGACAAGCAAGGCTAAGGAAAGGCAAGGCAAGGCTAAGGCACGACAACGCAAGGCTAGGCAATTCACGGCAAGGCAAGGAAAGCGTAACTCAAGGCAAGGCACGGCCAGGCAAGGCAAGGTTAAGGAACGACAACGCAAGGCTAAGCAATGGAAGTCAAGGCAACGAAAGGGTAACGGAAGGCACGGCACGGCAAGACAAGGCAAAGCTAAGGCAAGGCAACGCAAGACTAGGCAATGCACGGCAAGGCAAGGAAAGGGCAAAGGAAGGCAAGGCAAGGCAGGGCAAATCAAGGCAAGACATGATTAAAGGAAGGCACGGCAATTCAAGGCAATTCAAGCTGGGCTAAGGAACGTCAAGGCAAGGCTATGGCACGACAACGGAAGGCAAGGCAATGTACGACAAGGCAAGGAATCGGTAACGGAAAGCAAGGCAAGGGAAGACAAAGCAAGGCAAGGCAAGGGTAACGGAAGACACGGCAAGGTAAGGGAAGGACAAGGCAAGGCACGGCAAGGCAAGGCAAGGCTAAGGCACGATAACGCAAGGCTAGGCAATGCACGGCAAGGCAAGGAAATGCTAACGGAATGCAAGGCACGGCAAGGAAAGGCAAGGCTAAGGCACGACAACAGAAGGCTAGGCAATGCACGGCAAGGCAAGGAAACGGTAACGGAAGGCAAGGCAAGGCAAGACAAAGCAAGGGAAGGCAACGGTAATGGAAGGCACGGCAAGGCAAGGCAAACAAGTAAAGGCAAGGGTAACGGAAGGCACGGTAAGGCAAGGCAAGAGTAACGGAAGGCACGGCAATGCAAGGCAAGGCTATGGCACGAGAACGGAAGGCTAAGGAATGTACGACAAGGCAATAAAAGGGTAACGGAAGGCAAGGCAAGGCAATGCAAACCAAGGCAACGCAAGGTTAACGCAAGCCACGACAAGGCAAGGGAAGACAAGCAAGGCTAAGGCAAGGCAAGGCAAGGCTATGGCACCACAACGGATGGCAAGGCAATGTACGACAAGGCAAGGAATCGGTAACGGAACGCAAGGCAAGGCAAGACAAATCAAGGCAAGGCAAGCCCAAGGCATGACAACGCAAGGCTAGGTAATGCACGGGAAGGCAACGAAAGGCTAACGGAAGGCATGGCACAGCCGGGCAAGGCAAGGCTAAGGCAAGGCAACGCAATGCTAGGCAATGCATGGCAAGGCAAGGAAAGGGCAAGGGAAGGCAAGGCAAGGCAAGGCCAAGCAAGGCATGGCAAGGGTAACGGAAGGCACGGCAAGGCAAGGCAAGCCAAGCTATGCTTATGCAAGGCAAGGAAAGGCTATGGCACCACAACGGATGGCAAGACAATGTACGACAAGGCAAGGAATCGGTAACGGAAGGCATGGAAAGGCAAGACAAAGCAAGGCAAGGCAAGGGTAACGGAACACCCGGCAAGGTAAGGGAAGGACAAGGCAAGGCACGGCAAGGCAAGGCAAGGCTAAGGCACTACAACGCAAGGCTAGGCAATTCACGGTAAGGCAAGGAAAGGGTAACGGAATGTAAGGCATGGCAAGGGTAAATCAAGGCACGGCAAGGCAAGGGAAGACAAGCAAGGCTAAGGAAAGGCAAGGCAAGTCGAAGGCAAAATAACGCAAGGCTAGGCAATTCACGGCAAGGCAAGGAAAGCGTAACTCAAGGCAAGGCACGGCCAGGCAAGGCAAGGCTAATGAACGACAACGCAAGCCGAAGCAATGGAAGGCAAGGCAACGAACGGGTAACGGATTGCAGGGCACTGCAAGGCAAGGCAAAGCTAATGCAAGGCAACGCAAGACTAGGCAATGCACGGCAAGGCAAGGAAAGGGCAACGGAAGGCAAGGCAAGGCAGGGCAAATCAAGGCAAGACATGATTAACGGAAGGCACGGCAATGCAAGGCAAGCCAAGCTAACCGAAGGCAAGGCAATGCTATGGCAGAATGGAAGGATAGGCAATGTACGAAAAGGTAAGGAAAGGGTAACGGAAGCAAGGCAAGGCAATGCAAATCAAGGAAATGCAAGAGTAACGCATGGCACGGCAAGGCAAGGGAAGAGAAGCAAGGCTAAGGAATGGCAAGGCAAGGATATGGCACCACAAAGGATGGCAAGGCAATGTATGACAAGGCAAGCAATGGGTAACGGAAAGCAAGGCAAGGCAAGACAAAGCAAGGCAAGGCAAGGGTAACGGAAGACACGGCAAGGTAAAGGAAGGACAAGGCAAGGCACTGCATCGCAAGGCAAGGCAAGGCTAAGGCACGACAACGCAAGGCTAGGCAATGCACGGCAAGGCATCGAAAGGCTAACGGAAGGCATGGCACAGGAAGGCAACGCAAGGCTAATGCAAGGCAACGCAAGGCTAGGCAATGCACGGCAAGGCAAGGAAAGGGCAACGGAAGGCAAGGCAAGGCAAGGCAAAGCAAGGCATGGCAAGGGTAACAGAACACCCGGCAAGGTAAGGGAAGGACAAGGAAAGGCACGGCAAGGCAAGGCAAGGCTAAGGCACTACAACGCAAGGCTGGGCAATTCACGGTAAGGCAAGGAAAGGGTAACGGAAGGCAAGGCAAGGCAAGGGTAAATCAAGGCACGGCAAGGCAAGGGAAGAAAAGCAAGGCTAAGGAAAGGCAAGTTAAGGCTAAGGCAAGATAACGCAAGGATAGGCAATTCACGGCAAGGCAAGGAAAGCGTAACTCAAGGCAAGGCACTGCCAGGCAAGTCAAGGCTAAGGAACGACAACGCAAGCCGAAGCAATGGACGGCAAGGCAACGAAAGGGTAACGGAAGGCACGGCACTGCAAGGCAAGGCAAAGCTAAGGCAAGGCAACGCAAGGCTGGGCAATTCACGATAAGGCAAGGAAAGGGTAACGGAAGGCAAGGCAAGGCAGGGCAAATTAAGGCAAGACATGATTAACGGAAGGCACGGCAATGAAAGGCAAGCCAAGCTTGCCGAAGGCAAGGCAATGCTATGGCAGAATGGAAGGCTAGGCAATGTACGAAAAGGCAAGGAAAGGGTAACGGAAGCAAGGCAAGGCAATACAAATCAAGGCAAGGCAAGAGTAACGCAAGGCACGGCAAGGCAAGGGAAGAGAAGCAAGGCTAAGGAATGGCAAGGCAAGGATATGGCACCACAACGGATGGCAAGGCAATGTACGAAAAGGCAAGGAATGGGTAACGGAAAGCAAGGCAAGGCAAGACAAAGCAAGGCAAGGCAAGGGTCATGGAAGACACGGCATGTTAAGTGAAGGACAAGGCAAGGCACGGCAAGGCAAGGCACGGCAAGGCTAAGGCACGACAATGCAAGGCTAGGCAATTCACGGCAAGGCAATGAAAGCGTAACTCAAGGCAAAGCACGGCCAGGCAAGGCAAGGTTAAGGAACGACAACGCAAGCCTAAGCAATGGAAAGCAAGGCAACGAAAGGGTAACGGAAGGCACGGCACGGCAAGACAAGGCAAAGCTAAGGCAAGGCAACGCAAGACTAGGCAATGCACGGCAAGGCAAGGAAAGGGCAACGGAAGGCAAGGCAAGGCAGGGCAAATCAAGGCAAGACATGATTAAATGAAGGCACGGCAATTCAAGGCATTTCAAGCTGGTCTAAGGAAAGTCAAGGCAAGGCTATGGCACGACAACGGAAGGCAAGGCAATGTACGACAAGGCAAGGAATCGGTAACGGAAAACAAGGCAAGGGAAGACAAAGAAAGGCAAGGTAATGGTAACGGAAGACACGGCAAGGTAAGGGAAGGACAAGGCAAGGCACGGTAAGGCAAGGCAAGGCTAAGGCACGACAACGCAAGGCTAGGCAATGCACGGCAATGCAAGGAAAGGCTAACGGAATGCAAGGCACGGCAAGGCAAGGCAAGGCTAAGGCACGAAAACGCAAGGCTAGAAAAAGCACGGCAAGGCAAGGAAAGGGCAACGGAAGGCAAGGCAAGGCAAGGCAAAACAAGGTAAGGCAAGGGTAACGGAATTCACGGCAATGCAAGGCAAGCCAAGCTAGGCTAAGGCAAGGCAAGGCAAGGCTATGGCACGAGAACGGAAGGCGAGGCCATGTACGACAAGGCAAGGAATGGGTAACGGAAGGCAAGGCAAGGCAAGACAAAGCAAGGCAAGGCAACGGTAACGGAAGGTACGGCAATGTAAGGGAAGGACAAGGCAAGGCACGGCAAGGCAAGGCAAGGCTAAGGCACGACAACAGAAGGCTAGGCAATGCACGGCAAGGCAAGGAAACGGTAACGGAAGGCAAGGCAAGGCAAGACAAAGCAAGGGAAGGCAACGGTAATGGAAGGCACGGCAAGGCAAGGCAAACAAGGCAAGCCAAGGGTAACGGAAGGCACGGTAAGGCAAGGCAAGGGTAACGGAAGGCACGGCAATGCAAGGCAAGGCTATGGCAGAACGGAAGGCTAGGGAATGTACGACAAGGCAATAAAAGGGTAACGGAAGGCAAGGCAAGGCAATGCAAACCAAGGCAAGGCAAGGTTAACGCAAGGCACGACAAGGCAAGGGAAGACAAGCAAGGCTAAGGCAAGGCAAGGCAAGGCTATGGCACCACAACGGATGGCAAGGCAATGTACGACAAGGCAAGGAATCGGTAACGGAAGGCAAGGCAAGGCAAGACAAGTCAAGGCAAGGCAAGGCTAAGGCATGACAACGCAAGGCTAGGCAATGCACGGGAAGGAAACGAAAGGCTAACGGAAGGCATGACACAGCCGGGCAAAGCAAGGCTAACGCAAGGCAACGCAAGGCTAGGCAATGCATGGCAAGGCAAGGAAAGGGCAAGGGAAGGCAAGGCAAGGCAAGGCCAAGCAAGGCATGGCAAGGGTAACGGAAGGCACGGCAAGGCAAGGCAAGCCAAGCTAGGCTAAGGCAAGGCAAGGCAAGGCTACGGCACCACAACGGATGCCAAGGCAATGTACGACAAGGCAAGGAATCGGTAACGGAAGGCAAGGAAAGGCAAGACAAAGCAAGGCAAGGGAACGGTAACGGAACACCCGGCAAGGTAAGGGAAGGACAAGGCAAGGCACGGCAAGGCAAGGCAAGGCTAAGGCACGACAACGCAAGGCTAGGCAATTCACGGTAAGGCAAGGAAAGGGTAACGGAAGGCAAGGCAAGGCAAGGGTAAAGCAAGGCACGGCAAGGCAAGGGAAGACAAGCAAGGCTAAGGAAAGG
This sequence comes from Macrotis lagotis, assembly GCF_037893015.1. Taxonomy (NCBI): domain Eukaryota; kingdom Metazoa; phylum Chordata; class Mammalia; order Peramelemorphia; family Peramelidae; genus Macrotis; species Macrotis lagotis. The sequence goes on from NW_027422030.1 coordinate 143,119, forward strand.
CAAGGCAAGGCTAAGGCACGACAACGCAAGGCTAGGCAATTCACGGCAAGGCAAGGAAAGCGTAACTCAAGGCAAGGCACGGCCAGGCAAGGCAAGGCTAAGGAACGACAACGCAAGCCTAAGCAATGGAAGGCAAGGCAACGAAAGGGTAACGGAAGTCACGGCACGGCAAGACAAGGCAAAGCAAAGGCAATGCAACGCAAGTCTAGGCAATGTCCGGCAAGGCAAGGAAAGGGCAACGGAAGGCAAGGCAAGGCAGGGCAAATCAAGGCAAGACATGATTAACGGAAGGCACAGCAATGCAAGGCAAGCCAAGCTGGGCTAAGGAAAGGCAAGGCAAGGCTATGGCACGACAACGGAAGGCAAGGCAATGTACGACAAGGCAAGGAATCGGTAACGGAAAGCAAGGCAAGGCAAGACAAAGCAAGGCAAGGCAAGGGTAACGGAAGACACGGCAAGGTAAAGGAAGGACAAGGCAAGGCACGGCATAGCAAGGCAAGGCAAGGCTAAGGCACGACAACGCAAGGCTAGGCAATGCACGGCAAGGCAAGGAAAGGCTAACGGAATGCAAGGCACGGCAAGGCAAGGCAAGGCTAAGGCACGAAAACGCAAGGCTAGAAAAAGCACGGCAAGGCAAGGAAAGGGCAACGGAAGGCAAGGCAAAGCAAGGCAAATCAAGGCAAGGCAAGGGTAACGGAATTCACGGCAATGCAAGGCAAGCCAAACTAGGCTAAGGCAAGGCAAGGCAAGGCTATGGCACGAGAACGGAAGGCGAGGCCATGTACGACAAGGCAAGGAATGGGTAACGGAAGGCAAGGCAAGGCAAGACAAAGCAAGGCAAGGCAACGGTAACGAAAGGTACGGCAATGTAAGGGAAGGACAAGGCAAGGCACGGCAAGGCAAGGCAAGGCTAAGGCACGACAACAGAATGCTAGGCAATGCACGGCAAGGCAAGGTAACGGTAACGGAAGGCAAGGCAAGGCAAGACAAAGCAAGGGAAGGCAACGGTAATGGAAGGCACGGCAAGGCAAGGCAAACAAGGCAAGGCAAGCGTAACGGAAGGAACGGTAAGGCAAGGCCAGGGTAATGGAAGGCACGGCAATGCAAAGCAAGGCTATGGCAGAACGGAAGGCTAGGGAATGTACGACAAGGCAATAAAAGGGTAACGGAAGGCAAGGCAAGGCAATGCAAACCTAGGCAAGGCAAGGTTAACGCAAGGCACGACAAGGCAAGGGAAGACAAGCAAGGCTAAGGCAAGGCAAGGTAAGGCTATGGCACCACAACGGATGGCAAGGCAATGTACGACAAGGCAAGGAATCGGTAACGGAAGGCAAGGCAAGGCAAGACAAGTCAAGGCAAGGCAAGGCTAAGGCATGACAAAGCAAGGCTAGGCACTGCACGGGAAGGAAACGAAAGGCTAACGGAAGGCATGGCACAGCCGGGCAAATCAAGGCTAAGGCAAGGCAACGCAAGGCTAGGCAATGCATGGCAACGCAATGAAAGGGCAAGGGAAGGCAAGGGAAGGCAAGGGAAGGCAAGGCCAATCAAGGCATGGCAATGGTAACGGAAGGCACGGCAAGGCAAGGCAAGCCCAGCTAGGCTAAGGCAAGGCAAGGCAAGGCTATGGCACGACAACAGAAGGCAAGGCTATGTACGACAAGGCAACCAATCGGTAACGGACAGCAAGGCAAGGCAAGACAAAGCAAGGCAAGGGAATGGTAACGGAAGACACGGCAAGGTAAAGGAAGGACAAGGCAAGGCACTGCATCGCAAGGCAAGGCAAGGCTAAGGCACGAAAACGCAAGGCTAGGCAATGCACGGCAAGGCATCGAAAGGCTAACGGAAGGAATGGCACAGCAAGGCAACGCAAGGCTAAGGCAAGGCAACGCATGGCTCAACGGATGGCAAGGCAAGGCAAGGCAAAGCAAGGCATGGCAAGGGTAATAGAACACCCGGCAAGGTAAGGGAAGGACAAGGAAAGGCACGACAAGGCAAGGCAAGGCTAAGGCACTACAACGCAAGGCTGGGCAATTCACGGTAAGGCAAGGAAAGGGTAACGGAAGGCAAGGCAAGGCAAGGGTAAATCAAGGCACGGCAAGGCAAGGGAAGAAAAGCAAGGCTAAGGAAAGGCAAGTTAAGGCTAAGGCAAGATAACGCAAGGCTAGGCAATTCACGGCAAGGCAATGAAAGCGTAACTCAAGGCAAGGCACGGCCAGGCAAGGCAAGGCTAAGGAACGACAACGCAAGCCGAAGCAATGGACGGCAAGGCAACGAAAGGGTGACGGAAGGCACGGAACTGCAAGGCAAGGCAAAGCTAAGGCAAGGCAACGCAAGACTAGGCAATGCACGGCAAGGCAAGGAAAGGGTAACGGAAGGCAAGGCAAGGCAGGGCAAATTAAGGCAAGACATGATTAACGGAAGGCACGGCAATGAAAGGCAAGCCAAGCTAGCCGAAGGCAAGGCAATGCTATGGCAGAATGGAAGGCTAGGGAATGTACGAAAAGGCAAGGAAATGGTAACGGAAGCAAGGCAAGGCAATACAAATCAAGGCAAGGCAAGATTAACGCAAGGCACGGCAAGGCAAGGGAAGAGAAGCAAGGCTAAGGAATGGCAAGGCAAGGATATGGCACCACAACGGATGGCAAGGCAATGTACGAAAAGGCAAGGAATGGGTAACGGAAAGCAAGGCAAGGCAAGACAAAGCAAGGCAAGGCAAGGGTCATGGAAGTCACGGCATGTTAAGTGAAGGACAAGGCAAGTCACGACAAGGCAAGGCACGGCAAGGCTAAGGCACGACAATGCAAGGCTAGGCAATTCACGGCAAGGCAATGAAAGCGTAACTCAAGGCAAAGCACGGCCAGGCAAGGCAAGGTTAAGGAACGACAACGCAAGCCTAAGCAATGGAAGGCAAGGCAACGAAAGGGTAACGGAAGGCACGGCACGGCAAGACAAGGCAAAGCTAAGGCAAGGCAACGCAAGACTAGGCAATGCACGGCAAGGTAAGGAAAGGGCAACGGAAGGCAAGGCAAGGCAGGGCAAATCAAGGCAAGACATGATTAAATGAAGGCACGGCAATTCAAGGCAATTCAAGCTGGTCTAAGGAAAGTCAAGGCAAGGCTATGGCACGACAACGGAAGGCAAGGCAATGTACGACAAGGCAAGGAATCGGTAACGGAAAACAAGGCAAGGGAAGACAAAGCAAGGCAAGGCAATGGTAACGGAAGACACGGCACGGTAAGGGAAGGACAAGGCAAGGCACGGCAAGGCAAGGCAAGGCTAAGTCACGACAACGCAAGGCTAGGCAATGCACGGCAAGGCAAGGAAAGGCTAACGGAATGCAAGGCACGGCAAGGCAAGGCAAGGCTAAGGCACGAAAACGCAAGGCTAGAAAAAGCACGGCAAGGCAAGGAAAGGGCAACGGAAGGCAAGGCAAGGCAAGGCAAATCAAGGCAAGGCAAGGGTAACGGAATTCACGGCAATGCAAGGCAAGCCAAGCTAGGCTAAGGCAAGGCAAGGCAAGGCTATGGCAAGAGAACGGAACGCGAGGCCATGTACGACAAGGCAAGGAATGGGTAACGGAAGGCAAGGCAAGGCAAGACAAAGCAAGGCAAGGCAACGGTAACGGAAGGTACGGCAATGTAAGGGAAGGACAAGGCAAGGCACGGCAAGGCAAGGCAAGGCTAAGGCACGACAACAGAAGGGTAGGCAATGCACGGCAAGGCAAGGAAAGGGTAACGGAAGGCAAGGCAAGGCAAGACAAAGCAAGGGAAGGCAACGGTAATGGAAGGCAAGGCAAGGCAAACAAGGCAAGGCAAGCGTAACGGAAGGCACGGTAAGGCAAGGCCAGGGTAATGGAAGGCACGGCAATGCAAGGCAAGGCTATGGCAGAACGGAAGGCTAGGGAATGTACGACAAGGCAATAAAAGGGTAACGGAAGGCAAGGCAAGGCAATGCAACCCTAGGCAAGGCAAGGTTAACGCAAGGCACGACAAGGCAAGGGAAGACAAGCAAGGCTAAGGCAAGGCAAGGCAAGGCTATGGCACCACAACGGATGGCAAGGCAATGTACGACAAGGCAAGGAATCGGTAACGGAAGGCAAGGCAAGGCAAAACAAGTCAAGGCAAGGCAAGGCTAAGGCATGACAACGCAAGGCTAGGCAATGCACGGGAAGGAAACGAAAGGCTAACGGAAGGCATGGCACAGCCGGGCAAAGCAAGGCTAAGGCAAGGCAACGCAAGGCTAGGCAATGCATGGCAAGGCAAGGAAAAGGCAAGGGAAGGCAAGGCAAGGCAAGGCCAAGCAAGGCTAAGGCAAGGCAAGGCAAGGCTATGGCACGACTACAGAAGGCAAGGCTATGTACGACAAGGCAAGGAATCGGGAACGGAAAGCAAGGCAAGGCAAGACAAAGCAAGGCAAGGCAAAGCAAAGCATGGCAAGTGTAACGGAAGGCATGGCACGGCAAGACAAGGCAAAGCTAAGGCAAGGCAACGCAAGACTAGGCAATGCACGGCAAGGCAAGGAAATGGCAACGGAAGGCAAGGCAAGGCAGGGCAAATCAAGGCAAGACATGATTAACGGAAGGCACGGCAATGCAAGGAAAGCCAAGGTAGCCGAAGGCAAGGCAATGCTATGGCAGAATGGAAGGCTAGGCAATGTACGAAAAGGCAAGGAAAGGGTAACGGAAGCAAGGCAAGGCAATGCAAAGCAAGGCAAAGCAAGAGTAACGCAAGGCACGGCAAGGCAAGGGAAGAGAAGCAAGGCTAAGGAAAGGCAAGGCAAGGATATGGCACCACAACGGATGGCAAGGCAATGTACGACAAGGCAAGGAATGGGTAACGGAAAGAAAGGCAAGGCAAGACAAAGCAAGGCAAGGCAAGGGTAAGGGAAGACACGGCAAGGTAAAGGAAGGACAAGGCAAGGCACTGCATCGCAAGGCAAGGCAAGGCTAAGGCATGACAACGCAAGGCTAGGCAATGCACGGCAAGGCATTGAAAGGCTAACGGAAGGCATGGCACAGCAAGGCAAGGCAAGGCTAAGGCAAGGCAACGCAAGGCTAGGCAATGCACGGCCAGGCAAGGAAAGGGCAACGGAAGGCAAGGCAAGGCAAGGCAAATCAAGGCATGGCAAGGGTAACGGAAGGCACGGCAATGCAAGGCAAGGCAAGCTAGGCTAAGGCAAGGCAAGGCAAGGCTATGGAACCACAACGGATGGAAAGGCAATGTACGACAAGACAAGGAATCGGTAACGGAAGTCAAGGCAAGACAAGACAAAGCAAGGCAAGGAAAGGGTAACGGAAGACACGGCAAAGTAAGGGAAGGACAAGGCAAGGCACGGCAAGGCAAGGCTAAGGCACGACAACGCAAGGCTAGGCAATGCACGGCAAGGCAAGGAAAGGGTAACGGAAGGCAAGGCAAGGCAAGGGTAAAGCAAGGCACGGCAAGGCACGGGAAGACAAGCAAGGCTAAGGAAAGGCAAGGCAAGGCTAAGGCACGACAACGCAAGGCTAGGCAATTCACGGCAAGGCAAGGAAAGCGCAACTCAAGGCAAGGCACGGCCAGGCAAGGCAAGGTTAAGAAACAACAACGCAAGCCTAAGCAATGGAAAGCAAGGCAACGAAAGGGTAACGGAAGGAACGGCACGGCAAGACAAGGCAAAGCTAAGGCAAGGCAACGCAAGACTAGGCAATGCACGGCAAGGAAAGGAAAGGGCAACGGAAGGCAAGGCAAGGCAGGGCAAATCAAGGCAAGACATGATTAACGGAAGGCACGGCAATGCAAGGAAAGCCAAGGTAGCCGAAGGCAAGGCAATGCTATGGCAGAATGGAAGGCTAGGCAATGTACGAAAAGGCAAGGAAAGGGTAACGGAAGCAAGGCAAGGCAATGCAAAGCAAGGCAAAGCAAGAGTAACGCAAGGCACGGCAAGGCAAGGGAAGAGAAGCAAGGCTAAGGAAAGGCAAGGCAAGGATATGGCACCACAACGGATGGCAAGGCAATGTACGACAAGGCAAGGAATGGGTAACGGAAAGAAAGGCAAGGCAAGACAAAGCAAGGCAAGGCAAGGGTAAGGGAAGACACGGCAAGGTAAAGGAAGGACAAGGCAAGGCACTGCATCGCAAGGCAAGGCAAGGCTAAGGCATGACAACGCAAGGCTAGGCAATGCACGGCAAGGCATTGAAAGGCTAACGGAAGGCATGGCACAGCAAGGCAAGGCAAGGCTAAGGCAAGGCAACGCAAGGCTAGGCAATGCACGGCCAGGCAAGGAAAGGGCAACGGAAGGCAAGGCAAGGCAAGGCAAATCAAGGCATGGCAAGGGTAACGGAAGGCACGGCAATGCAAGGCAAGGCAAGCTAGGCTAAGGCAAGGCAAGGCAAGGCTATGGAACCACAACGGATGGAAAGGCAATGTACGACAAGACAAGGAATCGGTAACGGAAGTCAAGGCAAGACAAGACAAAGCAAGGCAAGGAAAGGGTAACGGAAGACACGGCAAAGTAAGGGAAGGACAAGGCAAGGCACGGCAAGGCAAGGCTAAGGCACGACAACGCAAGGCTAGGCAATGCACGGCAAGGCAAGGAAAGGGTAACGGAAGGCAAGGCAAGGCAAGGGTAAAGCAAGGCACGGCAAGGCACGGGAAGACAAGCAAGGCTAAGGAAAGGCAAGGCAAGGCTAAGGCACGACAACGCAAGGCTAGGCAATTCACGGCAAGGCAAGGAAAGCGCAACTCAAGGCAAGGCACGGCCAGGCAAGGCAAGGTTAAGAAACAACAACGCAAGCCTAAGCAATGGAAAGCAAGGCAACGAAAGGGTAACGGAAGGAACGGCACGGCAAGACAAGGCAAAGCTAAGGCAAGGCAACGCAAGACTAGGCAATGCACGGCAAGGAAAGGAAACGGAACGGAAGGCAAGGCAAGGCAGGGCAAATCAAGGCAAGACATGATTAACGGAAGGCACGGCAATTCAAGCCAAGCCAAGCTGGGCTAAGGAAAGTCAAGGCAAGGCTATGGCACGACATCAGAAGGCAAGGCAATGTACGACAAGGCAAGGAATCGGTAACGGAAAGCAAAGCAAGGCAAGGCAAGGGTAACGGAATACACGGTAAAGTAAAGGAAGGACACGGCAAAGCAAGGCATGGCAAGGGTAACTGAAGGCACGGCAATGCAAGGCAAGGCAAGCTAGGCTAATGCAAAGCAAGGCAAGGCTATGGCAAAACAACTAATGGCAAGGCAATGTACGACAAGGCAAGGAATGGGTAACGGAAGACAAGGCAAGGCAAGACAAAGCAAGGCAAGGAAATGGTAACGGAAGACACGGCAAGGTAAGGGAAGGACAAGGCAAGGCACGGCAAGGCACGGCAAGGCAAGGCAAGGCTAAGGCACGAAAACGCAAGGCTTGCAATGCACGTCAAAGCAAGGAAAGGGTAACGGAAGGCAAGGCAAGGCAAGGGTAAAGCAAGGCACGGCAAGGCAAGGGAAGACAATCAAGGCTAAGGAAAGGCAAGGCAAGGCTAAGGCAAGATAACGCAAGGCTAGGCAATTCACGGCAAGGCAAGGAAAGCGTAACTCAAGGCAAGGCACGGCCAGGCAAGGCAAGGCTAAGGAACGACAACGGAAGCCTAAGCAATGGAAGGCAAGGTAACGAAAGGGTAACGGAAGGCACGGCACGGCAAGACAAGGCAAAGCTAAGGCAAGGCAACACAAGACTAGGCAATGCACGGCAAGGCAAGGAAAGGGCAACGGAAGGCAAGGCAAGGCAGGGCAAATCAAGGCAAGACATGATTAACGGAAGGCACGGCAATGCAAGGCAAGCCAAGCTAGCCGAAGGCAAGGCAAGGCTATGGCAGAACGGTAGGCTAGGCAATGTATGAAAAGGAAAGGAAAGGGTAACGGAAGCAAGGCAAGGCAATGCAAAGCAAGGGAAGGCAAGAGTAACGCAAGGCACGGCTAGGCAAGGGAAAAGAAGCAAGGCTAAGTAATGGCAAGGCAATGCTATGGCACCACAACGGATGTCAAGGCAATGTACGACAAAGCAAGGAATCGGTAACCGGAAAGCAAGGCAAGGCAAGACAAAGCGAGGCAAGGCAAAGGTAACCGAAGACACGGCAAGATAAGGGAAGGACAAGGCAAGGCACGGCAAGGCAAGGCATGGCAAGGCTAAGGCATGACAACGCAAGGCTAGCCAATGCACGGCAAGGCAACGAAAGGCTAACGGAAGGCATGGCACTGCAGGGCAAGGCAAAGCTAAGGCAAGGCAACGCAAGCCTAAGCAATTCATGGCAAGGCAAGGAAAGGCAACGGAAGGCAAGGCAAGGCAAGGCCAAGCAAGGCATGGCAAGGTTAATGGAAGGCACGGCAATGCAAGACAAGCCAAGCTAGGCTAAGGCAAGGCAAGGCAAGGCTATGGCACCACAACGGATGGCAAGGCCATGTACGACAAGGCAAGGAATCGGTAACGGAAGGCAAGGAAAGGCAAGACAAAGCAAGGGAAGGCAAGGGTAACGGAAGACACGGCAAGGTAAAGGAAGGACAAGGCAAGGCATGGCAAGGCAAGGCAAGGCTAAGGCACGACAACGCAAGGCTAGGCAATGCACGGCAAGGCATCGAAAGGCTAACGGAAGGCATGGCACAGCAAGGCAACGCAAGGCTAAGGCAAGGCAACGCAAGGCTAGGCAATGAACGGCAAGGCAAGGAAAGGGCAACGGAAGGCAAGGCAAGGCAAGGCAAAGCAAGGCATGGCAAGGGTAACAGAACACCCGGCAAGGTATGGGAAGGACAAGGCAATGCACGGCAAGGCAAGGCAAGGCTAAGGCACTACAACGCAAGGCTGGGCAATTCACGGTAAGGCAAGGAAAGGGTAACGGAAGGCAAGGCAAGGCAAGGGTAAATCAAGGCACGGCAAGGCAAGGGAAGACAAGCAAGGCTAAGGAAAGGCAAGGCAAGGCTAAGGCAAGATAACGCCAGGCTTAGGCAATTCACGGGAAGGCAAGGAAAGCGTAACTAAAGGCAAGGCACGGCCAGGCAAGGCAAGGCTAAGGAACGACAACGCAAGCCGAAGCAATGGAAGGCAAGGCAACGAAAGGGTAACGGAAGGCACGGCACTGCAAGGCAAGGCAAAGCTAAGGCAAGGCAACGCAAGACTAGGCAATGCACGGCAAGGCAAGGAAAGGGTAACGGAAGGCAAGGCAAGGCAAGGGTAAAGCAAGGCACGGCAATGCAAGGGAAGACAAGCAAGGCTAAGGAAAGGGAAGGCAAGGCTAAGGCACGACAACGCAAGGCTAGGCAATTCACGGCAAGGCAAGGAAAGCGTAACTCAAGGCAAGGCACGGCCAGGCAAGGCAAGGCTAAGGAACGACAACGCAAGCCTAAGCAATGGAAGGCAAGGCAACGAAAGGGTAACGGAAGTCACGGCACGGCAAGACAAGGCAAAGCAAAGGCAATGCAACGCAAGTCTAGGCAATGTCCGGCAAGGCAAGGAAAGGGCAACGGAAGGCAAGGCAAGGCAGGGCAAATCAAGGCAAGACATGATTAACGGAAGGCACAGCAATGCAAGGCAAGCCAAGCTGGGCTAAGGAAAGGCAAGGCAAGGCTATGGCACGACAACGGAAGGCAAGGCAATGTACGACAAGGCAAGGAATCGGTAACGGAAGGCAAGGAAAGGCAAGACAAAGCAAGGCAAGGGAACGGTAACGGAACACCCGGCAAGGTAAGGGAAGGACAAGGCAAGGCACGGCAAGGCAAGGCAAGGCTAAGGCACGACAACGCAAGGCTAGGCAATTCACGGTAAGGCAAGGAAAGGGTAACGGAAGGCAAGGCAAGGCAAGGGTAAAGCAAGGCACGGCAATGCAAGGGAAGACAAGCAAGGCTAAGGAAAGGGAAGGCAAGGCTAAGGCACGACAACGCAAGGCTAGGCAATTCACGGCAAGGCAAGGAAAGCGTAACTCAAGGCAAGGCACGGCCAGGCAAGGCAAGGCTAAGGAACGACAACGCAAGCCTAAGCAATGGAAGGCAAGGCAACGAAAGGGTAACGGAAGTCACGGCACGGCAAGACAAGGCAAAGCAAAGGCAATGCAACGCAAGTCTAGGCAATGTCCGGCAAGGCAAGGAAAGGGCAACGGAAGGCAAGGCAAGGCAGGGCAAATCAAGGCAAGACATGATTAACGGAAGGCACAGCAATGCAAGGCAAGCCAAGCTGGGCTAAGGAAAGGCAAGGCAAGGCTATGGCACGACAACGGAAGGCAAGGCAATGTACGACAAGGCAAGGAATCGGTAACGGAAAGCAAGGCAAGGCAAGACAAAGCAAGGCAAGGCAAGGGTAACGGAAGACACGGCAAGGTAAAGGAAGGACAAGGCAAGGCACGGCATAGCAAGGCAAGGCAAGGCTAAGGCACGACAACGCAAGGCTAGGCAATGCACGGCAAGGCAAGGAAAGGCTAACGGAATGCAAGGCACGGCAAGGCAAGGCAAGGCTAAGGCACGAAAACGCAAGGCTAGAAAAAGCACGGCAAGGCAAGGAAAGGGCAACGGAAGGCAAGGCAAAGCAAGGCAAATCAAGGCAAGGCAAGGGTAACGGAATTCACGGCAATGCAAGGCAAGCCAAACTAGGCTAAGGCAAGGCAAGGCAAGGCTATGGCACGAGAACGGAAGGCGAGGCCATGTACGACAAGGCAAGGAATGGGTAACGGAAGGCAAGGCAAGGCAAGACAAAGCAAGGCAAGGCAACGGTAACGGAAGGTACGGCAATGTAAGGGAAGGACAAGGCAAGGCACGGCAAGGCAAGGCAAGGCTAAGGCACGACAACAGAATGCTAGGCAATGCACGGCAAGGCAAGGTAACGGTAACGGAAGGCAAGGCAAGGCAAGACAAAGCAAGGGAAGGCAACGGTAATGGAAGGCACGGCAAGGCAAGGCAAACAAGGCAAGGCAAGCGTAACGGAAGGAACGGTAAGGCAAGGCCAGGGTAATGGAAGGCACGGCAATGCAAGGCAAGGCTATGGCAGAACGGAAGGCTAGGGAATGTACGACAAGGCAATAAAAGGGTAACGGAAGGCAAGGCAAGGCAATGCAAACCTAGGCAAGGCAAGGTTAACGCAAGGCACGACAAGGCAAGGGAAGACAAGCAAGGCTAAGGCAAGGCAAGGTAAGGCTATGGCACCACAACGGATGGCAAGGCAATGTACGACAAGGCAAGGAATCGGTAACGGAAGGCAAGGCAAGGCAAGACAAGTCAAGGCAAGGCAAGGCTAAGGCATGACAAAGCAAGGCTAGGCACTGCACGGGAAGGAAACGAAAGGCTAACGGAAGGCATGGCACAGCCGGGCAAATCAAGGCTAAGGCAAGGCAACGCAAGGCTAGGCAACGCATGGCAAGGCAAGGAAAGGGCAAGGGAAGGCAAGGGAAGGCAAGGCCAAGCAAGGCATGGCAATGGTAACGGAAGGCACGGCAAGGCAAGGCAAGCCCAGCTAGGCTAAGGCAAGGCAAGGCAAGGCTATGGCACGACTACAGAAGGCAAGGCTATGTACGACAAGGCAACCAATCGGTAACGGACAGCAAGGCAAGGCAAGACAAAGCAAGGCAAGGCAAGGGTAACGGAAGACACGGCAAGGTAAAGGAAGGACAAGGCAAGGCACTGCATCGCAAGGCAAGGCAAGGCTAAGGCACGAAAACGCAAGGCTAGGCAATGCACGGCAAGGCATCGAAAGGCTAACGGAAGGCATGGCACAGCAAGGCAACGCAAGGCTAAGGCAAGGCAACGCAAGGCTAGGCAATGAACGGCAAGGCAAGGAAAGGGCAACGGAAGGCAAGGCAAGGCAAGGCAAAGCAAGGCATGGCAAGGGTAACAGAACACCCGGCAAGGTATGGGAAGGACAAGGCAATGCACGGCAAGGCAAGGCAAGGCTAAGGCACTACAACGCAAGGCTGGGCAATTCACGGTAAGGCAAGGAAAGGGTAACGGAAGGCAAGGCAAGGCAAGGGTAAATCAAGGCACGGCAAGGCAAGGGAAGACAAGCAAGGCTAAGGAAAGGCAAGGCAAGGCTAAGGCAAGATAACGCCAGGCTTAGGCAATTCACGGGAAGGCAAGGAAAGCGTAACTAAAGGCAAGGCACGGCCAGGCAAGGCAAGGCTAAGGAACGACAACGCAAGCCGAAGCAGTGGACGGCAAGGCAACGAAAGGGTAACGGAAGGCACGGCACTGCAAGGCAAGGCAAAGCTAAGGCAAGGCAACGCAAGACTAGGCAATGCACGGCAAGGCAAGGAAAGGGTAACGGAAGGCAAGGCAAGGCAAGGGTAAAGCAAGGCACGGCAATGCAAGGGAAGACAAGCAAGGCTAAGGAAAGGGAAGGCAAGGCTAAGGCACGACAACGCAAGGCTAGGCAATTCACGGCAAGGCAAGGAAAGCGTAACTCAAGGCAAGGCACGGCCAGGCAAGGCAAGGCTAAGGAACGACAACGCAAGCCTAAGCAATGGAAGGCAAGGCAACGAAAGGGTAACGGAAGTCACGGCACGGCAAGACAAGGCAAAGCAAAGGCAATGCAACGCAAGTCTAGGCAATGTCCGGCAAGGCAAGGAAAGGGCAACGGAAGGCAAGGCAAGGCAGGGCAAATCAAGGCAAGACATGATTAACGGAAGGCACAGCAATGCAAGGCAAGCCAAGCTGGGCTAAGGAAAGGCAAGGCAAGGCTATGGCACGACAACGGAAGGCAAGGCAATGTACGACAAGGCAAGGAATCGGTAACGGAAGGCAAGGAAAGGCAAGACAAAGCAAGGCAAGGGAACGGTAACGGAACACCCGGCAAGGTAAGGGAAGGACAAGGCAAGGCACGGCAAGGCAAGGCAAGGCTAAGGCACGACAACGCAAGGCTAGGCAATTCACGGTAAGGCAAGGAAAGGGTAACGGAAGGCAAGGCAAGGCAAGGGTAAAGCAAGGCACGGCAATGCAAGGGAAGACAAGCAAGGCTAAGGAAAGGGAAGGCAAGGCTAAGGCACGACAACGCAAGGCTAGGCAATTCACGGCAAGGCAAGGAAAGCGTAACTCAAGGCAAGGCACGGCCAGGCAAGGCAAGGCTAAGGAACGACAACGCAAGCCTAAGCAATGGAAGGCAAGGCAACGAAAGGGTAACGGAAGTCACGGCACGGCAAGACAAGGCAAAGCAAAGGCAATGCAACGCAAGTCTAGGCAATGTCCGGCAAGGCAAGGAAAGGGCAACGGAAGGCAAGGCAAGGCAGGGCAAATCAAGGCAAGACATGATTAACGGAAGGCACAGCAATGCAAGGCAAGCCAAGCTGGGCTAAGGAAAGGCAAGGCAAGGCTATGGCACGACAACGGAAGGCAAGGCAATGTACGACAAGGCAAGGAATCGGTAACGGAAAGCAAGGCAAGGCAAGACAAAGCAAGGCAAGGCAAGGGTAACGGAAGACACGGCAAGGTAAAGGAAGGACAAGGCAAGGCACGGCATAGCAAGGCAAGGCAAGGCTAAGGCACGACAACGCAAGGCTAGGCAATGCACGGCAAGGCAAGGAAAGGCTAACGGAATGCAAGGCACGGCAAGGCAAGGCAAGGCTAAGGCACGAAAACGCAAGGCTAGAAAAAGCACGGCAAGGCAAGGAAAGGGCAACGGAAGGCAAGGCAAAGCAAGGCAAATCAAGGCAAGGCAAGGGTAACGGAATTCACGGCAATGCAAGGCAAGCCAAACTAGGCTAAGGCAAGGCAAGGCAAGGCTATGGCACGAGAACGGAAGGCGAGGCCATGTACGACAAGGCAAGGAATGGGTAACGGAAGGCAAGGCAAGGCAAGACAAAGCAAGGCAAGGCAACGGTAACGGAAGGTACGGCAATGTAAGGGAAGGACAAGGCAAGGCACGGCAAGGCAAGGCAAGGCTAAGGCACGACAACAGAAGGGTAGGCAATGCACGGCAAGGCAAGGAAAGGGTAACGGAAGGCAAGGCAAGGCAAGACAAAGCAAGGGAAGGCAACGGTAATGGAAGGCAAGGCAAGGCAAGGCAAACAAGGCAAGGCAAGCGTAACGGAAGGCACGGTAAGGCAAGGCCAGGGTAATGGAAGGCACGGCAATGCAAGGCAAGGCTATGGCAGAACGGAAGGCTAGGGAATGTACGACAAGGCAATAAAAGGGTAACGGAAGGCAAGGCAAGGCAATGCAAACCTAGGCAAGGCAAGGTTAACGCAAGGCACGACAAGGCAAGGGAAGACAAGCAAGGCTAAGGCAAGGCAAGGCAAGGCTATGGCACCACAACGGATGGCAAGGCAATGTACGACAAGGCAAGGAATCGGTAACGGAAGGCAAGGCAAGGCAAAACAAGTCAAGGCAAGGCAAGGCTAAGGCATGACAACGCAAGGCTAGGCAATGCACGGGAAGGAAACGAAAGGCTAACGGAAGGCATGGCACAGCCGGGCAAAGCAAGGCTAAGGCAAGGCAACGCAAGGCTAGGCAATGCATGGCAAGGCAAGGAAAAGGCAAGGGAAGGCAAGGCAAGGCAAGGCCAAGCAAGGCTAAGGCAAGGCAAGGCAAGGCTATGGCACGACTACAGAAGGCAAGGCTATGTACGACAAGGCAAGGAATCGGGAACGGAAAGCAAGGCAAGGCAAGACAAAGCAAGGCAAGGCAAAGCAAAGCATGGCAAGTGTAACGGAAGGCATGGCACGGCAAGACAAGGCAAAGCTAAGGCAAGGCAACGCAAGACTAGGCAATGCACGGCAAGGCAAGGAAATGGCAACGGAAGGCAAGGCAAGGCAGGGCAAATCAAGGCAAGACATGATTAACGGAAGGCACGGCAATGCAAGGAAAGCCAAGGTAGCCGAAGGCAAGGCAATGCTATGGCAGAATGGAAGGCTAGGCAATGTACGAAAAGGCAAGGAAAGGGTAGCGGAAGCAAGGCAAGGCAATGCAAAGCAAGGCAAAGCAAGAGTAACGCAAGGCACGGCAAGGCAAGGGAAGAGAAGCAAGGCTAAGGAAAGGCAAGGCAAGGATATGGCACCACAACGGATGGCAAGGCAATGTACGACAAGGCAAGGAATGGGTAACGGAAAGAAAGGCAAGGCAAGACAAAGCAAGGCAAGGCAAGGGTAAGGGAAGACACGGCAAGGTAAAGGAAGGACAAGGCAAGGCACTGCATCGCAAGGCAAGGCAAGGCTAAGGCATGACAACGCAAGGCTAGGCAATGCACGGCAAGGCATTGAAAGGCTAACGGAAGGCATGGCACAGCAAGGCAAGGCAAGGCTAAGGCAAGGCAACGCAAGGCTAGGCAATGCACGGCCAGGCAAGGAAAGGGCAACGGAAGGCAAGGCAAGGCAAGGCAAATCAAGGCATGGCAAGGGTAACGGAAGGCACGGCAATGCAAGGCAAGGCAAGCTAGGCTAAGGCAAGGCAAGGCAAGGCTATGGAACCACAACGGATGGAAACGCAATGTACGACAAGACAAGGAATCGGTAACGGAAGACAAGGCAAGACAAGACAAAGCAAGGTAAGGAAAGGGTAACGGAAGACACGGCAAAGTAAGGAAAGGACAAGGCAAGGCACGGCAAGGCAAGGCTAAGGCACGACAACGCAAGGCTAGGCAATGCACGGCAAGGCAAGGAAAGGGTAACGGAAGGCAAGGCAAGGCAAGGGTAAAGCAAGGCACGGCAAGGCACGGGAAGACAAGCAAGGCTAAGGAAAGGCAAGGCAAGGCTAAGGCACGACAACGCAAGGCTAGGCAATTCACGGCAAGGCAAGGAAAGCGCAACTCAAGGCAAGGCACGGCCAGGCAAGGCAAGGTTAAGAAACAACAACGCAAGCCTAAGCAATGGAAAGCAAGGCAACGAAAGGGTAACGGAAGGAACGGCACGGCAAGACAAGGCAAAGCTAAGGCAAGGCAACGCAAGACTAGGCAATGCACGGCAAGGAAAGGAAAGGGCAACGGAAGGCAAGGCAAGGCAGGGCAAATCAAGGCAAGACATGATTAACGGAAGGCACGGCAATTCAAGCCAAGCCAAGCTGGGCTAAGGAAAGTCAAGGCAAGGCTATGGCACGACAACAGAAGGCAAGGCAATGTACGACAAGGCAAGGAATCGGTAACGGAAAGCAAAGCAAGGCAAGGCAAGGGTAACGGAATACACGGTAAAGTAAAGGAAGGACACGGCAAAGCAAGGCATGGCAAGGGTAACTGAAGGCACGGCAATGCAAGGCAAGGCAAGCTAGGCTAATGCAAAGCAAGGCAAGGCTATGGCAAAACAACTAATGGCAAGGCAATGTACGACAAGGCAAGGAATGGGTAACGGAAGACAAGGCAAGGCAAGACAAAGCAAGGCAAGGAAATGGTAACGGAAGACACGGCAAGGTAAGGGAAGGACAAGGCAAGGCACGGCAAGGCAAGGCAAGGCTAAGGCACGAAAACGCAAGGCTTGCAATGCACGTCAAAGCAAGGAAAGGGTAACGGAAGGCAAGGCAAGGCAAGGGTAAAGCAAGGCACGGCAAGGCAAGGGAAGACAATCAAGGCTAAGGAAAGGCAAGGCAAGGCTAAGGCAAGATAACGCAAGGCTAGGCAATTCACGGCAAGGCAAGGAAAGCGTAACTCAAGGCAAGGCACGGCCAGGCAAGGCAAGGCTAAGGAACGACAACGGAAGCCTAAGCAATGGAAGGCAAGGTAACGAAAGGGTAACGGAAGGCACGGCACGGCAAGACAAGGCAAAGCTAAGGCAAGGCAACACAAGACTAGGCAATGCACGGCAAGGCAAGGAAAGGGCAACGGAAGGCAAGGCAAGGCAGGGCAAATCAAGGCAAGACATGATTAACGGAAGGCACGGCAATGCAAGGCAAGCCAAGCTAGCCGAAGGCAAGGCAAGGCTATGGCAGAACGGTAGGCTAGGCAATGTATGAAAAGGAAAGGAAAGGGTAACGGAAGCAAGGCAAGGCAATGCAAAGCAAGGGAAGGCAAGAGTAACGCAAGGCACGGCTAGGCAAGGGAAAAGAAGCAAGGCTAAGTAATGGCAAGGCAATGCTATGGCACCACAACGGATGTCAAGGCAATGTACGACAAAGCAAGGAATCGGTAACCGGAAAGCAAGGCAAGGCAAGACAAAGCGAGGCAAGGCAAAGGTAACCGAAGACACGGCAAGATAAGGGAAGGACAAGGCAAGGCACGGCAAGGCAAGGCATGGCAAGGCTAAGGCATGACAACGCAAGGCTAGCCAATGCACGGCAAGGCAACGAAAGGCTAACGGAAGGCATGGCACTGCAGGGCAAGGCAAAGCTAAGGCAAGGCAACGCAAGCCTAAGCAATTCATGGCAAGGCAAGGAAAGGCAACGGAAGGCAAGGCAAGGCAAGGACAAGCAAGGCATGGCAAGGTTAATGGAAGGCACGGCAATGCAAGACAAGCCAAGCTAGGCTAAGGCAAGGCAAGGCAAGGCTATGGCACCACAACGGATGGCAAGGCCATGTACGACAAGGCAAGGAATCGGTAACGGAAGGCAAGGAAAGGCAAGACAAAGCAAGGGAAGGCAAGGGTAACGGAAGACACGGCAAGGTAAAGGAAGGACAAGGCAAGGCATGGCAAGGCAAGGCAAGGCTAAGGCACGACAACGCAAGGCTAGGCAATGCACGGCAAGGCATCGAAAGGCTAACGGAAGGCATGGCACAGCAAGGCAACGCAAGGCTAAGGCAAGGCAACGCAAGGCTAGGCAATGAACGGCAAGGCAAGGAAAGGGCAACGGAAGGCAAGGCAAGGCAAGGCAAAGCAAGGCATGGCAAGGGTAACAGAACACCCGGCAAGGTATGGGAAGGACAAGGCAATGCACGGCAAAGCAAGGCAAGGCTAAGGCACTACAACGCAAGGCTGGGCAATTCACGGTAAGGCAAGGAAAGGGTAACGGAAGGCAAGGCAAGGCAAGGGTAAATCAAAGCACGGCAAGGCAAGGGAAGACAAGCAAGGCTAAGGAAAGGCAAGGCAAGGCTAAGGCAAGATAACGCCAGGCTTAGGCAATTCACGGGAAGGCAAGGAAAGCGTAACTAAAGGCAAGGCACGGCCAGGCAAGGCAAGGCTAAGGAACGACAACGCAAGCCGAAGCAATGGACGGCAAGGCAACGAAAGGGTAACGGAAGGCACGGCACTGCAAGGCAAGGCAAAGCTAAGGCAAGGCAACGCAAGACTAGGCAATGCACGGCAAGGCAAGGAAAGGGTAACGGAAGGCAAGGCAAGGCAAAGGTAAAGCAAGGCACGGCAATGCAAGGGAAGACAAGCAAGGCTAAGGAAAGGGAAGGCAAGGCTAAGGCACGACAACGCAAGGCTAGGCAATTCACGGCAAGGCAAGGAAAGCGTAACTCAAGGCAAGGCACGGCCAGGCAAGGCAAGGTTAAGGAACGACAACGCAAGCCTAAGCAATGGAAGGCAAGGCAACGAAAGGGTAACGGAAGTCACGGCACGGCAAGACAAGGCAAAGCAAAGGCAATGCAACGCAAGTCTAGGCAATGTCCGGCAAGGCAAGGAAAGGGCAACGGAAGGCAAGGCAAGGCAGGGCAAATCAAGGCAAGACATGATTAACGGAAGGCACAGCAATGCAAGGCAAGCCAAGCTGGGCTAAGGAAAGGCAAGGCAAGGCTATGGCACGACAACGGAAGGCAAGGCAATGTACGACAAGGCAAGGAATCGGTAACGGAAGGCAAGGAAAGGCAAGACAAAGCAAGGCAAGGGAACGGTAACGGAACACCCGGCAAGGTAAGGGAAGGACAAGGCAAGGCACGGCAAGGCAAGGCAAGGCTAAGGCACGACAACGCAAGGCTAGGCAATTCACGGTAAGGCAAGGAAAGGGTAACGGAAGGCAAGGCAAGGCAAGGGTAAAGCAAGGCACGGCAATGCAAGGGAAGACAAGCAAGGCTAAGGAAAGGGAAGGCAAGGCTAAGGCACGACAACGCAAGGCTAGGCAATTCACGGCAAGGCAAGGAAAGCGTAACTCAAGGCAAGGCACGGCCAGGCAAGGCAAGGCTAAGGAACGACAACGCAAGCCTAAGCAATGGAAGGCAAGGCAACGAAAGGGTAACGGAAGTCACGGCACGGCAAGACAAGGCAAAGCAAAGGCAATGCAACGCAAGTCTAGGCAATGTCCGGCAAGGCAAGGAAAGGGCAACGGAAGGCAAGGCAAGGCAGGGCAAATCAAGGCAAGACATGATTAACGGAAGGCACAGCAATGCAAGGCAAGCCAAGCTGGGCTAAGGAAAGGCAAGGCAAGGCTATGGCACGACAACGGAAGGCAAGGCAATGTACGACAAGGCAAGGAATCGGTAACGGAAAGCAAGGCAAGGCAAGACAAAGCAAGGCAAGGCAAGGGTAACGGAAGACACGGCAAGGTAAAGGAAGGACAAGGCAAGGCACGGCATAGCAAGGCAAGGCAAGGCTAAGGCACGACAACGCAAGGCTAGGCAATGCACGGCAAGGCAAGGAAAGGCTAACGGAATGCAAGGCACGGCAAGGCAAGGCAAGGCTAAGGCACGAAAACGCAAGGCTAGAAAAAGCACGGCAAGGCAAGGAAAGGGCAACGGAAGGCAAGGCAAAGCAAGGCAAATCAAGGCAAGGCAAGGGTAACGGAATTCACGGCAATGCAAGGCAAGCCAAACTAGGCTAAGGCAAGGCAAGGCAAGGCTATGGCACGAGAACGGAAGGCGAGGCCATGTACGACAAGGCAAGGAATGGGTAACGGAAGGCAAGGCAAGGCAAGACAAAGCAAGGCAAGGCAACGGTAACGGAAGGTACGGCAATGTAAGGGAAGGACAAGGCAAGGCACGGCAAGGCAAGGCAAGGCTAAGGCACGACAACAGAATGCTAGGCAATGCACGGCAAGGCAAGGTAACGGTAACGGAAGGCAAGGCAAGGCAAGACAAAGCAAGGGAAGGCAACGGTAATGGAAGGCACGGCAAGGCAAGGCAAACAAGGCAAGGCAAGCGTAACGGAAGGAACGGTAAGGCAAGGCCAGGGTAATGGAAGGCACGGCAATGCAAGGCAAGGCTATGGCAGAACGGAAGGCTAGGGAATGTACGACAAGGCAATAAAAGGGTAACGGAAGGCAAGGCAAGGCAATGCAAACCTAGGCAAGGCAAGGTTAACGCAAGGCACGACAAGGCAAGGGAAGACAAGCAAGGCTAAGGCAAGGCAAGGTAAGGCTATGGCACCACAACGGATGGCAAGGCAATGTACGACAAGGCAAGGAATCGGTAACGGAAGGCAAGGCAAGGCAAGACAAGTCAAGGCAAGGCAAGGCTAAGGCATGACAAAGCAAGGCTAGGCACTGCACGGGAAGGAAACGAAAGGCTAACGGAAGGCATGGCACAGCCGGGCAAATCAAGGCTAAGGCAAGGCAACGCAAGGCTAGGCAACGCATGGCAAGGCAAGGAAAGGGCAAGGGAAGGCAAGGGAAGGCAAGGCCAAGCAAGGCATGGCAATGGTAACGGAAGGCACGGCAAGGCAAGGCAAGCCCAGCTAGGCTAAGGCAAGGCAAGGCAAGGCTATGGCACGACTACAGAAGGCAAGGCTATGTACGACAAGGCAACCAATCGGTAACGGACAGCAAGGCAAGGCAAGACAAAGCAAGGCAAGGCAAGGGCAACGGAAGACACGGCAAGGTAAAGGAAGGACAAGGCAAGGCACTGCATCGCAAGGCAAGGCAAGGCTAAGGCACGAAAACGCAAGGCTAGGCAATGCACGGCAAGGCATCGAAAGGCTAACGGAAGGCATGGCACAGCAAGGCAACGCAAGGCTAAGGCAAGGCAACGCAAGGCTAGGCAATGAACGGCAAGGCAAGGAAAGGGCAACGGAAGGCAAGGCAAGGCAAGGCAAAGCAAGGCATGGCAAGGGTAACAGAACACCCGGCAAGGTATGGGAAGGACAAGGCAATGCACGGCAAGGCAAGGCAAGGCTAAGGCACTACAACGCAAGGCTGGGCAATTCACGGTAAGGCAAGGAAAGGGTAACGGAAGGCAAGGCAAGGCAAGGGTAAATCAAGGCACGGCAAGGCAAGGGAAGACAAGCAAGGCTAAGGAAAGGCAAGGCAAGGCTAAGGCAAGATAACGCCAGGCTTAGGCAATTCACGGGAAGGCAAGGAAAGCGTAACTAAAGGCAAGGCACGGCCAGGCAAGGCAAGGCTAAGGAACGACAACGCAAGCCGAAGCAGTGGACGGCAAGGCAACGAAAGGGTAACGGAAGGCACGGCACTGCAAGGCAAGGCAAAGCTAAGGCAAGGCAACGCAAGACTAGGCAATGCACGGCAAGGCAAGGAAAGGGTAACGGAAGGCAAGGCAAGGCAAGGGTAAAGCAAGGCACGGCAATGCAAGGGAAGACAAGCAAGGCTAAGGAAAGGGAAGGCAAGGCTAAGGCACGACAACGCAAGGCTAGGCAATTCACGGCAAGGCAAGGAAAGCGTAACTCAAGGCAAGGCACGGCCAGGCAAGGCAAGGCTAAGGAACGACAACGCAAGCCTAAGCAATGGAAGGCAAGGCAACGAAAGGGTAACGGAAGTCACGGCACGGCAAGACAAGGCAAAGCAAAGGCAATGCAACGCAAGTCTAGGCAATGTCCGGCAAGGCAAGGAAAGGGCAACGGAAGGCAAGGCAAGGCAGGGCAAATCAAGGCAAGACATGATTAACGGAAGGCACAGCAATGCAAGGCAAGCCAAGATGGGCTAAGGAAAGGCAAGGCAAGGCTATGGCACGACAACGGAAGGCAAGGCAATGTACGACAAGGCAAGGAATCGGTAACGGAAGGCAAGGAAAGGCAAGACAAAGCAAGGCAAGGGAACGGTAACGGAACACCCGGCAAGGTAAGGGAAGGACAAGGCAAGGCACGGCAAGGCAAGGCAAGGCTAAGGCACGACAACGCAAGGCTAGGCAATTCACGGTAAGGCAAGGAAAGGGTAACGGAAGGCAAGGCAAGGCAAGGGTAAAGCAAGGCACGGCAATGCAAGGGAAGACAAGCAAGGCTAAGGAAAGGGAAGACAAGGCTAAGGCACGACAACGCAAGGCTAGGCAATTCACGGCAAGGCAAGGAAAGCGTAACTCAAGGCAAGGCACGGCCAGGCAAGGCAAGGCTAAGGAACGACAACGCAAGCCTAAGCAATGGAAGGCAAGGCAACGAAAGGGTAACGGAAGTCACGGCACGGCAAGACAAGGCAAAGCAAAGGCAATGCAACGCAAGTCTAGGCAATGTCCGGCAAGGCAAGGAAAGGGCAACGGAAGGCAAGGCAAGGCAGGGCAAATCAAGGCAAGACATGATTAACGGAAGGCACAGCAATGCAAGGCAAGCCAAGCTGGGCTAAGGAAAGGCAAGGCAAGGCTATGGCACGACAACGGAAGGCAAGGCAATGTACGACAAGGCAAGGAATCGGTAACGGAAAGCAAGGCAAGGCAAGACAAAGCAAGGCAAGGCAAGGGTAACGGAAGACACGGCAAGGTAAAGGAAGGACAAGGCAAGGCACGGCATAGCAAGGCAAGGCAAGGCTAAGGCACGACAACGCAAGGCTAGGCAATGCACGGCAAGGCAAGGAAAGGCTAACGGAATGCAAGGCACGGCAAGGCAAGGCAAGGCTAAGGCACGAAAACGCAAGGCTAGAAAAAGCACGGCAAGGCAAGGAAAGGGCAACGGAAGGCAAGGCAAAGCAAGGCAAATCAAGGCAAGGCAAGGGTAACGGAATTCACGGCAATGCAAGGCAAGCCAAACTAGGCTAAGGCAAGGCAAGGCAAGGCTATGGCACGAGAACGGAAGGCGAGGCCATGTACGACAAGGCAAGGAATGGGTAACGGAAGGCAAGGCAAGGCAAGACAAAGCAAGGCAAGGCAACGGTAACGGAAGGTACGGCAATGTAAGGGAAGGACAAGGCAAGGCACGGCAAGGCAAGGCAAGGCTAAGGCACGACAACAGAATGCTAGGCAATGCACGGCAAGGCAAGGTAACGGTAACGGAAGGCAAGGCAAGGCAAGACAAAGCAAGGGAAGGCAACGGTAATGGAAGGCACGGCAAGGCAAGGCAAACAAGGCAAGGCAAGCGTAACGGAAGGAACGGTAAGGCAAGGCCAGGGTAATGGAAGGCACGGCAATGCAAGGCAAGGCTATGGCAGAACGGAAGGCTAGGGAATGTACGACAAGGCAATAAAAGGGTAACGGAAGGCAAGGCAAGGCAATGCAAACCTAGGCAAGGCAAGGTTAACGCAAGGCACGACAAGGCAAGGGAAGACAAGCAAGGCTAAGGCAAGGCAAGGTAAGGCTATGGCACCACAACGGATGGCAAGGCAATGTACGACAAGGCAAGGAATCGGTAACGGAAGGCAAGGCAAGGCAAGACAAGTCAAGGCAAGGCAAGGCTAAGGCATGACAAAGCAAGGCTAGGCACTGCACGGGAAGGAAACGAAAGGCTAACGGAAGGCATGGCACAGCCGGGCAAATCAAGGCTAAGGCAAGGCAACGCAAGGCTAGGCAACGCATGGCAAGGCAAGGAAAGG
Organism: Macrotis lagotis; assembly: GCF_037893015.1. Classification (NCBI taxonomy): domain Eukaryota; kingdom Metazoa; phylum Chordata; class Mammalia; order Peramelemorphia; family Peramelidae; genus Macrotis; species Macrotis lagotis. The sequence goes on from NW_027422030.1 coordinate 166,581, forward strand.
GCAAGGGAAGGCAAGGGAAGGCAAGGCCAAGCAAGGCATGGCAATGGTAACGGAAGGCACGGCAAGGCAAGGCAAGCCCAGCTAGGCTAAGGCAAGGCAAGGCAAGGCTATGGCACGACTACAGAAGGCAAGGCTATGTACGACAAGGCAACCAATCGGTAACGGACAGCAAGGCAAGGCAAGACAAAGCAAGGCAAGGCAAGGGTAACGGAAGACACGGCAAGGTAAAGGAAGGACAAGGCAAGGCACTGCATCGCAAGGCAAGGCAAGGCTAAGGCACGAAAACGCAAGGCTAGGCAATGCACGGCAAGGCATCGAAAGGCTAACGGAAGGCATGGCACAGCAAGGCAACGCAAGGCTAAGGCAAGGCAACGCAAGGCTAGGCAATGCACGGCAAGGCAAGGAAAGGGCAACGGAAGGCAAGGCAAGGCAAGGCAAAGCAAGGCATGGCAAGGGTAATAGAACACCCGGCAAGGTAAGGGAAGGACAAGGAAAGGCACGACAAGGCAAGGCAAGGCTAAGGCACTACAACGCAAGGCTGGGCAATTCACGGTAAGGCAAGGAAAGGGTAACGGAAGGCAAGGCAAGGCAAGGGTAAATCAAGGCACGGCAAGGCAAGGGAAGAAAAGCAAGGCTAAGGAAAGGCAAGTTAAGGCTAAGGCAAGATAACGCAAGGCTAGGCAATTCACGGCAAGGCAAGGAAAGCGTAACTCAAGGCAAGGCACGGCCAGGCAAGGCAAGGCTAAGGAACGACAACGCAAGCCGAAGCAATGGACGGCAAGGCAACGAAAGGGTGACGGAAGGCACGGCACTGCAAGGCAAGGCAAAGCTAAGGCACGGCAACGCAAGACTAGGCAATGCACGGCAAGGCAAGGAAAGGGTAACGGAAGGCAAGGCAAGGCAGGGCAAATTAAGGCAAGACATGATTAACGGAAGGCACGGCAAGGAAAGGCAAGCCAAGCTAGCCGAAGGCAAGGCAATGCTATGGCAGAATGGAAGGCTAGGGAATGTACGAAAAGGCAAGGAAAGGGTAACGGAAGCAAGGCAAGGCAATACAAATCAAGGCAAGGCAAGAGTAACGCAAGGCACGGCAAGGCAAGGGAAGAGAAGCAAGGCTAAGGAATGGCAAGGCAAGGATATGGCACCACAACGGATGGCAAGGCAATGTACGAAAAGGCAAGGAATGGGTAACGGAAAGCAAGGCAAGGCAAGACAAAGCAAGGCAAGGCAAGGGTCATGGAAGTCACGGCATGTTAAGTGAAGGACAAGGCAAGGCACGGCAAGGCAAGGCACGGCAAGGCTAAGGCACGACAATGCAAGGCTAGGCAATTCACGGCAAGGCAATGAAAGCGTAACTCAAGGCAAAGCACGGCCAGGCAAGGCAAGGTTAAGGAACGACAACGCAAGCCTAAGCAATGGAAGGCAAGGCAACGAAAGGGTAACGGAAGGCACGGCACGGCAAGACAAGGCAAAGCTAAGGCAAGGCAACGCAAGACTAGGCAATGCACGGCAAGGTAAGGAAAGGGCAACGGAAGGCAAGGCAAGGCAGGGCAAATCAAGGCAAGACATGATTAAATGAAGGCACGGCAATTCAAGGCAATTCAAGCTGGTCTAAGGAAAGTCAAGGCAAGGCTATGGCACGACAACGGAAGGCAAGGCAATGTACGACAACGCAAGGAATCGGTAACGGAAAACAAGGCAAGGGAAGACAAAGCAAGGCAAGGCAATGGTAACGGAAGACACGGCAAGGTAAGGGAAGGACAAGGCAAGGCACGGCAAGGCAAGGCAAGGCTAAGTCACGACAACGCAAGGCTAGGCAATGCACGGCAAGGCAAGGAAAGGCTAACGGAATGCAAGGCACGGCAAGGCAAGGCAAGGCTAAGGCACGAAAACGCAAGGCTAGAAAAAGCACGGCAAGGCAAGGAAAGAGCAACGGAAGGCAAGGCAAGGCAAGGCAAATCAAGGCAAGGCAAGGGTAACGGAATTCACGGCAATGCAAGGCAAGCCAAGCTAGGCTAAGGCAAGGCAAGGCAAGGCTATGGCAAGAGAACGGAACGCGAGGCCATGTACGACTATGCAAGGAATGGGTAACGGAAGGCAAGGCAAGGCAAGACAAAGCAAGGCAAGGCAACGGTAACGGAAGGTACGGCAATGTAAGGGAAGGACAAGGCAAGGCACGGCAAGGCAAGGCAAGGCTAAGGCACGACAACAGAAGGGTAGGCAATGCACGGCAAGGCAAGGAAACGGTAACGGAAGGCAAGGCAAGGCAAGACAAAGCAAGGGAAGGCAACGGTAATGGAAGGCACGGCAAGGCAAGGCAAAGAAGGCAAGTCAAGCGTAACGGAAGGCACGGTAAGGCAAGGCCAGGGTAATGGAAGGCACGGCAATGCAAGGCAAGGCTATGGCAGAACGGAAGGCTAGGGAATGTACGACAAGGCAATAAAAGGGTAACGGAAGGCAAGGCAAGGCAATGCAAACCAAGGCAAGGCAAGGTTAACGCAAGGCACGACAAGGCAAGGGAAGACAAGCAAGGCTAAGGCAAGGCAAGGCAAGGCTATGGCACCACAACGGATGGCAAGGCAATGTACGACAAGGCAAGGAATCGGTAACGGAAGGCAAGGCAAGGCAAAACAAGTCAAGGCAAGGCAAGGCTAAGGCATGACAACGCAAGGCTAGGCAATGCACGGGAAGGAAACGAAAGGCTAACGGAAGGCATGGCACAGCCGGGCAAAGCAAGGCTAAGGCAAGGCAACGCAAGGCTAGGCAATGCATGGCAAGGCAAGGAAAAGGCAAGGGAAGGCAAGGCAAGGCAAGGCCAAGCAAGGCATGGCAATGGTAACGGAAGGCACGGCAAGGCAAGGCAAGCCAAGCTAGGCTAAGGCAAGGCAAGGCAAGGCTATGGCACGACTACAGAAGGCAAGGCTATGTACGACAAGGCAAGGAATCGGTAACGGAAAGCAAGGCAAGGCAAGACAAAGCAAGGCAAGGCAAGGGTAACGGAAGACACGGCAAGGTAAGGGAAGGACAATGCAAGGCACGGCAAGGCAAGGCAAGGCTAAGGCACTATAACGCAAGGCTAGGCAATGCACGGCAAGGCAAGGAAATGCTAACGGAATGCAAGGCACGGCAAGGAAAGGCAAGGCTAAGGCACGACAACAGAAGGCTAGGCAATGCACGGCAAGGCAAGGAAACGGTAACGGAAGGCAAGGCAAGGCAAGACAAAGCAAGGGAAGGCAACGGTAATGGAAGGCACGGCAAGGCAAGGCAAACAAGTAAAGGCAAGGGTAACGGAAGGCACGGTAAGGCAAGGCAAGAGTAACGGAAGGCACGGCAATGCAAGGCAAGGCAATGGCACGAGAACGGAAGGCTAAGGAATGTACGACAAGTCAATAAAAGGGTAACGGAAGGCAAGGCAAGGCAATGCAAACCAAGGCAACGCAAGGTTAACGCAAGCCACGACAAGGCAAGGGAAGACAAGCAAGGCTAAGGCAAGGCAAGGCAAGGCTATGGCACCACAACGGATGGCAAGGCAATGTACGACAAGGCAAGGAATCGATAACGGAACGCAAGGCAAGGCAAGACAAGTCAAGGCAAGGCAAGCCCAAGGCATGACAACACAAGGCTAGGTAATGCACGGGAAGGCAACGAAAGGCTAACGGAAGGCATGGCACAGCCGGGCAAGGCAAGGCTAAGGCAAGGCAACGCAAGGCTAGGCAATGCATGGCAAGGCAAGGAAAGGGCAAGGGAAGGCAAGGCAAGGCAAGGGCAATCAAGGCATGGCAAGGGTAACGGAAGGCACGGCAAGGCAAGGCAAGCCAAGCTAGGCTAAGACAAGGCAAGCAAGGCTATGGCACCACAACGGATGGCAAGGCAATGTACGACAAGGCAAGGAATCGGTAACGGAAGGCAAGGAAAGGCAAGACAAAGCAAGGCAAGGCAAGGGTAACGGAACACCCGGCAAGGTAAGGGAAGGACAAGGCAAGGCACGGCAAGGCAAGGCAAGGCTAAGGCACTACAACGCAAGGCTAGGCAATTCACGGTAAGGCAAGGAAAGGGTAACGGAATGTAAGGCATGGCAAGGGTAAATCAAGGCACGGCAAGGCATGGGAAGACAAGCAAGGCTAAGGAAAGGCAAGGCAAGTCTAAGGCAAAATAACGCAAGGCTAGGCAATTCACGGCAAGGCAAGGAAAGCGTAACTCAAGGCAAGGCACGGCCAGGCAAGGCAAGGCTAATGAACGACAACGCAAGCCGAAGCAATGGAAGGCAAGGCAACGAACGGGTAACGGATTGCAGGGCACTGCAAGGCAAGGCAAAGCTAAGGCAAGGCAACGCAAGACTAGGCAATGCACGGCAAGGCAAGGAAAGGGCAACGGAAGGCAAGGCAAGGCAGGGCAAATCAAGGCAAGACATGATTAACGGAAGGCACGGCAATGCAAGGCAAGCCAAGCTAACCGAAGGCAAGGCAATGCTATGGCAGAATGGAAGGATAGGCAATGTACGAAAAGGTAAGGAAAGGGTAACGGAAGCAAGGCAAGGCAATGCAAATCAAGGAAATGCAAGAGTAACGCATGGCACGGCAAGGCAAGGGAAGAGAAGCAAGGCTAAGGAATGGCAAGGCAAGGATATGGCACCACAAAGGATGGCAAGGCAATGTATGACAAGGCAAGCAATGGGTAACGGAAAGCAAGGCAAGGCAAGACAAAGCAAGGCAAGGCAAGGGTAACGGAAGACACGGCAAGGTAAAGGAAGGACAAGGCAAGGCAGTGCATCGCAAGGCAAGGCAAGGCTAAGGCACGACAACGCAAGGCTAGGCAATGCACGGCAAGGCATCGAAAGGCTAACGGAAGGCATGGCACAGGAAGGCAACGCAAGGCTAATGCAAGGCAACGCAAGGCTAGGCAATGCACGGCAAGGCAAGGAAAGGGCAACGGAAGGCAAGGCAAGGCAAGGCAAAGCAAGGCATGGCAAGGGAAACAGAACACCCGGCAAGGTAAGGGAAGGACAAGGAAAGGCACGGCAAGGCAAGGCAAGGCTAAGGCACTACAACGCAAGGCTGGGCAATTCACGGTAAGGCAAGGAAAGGGTAACGGAAGGCAAGGCAAGGCAAGGGTAAATCAAGGCACGGCAAGGCAAGGGAAGAAAAGCAAGGCTAAGGAAAGGCAAGTTAAGGCTAAGGCAAGATAACGCAAGGATAGGCAATTCACGGCAAGGCAAGGAAAGCGTAACTCAAGGCAAGGCACGGCCAGGCAAGGCAAGGCTAAGGAACGACAACGCAAGCCGAAGCAATGGACGGCAAGGCAACGAAAGGGTAACGGAAGGCACGGCACTGCAAGGCAAGGCAAAGCTAAGGCAAGGCAACGCAAGACTAGGCAATGCACGGCAAGGCAAGGAAAGGGTAACGGAAGGCAAGGCAAGGCAGGGCAAATTAAGGCAAGACATGATTAACGGAAGGCACGGCAATGAAAGGCAAGCCAAGCTTGCCGAAGGCAAGGCAATGCTATGGCAGAATGGAAGGCTAGGCAATGTACGAAAAGGCAAGGAAAGGGTAACGGAAGCAAGGCAAGGCAATACAAATCAAGGCAAGGCAAGAGTAACGCAAGGCACGGCAAGGCAAGGGAAGAGAAGCAAGGCTAAGGAATGGCAAGGCAAGGATATGGCACCACAACGGATGGCAAGGCAATGTACGAAAAGGCAAGGAATGGGTAACGGAAAGCAAGGCAAGGCAAGACAAAGCAAGGCAAGGCAAGGGTCATGGAAGACACGGCATGTTAAGTGAAGGACAAGGCAAGGCACGGCAAGGCAAGGCAAGGCAATTCACGGCAAGGCAATGAAAGCGTAACTCAAGGCAAAGCACGGCCAGGCAAGGCAAGGTTAAGGAACGACAACGCAAGCCTAAGCAATGGAAAGCAAGGCAACGAAAGGGTAACGGAAGGCACGGCACGGCAAGACAAGGCAAAGCTAAGGCAAGGCAACGCAAGACTAGGCAATGCACGGCAAGGCAAGGAAAGGGCAACGGAAGGCAAGGCAAGGCAGGGCACATCACGGCAAGACATGATTAAATGAAGGCACGGCAATTCAAGGCATTTCAAGCTGGTCTAAGGAAAGTCAAGGCAAGGCTATGGCACGACAACGGAAGGCAAGGCAATGTACGACAAGGCAAGGAATCGGTAACGGAAAACAAGGCAAGGGAAGACAAAGCAAGGCAAGGTAATGGTAACGGAAGACACGGCAAGGTAAGGGAAGGACAAGGCAAGGCACGGCAAGGCAAGGCAAGGCTAAGGCACGACAACGCAAGGCTAGGCAATGCACGGCAAGGCAAGGAAAGGCTAACGGAATGCAAGGCACGGCAAGGCAAGGCAAGGCTAAGGCACGAAAACGCAAGGCTAGAAAAAGCACGGCAAGGCAAGGAAAGGGCAACGGAAGGCAAGGCAAGGCAAGGCAAAACAAGGTAAGGCAAGGGTAACGGAATTCACGGCAATGCAAGGCAAGCCAAGCTAGGCTAAGGCAAGGCAAGGCAAGGCTATGGCACGAGAACGGAAGGCGAGGCCATGTACGACAAGGCAAGGAATGGGTAACGGAAGGCAAGGCAAGGCAAGACAAAGCAAGGCAAGGCAACGGTAACGGAAGGTACGGCAATGTAAGGGAAGGACAAGGCAAGGCACGGCAAGGCAAGGCAAGGCTAAGGCACGACAACAGAAGGCTAGGAAATGCACGGCAAGGAAAGGAAACGGTAACGGAAGGCAAGGCAAGGCAAGACAAAGCAAGGGAAGGCAACGGTAATGGAAGGCACGGCAAGGCAAGGCAAACAAGGAAAGGCAAGGGTAACGGAAGGCACGGTAAGGCAAGGCAAGGGTAACGGAAGGCACGGCAATGCAAGGCAAGGCTATGGCAGAACGGAAGGCTAGGGAATGTACGACAAGGCAATAAAAGGGTAACGGAAGGCAAGGCAAGGCAATGCAAACCTAGGCAAGGCAAGGTTAACGCAAGGCACGACAAGGCAAGGGAAGACAAGCAAGGCTAAGGCAAGGCAAGGCAAGGCTATGGCACCACAACGGATGGCAAGGCAATGTACGACAAGGCAAGGAATCGGTAACGGAAGGCAAGGCAAGGCAAGACAAGTCAAGGCAAGGCAAGGCTAAGGCATGACAACGCAAGGCTAGGCAATGCACGGGAAGGAAACGAAAGGCTAACGGAAGGCATGACACAGCCGGGCAAAGCAAGGCTAAGGCAAGGCAACGCAAGGCTAGGCAATGCATGGCAAGGCAAGGAAAGGGCAATGGAAGGCAAGGCAAGGCAAGGGCAAGCAAGGCATAGCAAGGGTAACGGAAGGTACGGCAAGGCAAGGCAAGCCAAGCTAGGCTAAGGCAAGGCAAGGCAAGGCTACGGCACCACAACGGATGGCAAGGCAATGTACGACAAGGCAAGGAATCGGTAACGGAAGGCAAGGAAAGGCAAGACAAAGCAAGGCAAGGGAACGGTAACGGAACACCCGGCAAGGTAAGGGAAGGACAAGGCAAGGCACGGCAAGGCAAGGCAAGGCTAAGGCACGACAACGCAAGGCTAGGCAATTCACGGTAAGGCAAGGAAAGGGTAACGGAAGGCAAGGCAAGGCAAGGGTAAAGCAAGGCACGGCAAGGCAAGGGAAGACAAGCAAGGCTAAGGAAAGGCAAGGCAAGGCTAAGGCACGACAACGCAAGGCTAGGCAATTCACGGCAAGGCAAGGAAAGCGTAACTCAAGGCAAGGCACGGCCAGGCAAGGCAAGGCTAAGGAACGACAACGCAAGCCTAAGCAATGGAAGGCAAGGCAACGAAAGGGTAACGGAAGTCACGGCACGGCAAGACAAGGCAAAGCAAAGGCAATGCAACGCAAGTCTAGGCAATGTCCGGCAAGGCAAGGAAAGGGCAACGGAAGGCAAGGCAAGGCAGGGCAAATCAAGGCAAGACATGATTAACGGAAGGCACAGCAATGCAAGGCAAGCCAAGCTGGGCTAAGGAAAGGCAAGGCAAGGCTATGGCACGACAACGGAAGGCAAGGCAATGTACGACAAGGCAAGGAATCGGTAACGGAAAGCAAGGCAAGGCAAGACAAAGCAAGGCAAGGCAAGGGTAACGGAAGACACGGCAAGGTAAAGGAAGGACAAGGCAAGGCACGGCATAGCAAGGCAAGGCAAGGCTAAGGCACGACAACGCAAGGCTAGGCAATGCACGGCAAGGCAAGGAAAGGCTAACGGAATGCAAGGCACGGCAAGGCAAGGCAAGGCTAAGGCACGAAAACGCAAGGCTAGAAAAAGCACGGCAAGGCAAGGAAAGGGCAACGGAAGGCAAGGCAAAGCAAGGCAAATCAAGGCAAGGCAAGGGTAACGGAATTCACGGCAATGCAAGGCAAGCCAAACTAGGCTAAGGCAAGGCAAGGCAAGGCTATGGCACGAGAACGGAAGGCGAGGCCATGTACGACAAGGCAAGGAATGGGTAACGGAAGGCAAGGCAAGGCAAGACAAAGCAAGGCAAGGCAACGGTAACGAAAGGTACGGCAATGTAAGGGAAGGACAAGGCAAGGCACGGCAAGGCAAGGCAAGGCTAAGGCACGACAACAGAATGCTAGGCAATGCACGGCAAGGCAAGGTAACGGTAACGGAAGGCAAGGCAAGGCAAGACAAAGCAAGGGAAGGCAACGGTAATGGAAGGCACGGCAAGGCAAGGCAAACAAGGCAAGGCAAGCGTAACGGAAGGAACGGTAAGGCAAGGCCAGGGTAATGGAAGGCACGGCAATGCAAGGCAAGGCTATGGCAGAACGGAAGGCTAGGGAATGTACGACAAGGCAATAAAAGGGTAACGGAAGGCAAGGCAAGGCAATGCAAACCTAGGCAAGGCAAGGTTAACGCAAGGCACGACAAGGCAAGGGAAGACAAGCAAGGCTAAGGCAAGGCAAGGTAAGGCTATGGCACCACAACGGATGGCAAGGCAATGTACGACAAGGCAAGGAATCGGTAACGGAAGGCAAGGCAAGGCAAGACAAGTCAAGGCAAGGCAAGGCTAAGGCATGACAAAGCAAGGCTAGGCACTGCACGGGAAGGAAACGAAAGGCTAACGGAAGGCATGGCACAGCCGGGCAAATCAAGGCTAAGGCAAGGCAACGCAAGGCTAGGCAATGCATGGCAAGGCAAGGAAAGGGCAAGGGAAGGCAAGGGAAGGCAAGGGAAGGCAAGGCCAAGCAAGGCATGGCAATGGTAACGGAAGGCACGGCAAGGCAAGGCAAGCCCAGCTAGGCTAAGGCAAGGCAAGGCAAGGCTATGGCACGACAACAGAAGGCAAGGCTATGTACGACAAGGCAACCAATCGGTAACGGACAGCAAGGCAAGGCAAGACAAAGCAAGGCAAGGGAATGGTAACGGAAGACACGGCAAGGTAAAGGAAGGACAAGGCAAGGCACTGCATCGCAAGGCAAGGCAAGGCCAAGGCACGAAAACGCAAGGCTAGGCAATGCACGGCAAGGCATCGAAAGGCTAACGGAAGGAATGGCACAGCAAGGCAACGCAAGGCTAAGGCAAGGCAACGCATGGCTAGGCAATGCACGGCAAGGCAAGGAAAGGGCAACGGAAGGCAAGGCAAGGCAAGGCAAAGCAAGGCATGGCAAGGGTAATAGAACACCCGGCAAGGTAAGGGAAGGACAAGGAAAGGCACGACAAGGCAAGGCAAGGCTAAGGCACTACAACGCAAGGCTGGGCAATTCACGGTAAGGCAAGGAAAGGGTAACGGAAGGCAAGGCAAGGCAAGGGTAAATCAAGGCACGGCAAGGCAAGGGAAGAAAAGCAAGGCACGGCAAGGCAAGGCACGGCAAGGCTAAGGCACGACAATGCAAGGCTAGGCAATTCACGGCAAGGCAATGAAAGCGTAACTCAAGGCAAAGCACGGCCAGGCAAGGCAAGGTTAAGGAACGACAACGCAAGCCTAAGCAATGGAAGGCAAGGCAACGAAAGGGTAACGGAAGGCACGGCACGGCAAGACAAGGCAAAGCTAAGGCAAGGCAACGCAAGACTAGGCAATGTACGACAAGGCAAGGAATCGGTAACGGAAAACAAGGCAAGGGAAGACAAAGCAAGGCAAGGCAATGGTAACGGAAGACACGGCAAGGTAAGGGAAGGACAAGGCAAGGCACGGCAAGGCAAGGCAAGGCTAAGTCACGACAACGAAAGCCTAGGCAATGCACGGCAAGGCAAGGAAAGGCTAACGGAATGCAAGGCACGGCAAGGCAAGGCAAGGCTAAGGCACGAAAACGCAAGGCTAGAAAAAGCACGGCAAGGCAAGGAAAGGGCAACGGAAGGCAAGGCAAGGCAAGGCAAATCAAGGCAAGGCAAGGGTAACGGAATTCACGGCAATGCAAGGCAAGCCAAGCTAGGCTAAGGCAAGGCAAGGCAAGGCTATGGCAAGAGAACGGAACGCGAGGCCATGTACGACAAGGCAAGGAATGGGTAACGGAAGGCAAGGCAAGGCAAGACAAAGCAAGGCAAGGCAACGGTAACGGAAGGTACGGCAATGTAAGGGAAGGACAAGGCAAGGCACGGCAAGGCAAGGCAAGGCTAAGGCACGACAACAGAAGGGTAGGCAATGCACGGCAAGGCAAGGAAACGGTAACGGAAGGCAAGGCAAGGCAAGACAAAGCAAGGGAAGGCAACGGTAATGGAAGGCAAGGCAAGGCAAGGCAAACAAGGCAAGGCAAGCGTAACGGAAGGCACGGTAAGGCAAGGCCAGGGTAATGGAAGGCACGGCAATGCAAGGCAAGGCTATGGCAGAACGGAAGGCTAGGGAATGTACGACAAGGCAATAAAAGGGTAACGGAAGGCAAGGCAAGGCAATGCAAACCTAGGCAAGGCAAGGTTAACGCAAGGCACGACAAGGCAAGGGAAGACAAGCAAGGCTAAGGCAAGGCAAGGCAAGGCTATGGCACCACAACGGATGGCAAGGCAATGTACGACAAGGCAAGGAATCGGTAACGGAAGGCAAGGCAAGGCAAAACAAGTCAAGGCAAGGCAAGGCTAAGGCATGACAACGCAAGGCTAGGCAATGCACGGGAAGGAAACGAAAGGCTAACGGAAGGCATGGCACAGCCGGGCAAAGCAAGGCTAAGGCAAGGCAACGCAAGGCTAGGCAATGCATGGCAAGGCAAGGAAAATGCAAGGGAAGGCAAGGCAAGGCAAGGCCAAGCAAGGCATGGCAATGGTAACGGAAGGAACGGCAAGGCAAGGCAAGCCAAGCTAGGCTAAGGCAAGGCAAGGCAAGGCTATAGCACGACTACAGAAGGCAAGGCTATGTACGACAAGGCAAGGAATCGGTAACGGAAAGCAAGGCAAGGCAAGACAAAGCAAGGCAAGGCAAAGCAAAGCATGGCAAGTGTAACGGAAGGCATGGCACGGCAAGACAAGGCAAAGCTAAGGCAAGGCAACGCAAGACTAGGCAATGCACGGCAAGGCAAGGAAATGGCAACGGAAGGCAAGGCAAGGCAGGGCAAATCAAGGCAAGACATGATTAACGGAAGGCACGGCAATGCAAGGAAAGGCAAGGTAGCCGAAGGCAAGGCAATGCTATGGCAGAATGGAAGGCTAGGCAATGTACGAAAAGGCAAGGAAAGGTTAACGGAAGCAAGGCAAGGCAATGCAAAGCAAGGCAAAGCAAGAGTAACGCAAGGCACGGCAAGGCAAGGGAAGAGAAGCAAGGCTAAGGAAAGGCAAGGCAAGGATATGGCACCACAACGGATGGCAAGGCAATGTACGACAAGGCAAGGAATGGGTAACGGAAAGAAAGGCAAGGCAAGACAAAGCAAGGCAAGGCAAGGGTAAGGGAAGACACGGCAAGGTAAAGGAAGGACAAGGCAAGGCACTGCATCGCAAGGCAAGGCAAGGCTAAGGCATGACAACGCAAGGCTAGGCAATGCACGGCAAGGCATTGAAAGGCTAACGGAAGGCATGGCACAGCAAGGCAAGGCAAGGCTAAGGCAAGGCAACGCAAGGCTAGGCAATGCACGGCCAGGCAAGGAAAGGGCAACGGAAGGCAAGGCAAGGCAAGGCAAATCAAGGCATGGCAAGGGTAACGGAAGGCACGGCAAGGCAAGGCAAGGCAAGCTAGGCTAAGGCAAGGCAAGGCAAGGCTATGGAACCACAACGGATGGAAAGGCAATGTACGACAAGACAAGGAATCGGTAACGGAAGGCAAGGCAAGACAAGACAAAGCAAGGCAAGGAAAGGGTAACGGAAGACACGGCAAAGTAAGGGAAGGACAAGGCAAGGCACGGCAAGGCAAGGCTAAGGCACGACAACGCAAGGCTAGGCAATGCACGGCAAGGCAAGGAAAGGGTAACGGAAGGCAAGGCAAGGCAAGGGTAAAGCAAGGCACGGCAAGGCACGGGAAGACAAGCAAGGCTAAGGAAAGGCAAGGCAAGGCTAATGCACGACAACGCAAGGCTAGGCAATTCACGGCAAGGCAAGGAAAGCGCAACTCAAGGCAAGCCACGGCCAGGCAAGGCAAGGTTAAGAAACAACAACGCAAGCCTAAGCAATGGAAAGCAAGGCAACGAAAGGGTAACGGAAGGAACGGCACGGCAAGACAAGGCAAAGCTAAGGCAAGGCAACGCAAGACTAGGCAATGCACGGCAAGGAAAGGAAAGGGCAACGGAAGGCAAGGCAAGGCAGGGCAAATCAAGGCAAGACATGATTAACGGAAGGCACGGCAATTCAAGCCAAGCCAAGCAGGGCTAAGGAAAGTCAAGGCAAGGCTATGGCACGACAACAGAAGGCAAGGCAATGTACGACAAGGCAAGGAATCGGTAACGGAAAGCAAAGCAAGGCAAGGCAAGGGTAACGGAATACACGGTAAAGTAAAGGAAGGACACGGCAAAGCAAGGCATGGCAAGGGTAACTGAAGGCACGGCAATGCAAGGCAAGGCAAGCTAGGCTAATGCAAAGCAAGGCAAGGCTATGGCAAAACAACTAATGGCAAGGCAATGTACGACAAGGCAAGGAATGGGTAACGGAAGACAAGGCAAGGCAAGACAAAGCAAGGCAAGGAAATGGTAACGGAAGACACGGCAAGGTAAGGGAAGGACAAGGCAAGGCACGGCAAGGCAAGGCAAGGCTAAGGCACGAAAACGCAAGGCTTGCAATGCACGTCAAAGCAAGGAAAGGGTAACGGAAGGCAAGGCAAGGCAAGGGTAAAGCAAGGCACGGCAAGGCAAGGGAAGACAATCAAGGCTAAGGAAAGGCAAGGCAAGGCTAAGGCAAGATAACGCAAGGCTAGGCAATTCACGGCAAGGCAAGGAAAGCGTAACTCAAGGCAAGGCACGGCCAGGCAAGGCAAGGCTAAGGAACGACAACGGAAGCCTAAGCAATGGAAGGCAAGGTAACGAAAGGGTAACGGAAGGCACGGCACGGCAAGACAAGGCAAAGCTAAGGCAAGGCAACACAAGACTAGGCAATGCACGGCAAGGCAAGGAAAGGGCAACGGAAGGCAAGGCAAGGCAGGGCAAATCAAGGCAAGACATGATTAACGGAAGGCACGGCAATGCAAGGCAAGCCAAGCTAGCCGAAGGCAAGGCAAGGCTATGGCAGAACGGTAGGCTAGGCAATGTATGAAAAGGAAAGGAAAGGGTAACGGAAGCAAGGCAAGGCAATGCAAAGCAAGGGAAGGCAAGAGTAACGCAAGGCACGGCTAGGCAAGGGAAAAGAAGCAAGGCTAAGTAATGGCAAGGCAATGCTATGGCACCACAACGGATGTCAAGGCAATGTACGACAAAGCAAGGAATCGGTAACCGGAAAGCAAGGCAAGGCAAGACAAAGCGAGGCAAGGCAAAGGTAACCGAAGACACGGCAAGATAAGGGAAGGACAAGGCAAGGCACGGCAAGGCAAGGCATGGCAAGGCTAAGGCATGACAACGCAAGGCTAGCCAATGCACGGCAAGGCAACGAAAGGCTAACGGAAGGCATGGCACTGCAGGGCAAGGCAAAGCTAAGGCAAGGCAACGCAAGCCTAAGCAATTCATGGCAAGGCAAGGAAAGGCAACGGAAGGCAAGGCAAGGCAAGGCCAAGCAAGGCATGGCAAGGTTAATGGAAGGCACGGCAATGCAAGACAAGCCAAGCTAGGCTAAGGCAAGGCAAGGCAAGGCTATGGCACCACAACGGATGGCAAGGCCATGTACGACAAGGCAAGGAATCGGTAACGGAAGGCAAGGAAAGGCAAGACAAAGCAAGGGAAGGCAAGGGTAACGGAAGACACGGCAAGGTAAAGGAAGGACAAGGCAAGGCATGGCAAGGCAAGGCAAGGCTAAGGCACGACAACGCAAGGCTAGGCAATGCACGGCAAGGCATCGAAAGGCTAACGGAAGGCATGGCACAGCAAGGCAACGCAAGGCTAAGGCAAGGCAACGCAAGGCTAGGCAATGAACGGCAAGGCAAGGAAAGGGCAACGGAAGGCAAGGCAAGGCAAGGCAAAGCAAGGCATGGCAAGGGTAACAGAACACCCGGCAAGGTATGGGAAGGACAAGGCAATGCACGGCAAGGCAAGGCAAGGCTAAGGCACTACAACGCAAGGCTGGGCAATTCACGGTAAGGCAAGGAAAGGGTAACGGAAGGCAAGGCAAGGCAAGGGTAAATCAAGGCACGGCAAGGCAAGGGAAGACAAGCAAGGCTAAGGAAAGGCAAGGCAAGGCTAAGGAAAGATAACGCCAGGCTTAGGCAATTCACGGGAAGGCAAGGAAAGGGTAACTAAAGGCAAGGCACGGCCAGGCAAGGCAAGGCTAAGGAACGACAACGCAAGCCGAAGCAATGGACGGCAAGGCAAAGAAAGTGTAACGGAAGGCACGGCACTGCAAGGCAAGGCAAAGCTAAGGCAAGGCAACGCAAGACTAGGCAATGCACGGCAAGGCAAGGAAAGGGTAACGGAAGGCAAGGCAAGGCAAGGGTAAAGCAAGGCACGGCAATGCAAGGGAAGACAAGCAAGGCTAAGGAAAGGGAAGGCAAGGCTAAGGCACGACAACGCCAGGCTAGGCAATTCACGGCAAGGCAACGAAAGGATAACGGAAGGCATGGCAAGGCACGGCCAGGCAAGGCAAGGCTAAGGAACGACAACGCAAGCCTAAGCAATGGAAGGCAAGGCAACGAAAGGGTAACGGAAGTCACGGCACGGCAAGACAAGGCAAAGCAAAGGCAATGCAACGCAAGTCTAGGCAATGTCCGGCAAGGCAAGGAAAGGGCAACGGAAGGCAAGGCAAGGCAGGGCAAATCAAGGCAAGACATGATTAACGGAAGGCACGGCAATGCAAGGCAAGCCAAGCTGGGCTAAGGCAAGGCAAGGCAAGGCTATGGCACGACAACGGAAGGCAAGGCAATGTACGACAAGGCAAGGAATCGGTAACGGAAGGCAAGGAAAGGCAAGACAAAGCAAGGCAAGGGAACTGTAACGGAACACCCGGCAAGGAAAGGGAAGGACAAGGCAAGGCACGGCAAGGCAAGGCAAGGCTAAGGCACGACAACGCAAGGCTAGGCAATTCACGGTAAGGCAAGGAAAGGGTAACGGAAGGCAAGGCAAGGCAAGGGTAAAGCAAGGCACGGCAATGCAAGGGAAGACAAGCTAGGCTAAGGAAAGGGAAGGCAAGGCTAAGGCACGACAACGCAAGGCTAGGCAATTCACGGCAAGGCAAGGAAAGCGTAACTCAAGGCAAGGCACGGCCAGGCAAGGCAAGGCTAAGGAACGACAACGCAAGCCTAAGCAATGGAAGGCAAGGCAACGAAAGGGTAACGGAAGTCACGGCACGGCAAGACAAGGCAAAGCAAAGGCAATGCAACGCAAGTCTAGGCAATGTCCGGCAAGGCAAGGAAAGGGCAACGGAAGGCAAGGCAAGGCAGGGCAAATCAAGGCAAGACATGATTAACGGAAGGCACAGCAATGCAAGGCAAGCCAAGCTGGGCTAAGGAAAGGCAAGGCAAGGCTATGGCACGACAACGGAAGGCAAGGCAATGTACGACAAGGCAAGGAATCGGTAACGGAAAGCAAGGCAAGGCAAGACAAAGCAAGGCAAGGCAAGGGTAACGGAAGACACGGCAAGGTAAAGGAAGGACAAGGCAAGGCACGGCATAGCAAGGCAAGGCAAGGCTAAGGCACGAGAACACAAGGCTAGGCAATGTACGGCAAGGCAAGGAAAGGCTAACGGAATGCACAGCACGGGAAGGCAAGGCAAGGACAAGGCACGAAAACGCAAGGCTAGAAAAAGCACGGCAAGGCAAGGAAAGGGCAACGGAAGGCAAGGCAAAGCAAGGCAAATCAAGGCAAGGCAAGGGTAACGGAATTCACGGCAATGCAAGGCAAGCCAAACTAGGCTAAGGCAAGGCAAGGCAAGGCTATGGCACGAGAACGGAAGGCGAGGCCATGTACGACAAGGCAAGGAATGGGTAACGGAAGGCAAGGCAAGGCAAGACAAAGCAAGGCAAGGCAACGGTAACGGAAGGTACGGCAATGTAAGGGAAGGACAAGGCAAGGCACGGCAAGGCAAGGCAAGGCTAAGGCACGACAACAGAATGCTAGGCAATGCACGGCAAGGCAAGGTAACGGTAACGGAAGGCAAGGCAAGGCAAGACAAAGCAAGGGAAGGCAACGGTAATGGAAGGCACGGCAAGGCAAGGCAAACAAGGCAAGGCAAGCGTAACGGAAGGAACGGTAAGGCAAGGCCAGGGTAATGGAAGGCACGGCAATGCAAGGCAAGGCTATGGCAGAACGGAAGGCTAGGGAATGTACGACAAGGCAATAAAAGGGTAACGGAAGGCAAGGCAAGGCAATGCAAACCTAGGCAAGGCAAGGTTAACGCAAGGCACGACAAGGCAAGGGAAGACAAGCAAGGCTAAGGCAAGGCAAGGTAAGGCTATGGCACCACAACGGATGGCAAGGCAATGTACGACAAGGCAAGGAATCGGTAACGGAAGGCAAGGCAAGGCAAGACAAGTCAAGGCAAGGCAAGGCTAAGGCATGACAAAGCAAGGCTAGGCACTGCACGGGAAGGAAACGAAAGGCTAACGGAAGGCATGGCACAGCCGGGCAAATCAAGGCTAAGGCAAGGCAACGCAAGGCTAGGCAACGCATGGCAAGGCAAGGAAAGGGCAAGGGAAGGCAAGGGAAGGCAAGGCCAAGCAAGGCATGGCAATGGTAACGGAAGGCACGGCAAGGCAAGGCAAGCCCAGCTAGGCTAAGGCAAGGCAAGGCAAGGCTATGGCACGACTACAGAAGGCAAGGCTATGTACGACAAGGCAACCAATCGGTAACGGACAGCAAGGCAAGGCAAGACAAAGCAAGGCAAGGCAAGGGTAACGGAAGACACGGCAAGGTAAAGGAAGGACAAGGCAAGGCACTGCATCGCAAGGCAAGGCAAGGCTAAGGCACGAAAACGCAAGGCTAGGCAATGCACGGCAAGGCATCGAAAGGCTAACGGAAGGCATGGCACAGCAAGGCAACGCAAGGCTAAGGCAAGGCAACGCAAGGCTAGGCAATGCACGGCAAGGCAAGGAAAGGGCAACGGAAGGCAAGGCAAGGCAAGGCAAAGCAAGGCATGGCAAGGGTAATAGAACACCCGGCAAGGTAAGGGAAGGACAAGGAAAGGCACGACAAGGCAAGGCAAGGCTAAGGCACTACAACGCAAGGCTGGGCAATTCACGGTAAGGCAAGGAAAGGGTAACGGAAGGCAAGGCAAGGCAAGGGTAAATCAAGGCACGGCAAGGCAAGGGAAGAAAAGCAAGGCTAAGGAAAGGCAAGTTAAGGCTAAGGCAAGATAACGCAAGGCTAGGCAATTCACGGCAAGGCAAGGAAAGCGTAACTCAAGGCAAGGCACGGCCAGGCAAGGCAAGGCTAAGGAACGACAACGCAAGCCGAAGCAATGGACGGCAAGGCAACGAAAGGGTGACGGAAGGCACGGCACTGCAAGGCAAGGCAAAGCTAAGGCAAGGCAACGCAAGACTAGGCAATGCACGGCAAGGCAAGGAAAGGGTAACGGAAGGCAAGGCAAGGCAGGGCAAATTAAGGCAAGACATGATTAACGGAAGGCACGGCAAGGAAAGGCAAGCCAAGCTAGCCGAAGGCAAGGCAATGCTATGGCAGAATGGAAGGCTAGGGAATGTACGAAAAGGCAAGGAAAGGGTAACGGAAGCAAGGCAAGGCAATACAAATCAAGGCAAGGCAAGAGTAACGCAAGGCACGGCAAGGCAAGGGAAGAGAAGCAAGGCTAAGGAATGGCAAGGCAAGGATATGGCACCACAACGGATGGCAAGGCAATGTACGAAAAGGCAAGGAATGGGTAACGGAAAGCAAGGCAAGGCAAGACAAAGCAAGGCAAGGCAAGGGTCATGGAAGTCACGGCATGTTAAGTGAAGGACAAGGCAAGGCACGGCAAGGCAAGGCACGGCAAGGCTAAGGCACGACAATGCAAGGCTAGGCAATTCACGGCAAGGCAATGAAAGCGTAACTCAAGGCAAAGCACGGCCAGGCAAGGCAAGGTTAAGGAACGACAACGCAAGCCTAAGCAATGGAAGGCAAGGCAACGAAAGGGTAACGGAAGGCACGGCACGGCAAGACAAGGCAAAGCTAAGGCAAGGCAACGCAAGACTAGGCAATGCACGGCAAGGTAAGGAAAGGGCAACGGAAGGCAAGGCAAGGCAGGGCAAATCAAGGCAAGACATGATTAAATGAAGGCACGGCAATTCAAGGCAATTCAAGCTGGTCTAAGGAAAGTCAAGGCAAGGCTATGGCACGACAACGGAAGGCAAGGCAATGTACGACAAGGCAAGGAATCGGTAACGGAAAACAAGGCAAGGGAAGACAAAGCAAGGCAAGGCAATGGTAACGGAAGACACGGCAAGGTAAGGGAAGGACAAGGCAAGGCACGGCAAGGCAAGGCAAGGCTAAGTCACGACAACGCAAGGCTAGGCAATGCACGGCAAGGCAAGGAAAGGCTAACGGAATGCAAGGCACGGCAAGGCAAGGCAAGGCTAAGGCACGAAAACGCAAGGCTAGAAAAAGCACGGCAAGGCAAGGAAAGGGCAACGGAAGGCAAGGCAAGGCAAGGCAAATCAAGGCAAGGCAAGGGTAACGGAATTCACGGCAATGCAAGGCAAGCCAAGCTAGGCTAAGGCAAGGCAAGGCAAGGCTATGGCAAGAGAACGGAACGCGAGGCCATGTACGACAAGGCAAGGAATGGGTAACGGAAGGCAAGGCAAGGCAAGACAAAGCAAGGCAAGGCAACGGTAACGGAAGGTACGGCAATGTAAGGGAAGGACAAGGCAAGGCACGGCAAGGCAAGGCAAGGCTAAGGCACGACAACAGAAGGGTAGGCAATGCACGGCAAGGCAAGGAAACGGTAACGGAAGGCAAGGCAAGGCAAGACAAAGCAAGGGAAGGCAACGGTAATGGAAGGCACGGCAAGGCAAGGCAAAGAAGGCAAGGCAAGCGTAACGGAAGGTACGGTAAGGCAAGGCCAGGGTAATGGAAGGCACGGCAATGCAAGGCAAGGCTATGGCAGAACGGAAGGCTAGGGAATGTACGACAAGGCAATAAAAGGGTAACGGAAGGCAAGGCAAGGCAATGCAAACCAAGGCAAGGCAAGGTTAACGCAAGGCACGACAAGGCAAGGGAAGACAAGCAAGGCTAAGGCAAGGCAAGGCAAGGCTATGGCACCACAACGGATGGCAAGGCAATGTACGACAAGGCAAGGAATCGGTAACGGAAGGCAAGGCAAGGCAAAACAAGTCAAGGCAAGGCAAGGCTAAGGCATGACAACGCAAGGCTAGGCAATGCACGGGAAGGAAACGAAAGGCTAACGGAAGGCATGGCACAGCCGGGGAAAAGCAAGGCTAAGGCAAGGCAACGCAAGGCTAGGCAATGCATGGCAAGGCAAGGAAAAGGCAAGGGAAGGCAAGGCAAGGCAAGGCCAAGCAAGGCATGGCAATGGTAACGGAAGGCACGGCAAGGCAAGGCAAGCCAAGCTAGGCTAAGGCAAGGCAAGGCAAGGCTATGGCACGACTACAGAAGGCAAGGCTATGTACGACAAGGCAAGGAATCGGTAACGGAAAGCAAGGCAAGGCAAGACAAAGCAAGGCAAGGCAAAGCAAAGCATGGCAAGTGTAACGGAAGGCATGGCACGGCAAGACAAGGCAAAGCTAAGGCAAGGCAACGCAAGACTAGGCAATGCTCGGCAAGGCAAGGAAATGGCAACGCAAGGCAAGGCAAGGCAGGCAAATCAAACCAAGACATGATTAACGGAAGGCACGGCAATGCAAGGCAAGCCAAGGTAGCCGAAGGCAAGGCAATGCTATGGCAGAATGGAAGGCTAGGCAATGTACGAAAAGGCAAGGAAAGGGTAACGGAAGCAAGGCAAGGCAATGCAAAGCAAGGCAAGGCAAGAGTAACGCAAGGCACGGCAAGGCAAGGGAAGAGAAGCAAGGCTAAGGAAAGGCAAGGCAAGGATATGGCACCACAACGGATGGCAAGGCAATGTACGACAAGGCAAGGAATGGGTAACGGAAAGCAAGGCAAGGCAAGACAAAGCAAGGCAAGGCAAGGGTAACGGAAGACACGGCAAGGTAAAGGAAGGACAAGGCAAGGCACTGCATCGCAAGGCAAGGCAAGGGTAAGGGACGACAACGCAAGGCTAGGCAATGCACGGCAAGGCAACGAAAGGCTAACGGAAGGCATGGCACAGCAAGGCAAGGCAAGGCTAAGGCAAGGCAATGCAAGGCTAAGCAATGCACGGCAAGGCAAGGAAAGGGCAACGTAAGGCAAGGCAAGGCAAGGCAAAGCAAGGCATGGCAAAGGTAACGGAAGGCACGGCAATGCAAGGCAAGGCAAGCTAGGCTAATGCAAGTCAAGGCAAGGCTATGGCACCACAACGGATCGCAAGGCAATGTACGACAAGGCAAGGAATCGGTAACGGAAGACAAGGCAAGGCAAGACAAAGCAAGGCAAGGAAAGGGTAACGGAAGACACGGCAAGGTAAGGGAAGGACAAGGCAAGGCACGGCAAGGCAAGGCTAAGGCACGACAACGCAAGGCTAGGCAATGCACGGCAAGGCAAGGAAAGGGTAACGGAAGGCAAGGCAAGGCAAGGGTAAAGCAAGGCACGGCAAGGCATGGGAAGACAAGCAAGGCTGAGGAAAGGCAAGGCAAGGCTAAGGAACGACAACGCAAGGCTAGGCAATTCACGGCAAGGCAAGGAAAGCGTAACTCAAGGCAAGGCACGGCCAGGCAAGGCAAGGCTAAGGAACGACAACGCAAGCCTAAGCAATGGAAGGCAAGGCAACGAAAGGGTAACGGAAGTCACGGCACGGCAAGACAAGGCAAAGCAAAGGCAATGCAACGAAACTCTAGGCAATGTCCGGCAAGGCAAGGAAAGGGCAACGGAAGGCAAGGCAAGGCAGGGCAAATCAAGGCAAGACATGATTAACGGAAGGCACAGCAATGCAAGGCAAGCCAAGCTGGGCTAAGGAAAGGCAAGGCAAGGCTATGGCACGACAACGGAAGGCAAGGCAATGTACGACAAGGCAAGGAATCGGTAACGGAAAGCAAGGCAAGGCAAGACAAAGCAAGGCAAGGCAAGGGCAACGGAAGACACGGCAAGGTAAAGGAAGGACAAGGCAAGGCACGGCATAGCAAGGCAAGGCAAGGCTAAGGCACGACAACGCAAGGCTAGGCAATGCACGGCAAGGCAAGGAAAGGCTAACGGAATGCAAGGCACGGCAAGGCAAGGCAAGGCTAAGGCACGAAAACGCAAGGCTAGAAAAAGCACGGCAAGGCAAGGAAAGGGCAACGGAAGGCAAGGCAAAGCAAGGCAAATCAAGGCAAGGCAAGGGTAACGGAATTCACGGCAATGCAAGGCAAGCCAAACTAGGCTAAGGCAAGGCAAGGCAAGGCTATGGCACGAGAACGGAAGGCGAGGCCATGTACGACAAGGCAAGGAATGGGTAACGGAAGGCAAGGCAAGGCAAGACAAAGCAAGGCAAGGCAACGGTAACGGAAGGTACGGCAATGTAAGGGAAGGACAAGGCAAGGCACGGCAAGGCAAGGCAAGGCTAAGGCACGACAACAGAATGCTAGGCAATGCACGGCAAGGCAAGGTAACGGTAACGGAAGGCAAGGCAAGGCAAGACAAAGCAAGGGAAGGCAACGGTAATGGAAGGCACGGCAAGGCAAGGCAAACAAGGCAAGGCAAGCGTAACGGAAGGAACGGTAAGGCAAGGCCAGGGTAATGGAAGGCACGGCAATGCAAGGCAAGGCTATGGCAGAACGGAAGGCTAGGGAATGTACGACAAGGCAATAAAAGGGTAACGGAAGGCAAGGCAAGGCAATGCAAACCTAGGCAAGGCAAGGTTAACGCAAGGCACGACAAGGCAAGGGAAGACAAGCAAGGCTAAGGCAAGGCAAAGTAAGGCTATGGCACCACAACGGATGGCAAGGCAATGTACGACAAGGCAAGGAATCGGTAACGGAAGGCAAGGCAAGGCAAGACAAGTCAAGGCAAGGCAAGGCTAAGGCATGACAAAGCAAGGCTAGGCACTGCACGGGAAGGAAACGAAAGGCTAACGGAAGGCATGGCACAGCCGGGCAAATCAAGGCTAAGGCAAGGCAACGCAAGGCTAGGCAATGCATGGCAAGGCAAGGAAAGGGCAAGGGAAGGCAAGGGAAGGCAAGGCCAAGCAAGGCATGGCAATGGTAACGGAAGGCACGGCAAGGCAAGGCAAGCCCAGCTAGGCTAAGGCAAGGCAAGGCAAGGCTATGGCACGACTACAGAAGGCAAGGCTATGTACGACAAGGCAACCAATCGGTAACGGACAGCAAGGCAAGGCAAGACAAAGCAAGGCAAGGCAAGGGTAACGGAAGACACGGCAAGGTAAAGGAAGGACAAGGCAAGGCACTGCATCACAAGGCAAGGCAAGGCTAAGGCACGAAAACGCAAGGCAAGGCAATGCACGGCAAGGCATCGAAAGGGCAACGGAAGGCAAGGCACAGCAAGGCAACGCAAGGCTAAGGCAAGGCAACGCAAGGCTAGGCAATGCACGGCAAGGCAAGGAAAGGGCAACGGAAGGCAAGGCAAGGCAAGGCAAAGCAAGGTATGGCAAGGGTAATAGAACACCCGGCAAGGTAAGGGAAGGACAAGGAAAGGCACGACAAGGCAAGGCAAGGCTAAGGCACTACAACGCAAGGCTGGGCAATTCACGGTAAGGCAAGGAAAGGGTAACGGAAGGCAAGGCAAGGCAAGGGTAAATCAAGGCACGGCAAGGCAAGGGAAGAAAAGCAAGGCTAAGGAAAGGCAAGTTAAGGCTAAGGCAAGATAACGCAAGGCTAGGCAATTCACGGCAAGGCAAGGAAAGCGTAACTCAAGGCAAGGCACGGCCAGGCAAGGCAAGGCTAAGGAACGACAACGCAAGCCGAAGCAATGGACGGCAAGGCAACGAAAGGGT
Organism: Macrotis lagotis; assembly: GCF_037893015.1. Lineage (NCBI taxonomy): Eukaryota > Metazoa > Chordata > Mammalia > Peramelemorphia > Peramelidae > Macrotis > Macrotis lagotis. Next base: position 190,059 of record NW_027422030.1, read on the forward strand.
GACGGAAGGCACGGCACTGCAAGGCAAGGCAAAGCTAAGGCAAGGCAACGCAAGACTAGGCAATGCACGGCAAGGCAAGGAAAGGGTAACGGAAGGCAAGGCAAGGCAGGGCAAATTAAGGCAAGACATGATTAACGGAAGGCACGGCAAGGAAAGGCAAGCCAAGCTAGCCGAAGGCAAGGCAATGCTATGGCAGAATGGAAGGCTAGGGAATGTACGAAAAGGCAAGGAAAGGGTAACGGAAGCAAGGCAAGGCAATACAAATCAAGGCAAGGCAAGAGTAACGCAAGGCACGGCAAGGCAAGGGAAGAGAAGCAAGGCTAAGGAATGGCAAGGCAAGGATATGGCACCACAACGGATGGCAAGGCAATGTACGACAAGGCAAGGAATGGGTAACGGAAAGCAAGGCAAGGCAAGACAAAGCAAGGCAAGGCAAGGGTCATGGAAGTCACGGCATGTTAAGTGAAGGACAAGGCAAGGCACGGCAAGGCAAGGCACGGCAAGGCTAAGGCACGACAATGCAAGGCTAGGCAATTCACGGCAAGGCAATGAAAGCGTAACTCAAGGCAAAGCACGGCCAGGCAAGGCAAGGTTAAGGAACGACAACGCAAGCCTAAGCAATGGAAGGCAAGGCAACGAAAGGGTAACGGAAGGCACGGCACGGCAAGACAAGGCAAAGCTAAGGCAAGGCAACGCAAGACTAGGCAATGCACGGCAAGGAAAGGAAAGGGCAACGGAAGGCAAGGCAAGGCAGGGCAAATCAAGGCAAGACATGATTAAATGAAGGCACGGCAATTCAAGGCAATTCAAGCTGGTCTAAGGAAAGTCAAGGCAAGGCTATGGCACGACAACGGAAGGCAAGGCAATGTACGACAAGGCAAGGAATCGGTAACGGAAAGCAAGGCAAGGGAAGACAAAGCAAGGCAAGGCAATGGTAACGGAAGACACGGCAAGGTAAGGGAAGGACAAGGCAAGGCACGGCAAGGCAAGGCAAGGCTAAGGCACGACAACGCAAGGCTAGGCAATGCACGGCAAGGCATCGAAAGGCTAACGGAAGGCATGGCACAGCAAGGCAAGGCAAGGCTAAGGCAAGGCAACGCAAGGCTAGGCAATGAACGGCAAGGCAAGGAAAGGGCAACGGAAGGCAAGGCAAGGCAAGGCAAGGCAAAGCAAGGCATGGCAAGGGTAACAGAACACCCGGCAAGGTATGGGAAGGACAAGGCAAGGAACGGCAAGGCAAGGCAAGGCTAAGGCACTACAACGCAAGGCTGGGCAATTCACGGTAAGGCAAGGAAAGGGTAACGGAAGGCAAGGCAAGGCAAGGGTAAATCAAGGCACGGCAAGGCAAGGGAAGACAAGCAAGGCTAAGGAAAGGCAAGGCAAGGCTAAGGCAAGATAACGCCAGGCTTAGGCAATTCACGGCAAGGCAAGGAAAGCGTAACTAAAGGCAAGGCACGGCCAGGCAAGGCAAGGCTAAGGAACGACAACGCAATCCGAAGCAATGGACGGCAAGGCAACGAAAGGGTAACGGAAGGCACGGCACTGCAAGGCAAGGCAAAGCTAAGGCAAGGCAACGCAAGACTAGGCAATGCACGGCAAGGCAAGGAAAGTGTAACGGAAGGCAAGGCAAGGCAGGGCAAATTAAGGCAAGACATGATTAACGGAAGGCACGGCAATGAAAGGCAAGCCAAGCTAGCCGAAGGCAAGGCAATGCTATGGCAGAATGGAAGGCTAGGCAATGTACGAAAAGGCAAGGAAAGGGTAACGGAAGCAAGGCAAGGCAATGCAAAGCAACGCAAGGCAAGAGTAACGCAAGGCACGGCAAGGCAAGGGAAGAGAAGCAAGGCTAAGGAAAGGCAATGCAAGGATATGGCACCACAACGGATGGCAAGGCAATGTACGACAAGGCAAGGAATGGGTAACGGAAAGAAAGGCAAGGCAAGACAAAGCAAGGCAAGGCAAGGGTAAGGGAAGACACGGCAAGGTAAAGGAAGGACAAGGCAAGGCACTGCATCGCAAGGCAAGGCAAGGCTAAGGCATGACAACGCAAGGCTAGGCAATGCACGGCAAGGCATTGAAAGGCTAACGGAAGGCATGGCACAGCAAGGCAAGGCAAGGCTAAGGCAAGGCAACGCAAGGCTAGGCAATGCACGGCCAGGCAAGGAAAGGGCAACGGAAGGCAAGGCAAGGCAAGGCAAATCAAGGCATGGCAAGGGTAACGGAAGGCACGGCAATGCAAGGCAAGGCAAGCTGGGCTAAGGCAAGGCAAGGCAAGGCTATGGAACCACAACGGATGGAAAGGCAATGTACGACAAGGCAAGGAATCGGTAACGGAAAACAAAGCAAGGCAAGGCAAGGGTAACGGAAGACACGGTAAAGTAAAGGAAGGACAAGGCAAAGCAAGGCATGGCAAGGGTAACTGAAGGCACGGCAATGCAAGGCAAGGCAAGCTAGGCTAATGCAAAGCAAGGCAAGGCTATGGCAAAACAACTAATGGCAAGGCAATGTACGACAAGGCAAGGAATGGGTAACGGAAGACAAGGCAAGGCAAGACAAAGCAAGGCAAGGAAATGGTAACGGAAGACACGGTAAGGTAAGGGAAGGACAAGGCAAGGCACGGCAAAGCAAGGCAAGGCAAGGCTAAGGCACGAAAACGCAAGGCTTGCAATGCACGTCAAAGCAAGGAAAGGGTAACGGAAGGCAAGGCAAGGCAAGGGTAAAGGAAGGCAAGGCAAGGCAAGGAAGACAAGCAAGGCTAAGGAAAGGCAAGCCAAGGCTAAGGCAAGATAACGCAAGGCTAGGCAATTCAAGGCAAGGCAAGGAAAGCGTAACTCAAGGCAAGGCACGGGCAGGCAAGGCAAGGCTAAGGAACGACAACGGAAGCCTAAGCAATGGAAGGCAAGGTAACGAAAGGGTAACGGAAGGCACGGCACGGCAAGACAAGGCAAAGCTAAGGCAAGGCAACACAAGACTAGGCAATGCACGGCAAGGCAAGGAAAGGGCAACGGAAGGCAAGGCAAGGCAGGGCAAATCAAGGCAAGACATGATTAACGGAAGGCACGGCAATGCAAGGCAAGCCAAGCTAGCCGAAAGCAAGGCAAGGCTATGGCAGAACGGTAGGCTAGGCAATGTATGAAAAGGAAAGGAAAGGGTAACGGAAGCAAGGCAAGGCAATGCAAAGCAAGGGAAGGCAAGAGTAACGCAAGGCACGGCTAGGCAAGGGAAAAGAAGCAAGGCTAAGTAATGGCAAGGCAATGCTATGGCACCACAACGGATGTCAAGGCAATGTACGACAAAGCAAGGAATCGGTAACCGGAAAGCAAGGCAAGGCAAGACAAAGCGAGGCAAGGCAAAGGTAACCGAAGACACGGCAAGATAAGGGAAGGACAAGGCAAGGCACGGCAAGGCAAGGCATGGCAAGGCTAAGGCATGACAACGCAAGGCTAGCCAATGCACGGCAAGGCAACGAAAGGCTAACGGAAGGCATGGCACTGCAGGGCAAGGCAAAGCTAAGGCAAGGCAACGCAAGCCTAAGCAATTCATGGCAAGGCAAGGAAAGGCAACGGAAGGCAAGGCAAGGCAAGGCCAAGCAAGGTATGGCAAGGTTAACGGAAGGCACGGCAATGCAAGACAAGCCAAGCTAGGCTAAGGCAAGGCAAGGCAAGGCTATGGCACCACAACGGATGGCAAGGCCATGTACGACAAGGCAAGGAATCGGTAACGGAAGGCAAGGAAAGGCAAGACAAAGCAAGGGAAGGCAAGGGTAACGGAAGACACGGCAAGGTAAAGGAAGGACAAGGCAAGGCATGGCAAGGCAAGGCAAGGCTAAGGCACGACAACGCAAGGCTAGGCAATGCACGGCAAGGCATCGAAAGGCTAACGGAAGGCATGGCACAGCAAGGCAACGCAAGGCTAAGGCAAGGCAACGCAAGGCTAGGCAATGCACGGCAAGGCAAGGAAAGGGCAACCGAAGGCAAGGCAAGGCAAGGCAAAGCAAGGCATGGCAAGGGTAACAGAACACCCGGCAAGGTATGGGAAGGTCAAGGCAAGGAACGGCAAGGCAAGGCAAGGCTAAGGCACTACAACGCAAGGCTGGGCAATTCACGGTAAGGCAAGGAAAGGGTAACGGAAGGCAAGGCAAGGCAAGGGTAAATCAAGGCACGGCAAGGCAAGGGAAGACAAGCAAGGCTAAGGAAAGGCAAGGCAAGGCTAAGGCAAGATAACGCCAGGCTTAGGCAATTCACGGCAAGGCAAGGAAAGCGTAACTAAAGGCAAGGCACGGCCAGGCAAGGCAAGGCTAAGGAACGACAACGCAATCCGAAGCAATGGACGGCAAGGCAACGAAAGGGTAACGGAAGGCACGGCACTGCAAGGCAAGGCAAAGCTAAGGCAAGGCAACGCAAGACTAGGCAATGCACGGCAAGGCAAGGAAAGTGTAACGGAAGTCAAGGCAAGGCAGGGCAAATTAAGGCAAGACATGATTAACGGAAGGCACGGCAATGAAAGGCAAGCCAAGCTAGCCGAAGGCAAGGCAATGCTATGGCAGAATGGAAGGCTAGGCAATGTACGAAAAGGCAAGGAAAGGGTAACGGAAGCAAGGCAAGGCAATGCAAAGCAAGGCAAGACATGATTAAATGAAGGCACGGCAATTCAAGGCAATTCAAGCTAGGCTCAGGAAAGTCAAGGCAAGGCTATGGCACGACAACGGAAGGCAAGGCAATGTACGACAAGGCAAGGAATCGGTAACGGAAAGCTGGGCAAGGGAAGACAAAGCAAGGCAAGGCAATGGTAACGGAAGACACGGCAAGGTAAGGGAAGGACAAGGCAAGGCACGGCAAGACAAGGCAAGGCTAAGGCACGACAACGCAAGGCTAGGAAATGCACGGCAAGGAAAGGAAAGGCTAACGGAATGCAAGGCACGGCAAAGCAATGCAAGGCTAAGGCACGAAAACGCAAGGCTAGAAAAAGCACGGCAAGACAAGGAAAGGGCAACGGAAGGCAAGGCAAGGCAGGGCAAATTAAGGCAAGGCAATGGTAACGGAATTCACGGCAATGCAAGGCAAGCCAAGCTAGGCTAAGGCAAGGCAAGGCAAGGCTATGGCACGAGAACGGAAGGCGTGGCCATGTACGACAAGGCAAGGAATGGGTAACGGAAGGCAAGGCAAGGCAAGACAAAGCAAGGCAAGGCAACGGTAACGGAAGGTACGGCAATGTAAGGGAAGGACAAGGCAAGGCACGGCAAGGCAAGGCAAGGCTAAGGCACGACAACACAAGGCTAGGCAATGCACGGCAAGGCAAGGAAACGGTAACGGAAGGCAAGGCAAGGCAAGACAAAGCAAGGGAAGGCAACGGTAATGGAAGGCACGGCAAGGCAAGGCAAACAAGGCAAGGCAAGGGTAACGGAAGGCACGGTAAGGCAAGGCAAGGGTAACGGAAGGCACGGCAATGCAAGGCAAGGCTATGGCAGAACGGAAGGCTAGGGAATGTACGACAAGGCAATAAAAGGGTAACGGAAGGAAGGCAAGGCAAGGCAATGCAAACCAAGGCAAGGCAAGGTTAACGCAAGGCACGTCAAGGCAAGGGAAGACAAGCAAGGCTAAGGCAAGGCAAGGCAAGGCAAAGCAAAGCATGGCAAGGGTAACGGAAGGCATGGCACGGCAAGACAAGGCAAAGCTAAGGAAAGGCAACGCAAGACTAGGCAATGCACGGCAAGGCAAGGAATGGGTAACGGAAAGCAAGGCAAGGCAAGACAAAGCAAGTCAAGGCAAGGGTAAGGGAAGACACGGCAAGGTAAAGGAAGGACAAGGCAAGGCACTGCATCGCAAGGCAAGGCAAGTCTAAGGCACGACAACGCAAGGCTAGGCAATGAACGGCAAGGCATTGAAAGGCTAACGGAAGGCATGGCACAGCAAGGCAAGGCAAGGCTAAGGCAAGGCAACGCAAGGCTAGGCAATGCACGGCCAGGCAAGGAAAGGGCAACGGAAGGCAAGGCAAGGCAAGGCAAATCAAGGCATGGCAAGGGTAACGGAAGGCACGGCAATGCAAGACAAGGCAAGCTAGGCTAAGGCAAGGCAAGGCAAGGCTATGGAACCACAACGGATGGAAAGGCAATGTACGACAAGGCAAGGAATCGGTAACGGAAGACAAGGCAAGGCAAGACAAGTCAAGGCAAGGCTAAGGCATGACAACGCAAGGCTAGGCAATGCACGGGAAGGAAACGAAAGGCTAACGGAAGGCATGGCACAGCCGGGCAAAGCAAGGCTAAGGCAAGGCAACGCAAGGCTAGGCAATGCATGGCAAGGCAAGGAAAGGGTAAGGGAAGGCAAGGCAAGGCAAGGCCAAGCAAGGCATGGCAATGGTAACGGAAGGCAAGGCAAGGCAAGGCAAGCCAAGCTAGGCTAAGGCAAGGCAAGGCAAGGCTATGGCACGACTACAGAAGGCAAGGCTATGTACGACAAGGCAAGGAATCGGTAACGGAAAGCAAGGCAAGGCAAGACAAAGCAAGGCAAGGCAAAGCAAAGCATTGCAAGTGTAATGGAAGGCATGGCACGGCAAGACAAGGCAAAGCTAAGGCAAGGCAACGCAAGATTAGGCAATGCACGGCAAGGCAAGGAAATGGCAACGGAAGGGAAGGCAAGGCAGGGCAAATCAAGGCAAGACATGATTAACGGAAGGCACGGCAATGCAAAGCAAGCCAAGGTAGCCAAAGGCAAGGCAATGCTATGGCAGAATGGAAGGCTAGGCAATGTACGAAAAGGCAAGGAAAGGTTAACGGAAGCAAGGCAAGGCAATGCAAAGCAAGGCAAGGCAAGAGTAACGCAAGGCACGGCAAGGCAAGGGTAGAGAAGCAAGGCTAAGGAATGGCAAGGCAAGGATATGGCACCACAACGGATGGCAAGGCAATGTACGACAAGGCAAGGAATGGGTAACGGAAAGCAAGGCAAGGCAAGACAAAGCAAGGCAAGGCAAGGGTAAGGGAAGACACGGCAAGGTAAAGGAAGGACAAGGCAAGGCACTGCATCGCAAGGCAAGGCAAGTCTAAGGCACGACAACACAAGGCTAGGCAATGCACGGCAAGGCATTGAAAGGCTATCGGAAGGCATGGCACAGCAAGGCAAGGCAAGGCTAAGGCAAGGCAACGCAAGGCTAGGCAATGCACGGCCAGGCAAGGAAAGGGCAACGGAAGGCAAGGCAAGGCAAAGCAAATCAAGGCATGGCAAGGGTAACGGAAGGCACGGCAAGGCAAGGCAAATCAAGGGATGGGAAGGGTAACGGAAGGCACGGCAATGCAAGGCAATGCAAGCTAGGCTAAGGCAAGGCAAGGCAAGGCTATGGAACCATAACGGATGGGAAGGCAATGTACGACAAGGCAAGGAATCGGTAACGGAAGACAAGGCAAGACAAGACAAAGCAAGGCAAGGAAAGGGTAACGGAAGACACGGCAAAGTAAGGGAAGGACAAGGCAAGGCACGGCAAGGCAAGGCTAAGGCACGACAACGCAAGGCTAGGCAATGCACGGCAAGGCAAGGAAAGGGTAACGGAAGGCAAGGCAAGGCAAGGGGAAAGCAAGGCACGGCAAGGCAAGGGAAGACAAGCAAGGCTAAGGAAAGGCAAGGCAAGGCTAAGGCACGACAACGCAAGGCTAGGCAATTCACGGCCAGGCAAGGAAAGCGCAACTCAAGGCAAGGCAAGGCAAGGCAAATCAAGGCATGGCAAGGGTAACGGAAGGCACGGCAATGCAAGGCAAGGCAAGCTAGGCTAAGGCAAGGCAAGGCAAGGCTATGGAACCACAACGGATGGAAAGGCAATGTACGACAAGGCAAGGAATCGGTAACGGAAGACAAGGCAAGGCAAGACAAGTCAAGGCAAGGCAAGGCTAAGGCATGACAACGCAAGGCTAGGCAATGCACGGGAAGGAAACGAAAGGCTAACGGAAGGCATGGCACAGCCGGGCAAAGCAAGGCTAAGGCAAGGCAACGCAAGGCTAGGCAATGCATGGCAAGGCAAGGAAAGGGTAAGGGAAGGCAAGGCAAGGCAAGGCCAAGCAAGGCATGGCAATGGTAACGGAAGGCACGGCAAGGCAAGGCAAGCCAAGCTAGGCTAAGGCAAGGCAAGGCAAGGCTATGGCACGACTACAGAAGGCAAGGCTATGTACGACAAGGCAAGGAATCGGTAACGGAAAGCAAGGCAAGGCAAGAAAAAGCAAGGCAAGGCAAAGCAAAGCATTGCAAGTGTAATGGAAGGCATGGCACGCCAAGACAAGGCAAAGCTAAGGCAAGGCAACGCAAGATTAGGCAATGCACGGCAAGGCAAGGAAATGGCAACGGAAGGGAAGGCAAGGCAGGGCAAATCAAGGCAAGACATGATTAACGGAAGGCACGGCAATGCAAGGCAAGCCAAGGTAGCCAAAGGCAAAGCAATGCTATGGCAGAATGGAAGGCTAGGCAATGTACGAAAAGGCAAGGAAAGGTTAACGGAAGCAAGGCAAGGCAATGCAAAGCAAGGCAAGGCAAGAGTAACGCAAGGCACGGCAAGGCAAGTTTAGAGAAGCAAGGCTAAGGAATGGCAAGGCAAGGATATGGCACCACAACGGATGGCAAGGCAATGTACGACAAGGCAAGGAATGGGTAACGGAAAGCAAGGCAAGGCAAGACAAAGCAAGGCAAGGCAAGGGTAAGGGAAGACACGGCAAGGTAAAGGAAGGACAAGGCAAGGCACTGCATCGCAAGGCAAGGCAAGTCTAAGGCACGACAACACAAGGCTAGGCAATGCACGGCAAGGCATTGAAAGGCTATCGGAAGGCATGGCACAGCAAGGCAAGGCAAGGCTAAGGCAAGGCAACGCAAGGCTAGGCAATGCACGGCCAGGCAAGGAAAGGGCAACGGAAGGCAAGGCAAGGCAAAGCAAATCAAGGCATGGCAAGGGTAACGGAAGGCACGGCAAGGCAAGGCAAATCAAGGGATGGGAAGGGTAACGGAAGGCACGGCAATGCAAGGCAAGGCAAGCTAGGCTAAGGCAAGGCAAGGCAAGGCTATGGAACCATAACGGATGGAAAGGCAATGTACGACAAGGCAAGGAATCGGTAACGGAAGACAAGGCAAGACAAGACAAAGCAAGGCAAGGAAAGGGTAACGGAAGACACGGCAAAGTAAGGGAAGGACAAGGCAAGGCACGGCAAGGCAAGGCTAAGGCACGACAACGCAAGGCTAGGCAATGCACGGCAAGGCAAGGAAAGGGCAACGGAAGGCAAGGCAAGGCAGGGCAAATCAAGGCAAGACATGATTAAATGAAGGCACGGCAATTCAAGGCAAGCCAAGCTGGGCTAAGGAAAGTCAAGGCAAGGCTATGGCACGACAACAGAAGGCAAGGCAATGTACCACAAGGCAAGGAATGGGTAACGGAAGACAAGGCAAGGCAAGACAAAGCAAGGCAAGGAAAGGGTAACGGAAGACACGGCAAGGTAAGGGAAGGACAAGGCAAGGCACGGCAAAGCAAGGCAAGGCAAGGCTAAGGCACGAAAACGCAAGGCTTGCAATGCACGGCAAAGCAAGGAAAGGGTAATGGAAGGCAAGGCAAGGCAAGGGTAAAGCAAGGCACGGCAAGGCAAGGGAAGACAAGCAAGGCTAAGGAAAGGCAAGGCAAGGCTAAGGCAAGATAACGCAAGGCTAGGCAATTCACGGCAAGGCAAGGAAAGCGTAACTCAAGGCAAGGCACGGCCAGGCAAGGCAAGGCTAAGGAACGACAACGGAAGCCTAAGCAATGGAAGGCAAGGCAACGAAAGGGTAACGGAAGGCACGGCACTGCAAGGCAAGGCAAAGCTAAAGCAAGGCAACGCAAGACTAGGCAATGCACGGCAAGGCAAGGAAGGGGCAACGGAAGGCAAGGCAAGGCAGGGCAAATCAAGGCAAGACATGATTAACGGAAGGCACGGCAATGCAAGGCAAGCCAAGCTAGCCGAAGGCAAGGCAAGGCTATGGCAGAATGGAAGGCTAGGCAATGTACGAAAAGGCAAGGAAAGGGTAACGGAACAAGGCAAGGCAATGCAAAGCAAGGCAAGCAAGAGTAACGCAAGGCACGGCAATGCAAGGGAAGGGAAGCAAGGCTAAGGAATGGCAAGGCAAGGATATGGCACGACAACGCAAGGCTAAGCAATACACGGCAACGCAAGGAAAGCGTAACTCAAGGCAAGGCACGGCCAGGCAAGGCAAGGTTAAGGAACGACAACGCAAGCCTAAGCATTGGAAAGCAAGGCAAAGAAAGGGTAACGGAAGGCACGGCACGGCAAGACAAGGCAAAGCTAAGGCAAGGTAACGCAAGACTAGGCAATGCACGGCAAGGCAAGGAAAGTGTAACTCAAGGCAAGGCACGGCCAGGCAAGGCAAGGCTAAGGAACGACAACGGAAGCCTAAGCAATGGAAGGCAAGGCAACGAAAGGGTAACGGAAGGCATGGCACGGCAAGACAAGGCAAAGATAAGGCAAGGCAACGAAAGACTAGGCAATGCACGGCAAGGAAAGGAAAGGGCAACGGAAGGCAAGGCAAGGCAGGGCAAATCAAGGCAAGACATGATTAACAGAAGGCACGGCAATTCAAGGCAAGCCAAGCTGGCCCAAGGAAAGTCAAGGCAAGGCTATGGCACGACGACAGAAGGCAAGGCAATATACGACAAGGCAAGGAATCGGTAACGGAAAGCAAGGCAAGGCAAGACAAAGCAAGGCAAGGCAAAGCAAGGCATGGCAAGGGTAGCGGAAGGCATGGCACGGCAAGACAAGGCAAAGCTAAGGCAAGGCAACGCAAGACTAGGCAAGGCACGGCAAGGCAAGGAAAGGGCAACGGAAGGCAAGGCAAGGCAGGGCAAATCAAGGCAAGACATGATTAACGGAAGACACGGCAATGCAAGGCAAGCCAAGCTAGCCGAAGGCAAGGCAATGCTATGGCAGAATGGAAGGCTAGGCAATGTACGAAAAGGCAAGGAAATGGTAACGGAAGCAAGGCAAGGCAATGCAAAGCAAGGCAAGGCAAGAGTAAAGCAAGGCACGGCAAGGCAAGGGAAGGGAAGCAAGGCTAAGGAATGGCAAGGCAAGGATATGGCACCACAACGGATGGCAAGGCAATGTACGACAAGGCAAGGAATGGGTAACGGAAAGCAAGGCAAGGCAAGACAAAGCAAGGCAAGGCAAGGGTAACGGAAGACACGGCAAGGTAAAGGAAGGACAAGGCATGGCACTGCATCGGAAGACAAGGCAAGTCTAAGGCACGACAACGCAAGGCTAGGCAATGCACGGGAAGGAAACGAAAGGCTAACGGAAGGCATGGCACAGCCGGACAAAGCAAGGCTAAGGCAAGGCAACGCAAGGCTAGGCAATGCATGGCAAGGCAAGGAAAGGGTAAGGGAAGGCAAGGCAAGGCAAGGCCAAGCAAGGTATGGCAATGGTAACGGAAGGCACGGCAAGGCAAGGCAAGCCAAGCTAGGCTAAGGCAAGGCAAGGCAAGGCTATGGCACGACTACAGAAGGCAAGGCTATGTACGACAAGGCAAGGAATCGGTAACGGAAAGCAAGGCAAGGCAAGACAAAGCAAGGCAAGGCAAAGCAAAGCATTGCAAGTGTAATGGAAGGCATGGCACGGCAAGACAAGGCAAAGCTAAGGCAAGGCAACGCAAGACTAGGCAATGCACGGCAAGGCAAGGAAACGGCAACGGAAGGCAAGGCAAGGCAGGCCAAATCAAGGCAAGACATGATTAACGGAAGGCACGGCAATGCAAGGCAAGCCAAGGTAGCCAAAGGCAAGGCAATGCTATGGCAGAATGGAAGGCTAGGCAATGTACGAAAAGGCAAGGAAAGGTTAACGGAAGCAAGGCAAGGCAATGCAAAGCAAGGCAAGGCAAGAGTAACGCAAGGCACGGCAAGGCAAGGGTAGAGAAGCAAGGCTAAGGAATGGCAAGGCAAGGATATGGCACCACAACGGATGGCAAGGCAATGTACGACAAGGCAAGGAATGGGTAACGGAAAGCAAGGCAAGGCAAGACAAAGCAAGGCAAGGCAAGGGTAAGGGAAGACACGGCAAGGTAAAGGAAGGACAAGGCAAGGCACTGCATCGCAAGGCAAGGCAAGTCTAAGGCACGACAACACAAGGCTAGGCAATGCACGGCAAGGCATTGAAAGGCTAACGGAAGGCATGGCACAGCAAGGCAAGGCAAGGCTAAGGCAAGGCAACGCAAGGCTAGGCAATGCACGGCCAGGCAAGGAAAGGGCAACGGAAGGCAAGGCAAGGCAAGGCAAATCAAGGCATGGCAAGGGTAACGGAAGGCACGGCAAGGCAAGGCAAATCAAGGGATGGGAAGGGTAACGGAAGGCACGGCAATGCAAGGCAAGGCAAGCTAGGCTAAGGCAAGGCAAGGCAAGGCTATGGAACCATAACGGATGGAAAGGCAATGTACGACAAGGCAAGGAATCGGTAACGGAAGACAAGGCAAGACAAGACAAAGCAAGGCAAGGAAAGGGTAACGGAAGACACGGCAAAGTAAGGGAAGGACAAGGCAAGGCACGGCAAGGCAAGGCTAAGGCACGACAACGCAAGGCTAGGCAATGCACGGCAAGGCAAGGAAAGGGTAACGGAAGGCAAGGCAAGGCAAGGGGAAAGCAAGGCACGGCAAGGCACGGGAAGACAAGCAAGGCTAAGGAAAGGCAAGGCAAGGCTAAGGCACGACAACGCAAGGCTAGGCAATTCACGGCCAGGCAAGGAAAGCGCAACTCAAGGCAAGGCACGGCCAGGCAAGGCAAGGTTAAGAAACGACAACGCAAGCCTAAGCAATGGAAAGCAAGGCAACGAAAGTGTAACGGAAGGCACGGCACGTCAAGACAAGGCAAAGCTAAGGCAAGGCAACGCAAGACTAGGCAATGCACGGCAAGGAAAGGAAAGGGCAACGGAAGGCAAGGCAAGGCAGGGCAAATCAAGGCAAGACATGATTAAATGAAGGCACGGCAATTCAAGGCAAGCCAAGCTGGGCTAAGGAAAGTCAAGGCAAGGCTATGGCACGACAACAGAAGGCAAGGCAATGTACGACAAGGCAAGGAATCGGTAACGGAAAACAAGGCAAGGCAAGACAAAGCAAGGCAAGGCAAAGCAAGGCATGGCAAGGGTAACTGAAGGCACGGCTATGCAAGGCAAGGCAAGCTAGGCTAATGCAAGGCAAGGCAAGGCTATGGCAAAACAACTGATGGCAAGGCAATGTACGACAAGGCAAGTAATGGGTAACGGAAGACAAGGCAAGGCAAGACAAAGCAAGGCTAGGAAAGGGTAACGGAAGACACGGCAAGGTAAGGGAAGGACAAGGCAAGGCACGGCAAAGCAAGGCAAGGCAAGGCTAAGGCACGAAAACGCAAGGTTTGCAATGCACGGCAAAGCAAGGAAAGGGTAATGGAAGGCAAGGCAAGGCAAGGGTAAAGCAAGGCACGGCAAGGCAAGGGAAGACAAGCAAGGCTAAGGAAAGGCAAGGCAAGGCTAAGGCAAGATAACGCAAGGCTAGGCAATTCACGGCAAGGCAAGGAAAGCGTATCTCAAGGCAAGGCACGGCCAGGCAAGGCAAGGCTAAGGAACGACAACGGAAGCCTAAGCAATGGAAGGCAAGGCAACGAAAGGGTAACGGAAGGCACGGCACTGCAAGGCAAGGCAAAGCTAAAGCAAGGCAACGCAAGACTAGGCAATGCACGGCAAGGCAAGGAAGGGGCAACGGAAGGCAAGGCAAGGCAGGGCAAATCAAGGCAAGACATGATTAACGGAAGGCACGGCAATGCAAGGCAAGCCAAGCTAGCCGAAGGCAAGGCAAGGCTATGGCAGAATGGAAGGCTAGGCAATGTACGAAAAGGCAAGGAAAGGGTAACGGAACAAGGCAAGGCAATGCAAAGCAAGGCAAGCAAGAGTAAAGCAAGGCACGGCAATGCAAGGGAAGAGAAGCAAGGCTAAGGAATGGCAAGGCAAGGATATGGCACGACAACGCAAGGCTAACCAATACACGGCAAGGCAAGGAAAGCGTAACTCAAGGCAAGGCACGGCCAGGCAAGGCAAGGTTAAGGAACGACAACGCAAGCCTAAGCAATGGAAAGCAAGGCAACGAAAGGGTAACGGAAGGCACGGCACGGCAAGACAAGGCAAAGCTAAGGCAAGGCAACGCAAGACTAGGCAATGCACGGCAACGCAAGGAAAGGGCAACGGAAGGCAAGGCAAGCAAAGCTGGGTTAAGGAAAGTCAAGGCAAGGCTATGGCACGACAACAGAAGGGAAGGGAATGTACGACAAGGCAAGGAATCGGTAACGGAAACCAAGGCAAGAATAGACAAAGCAAGCAAGGCAAAGGTAACGGAAGGTACGGCAATGTAAGGGAAGGACAAGGCAAGGCACGGCAAGGCAAGGCAAGGGTAACGGAAGGCAAGGCAAGGCAAGACAAAGCAAGGCAAGGCAACGGTAACGGAAGGTACGGCAATGTAAGGGAAGGACAAGGCAAGGCACGGCAAGGCAAGGCAAGGCTAAGGCACGACAACAGAAGGCTAGGCAATGCACGGCAAGGAAAGGAAACGGTAACGGAAGGCAAGGCAAGGCAAGACAAAGCAAGGGAAGGCAACGGTAATGGAAGGCACGGCAAGGCAAGGCAAACAAGGCAAGGCAAGGGTAACGGAAGGCACGGTAAGGCAAGGCAAGGGTAATGGAAGGCACGGCAATGCAAGGCAAGGCTATGGCAGAACGGAAGGCTAGGGAATGTACGACAAGGCAATAAAAGGGTAACGGAAGGCAAGGCAAGGCAATGCCAACCTAGGCAAGGCAAGGTTAACGCAAGGCACGACAAGGCAAGGGAAGACAAGCAAGGCTAAGGCAAGGCAAGGCAAGGCTATGGCACCACAACGGATGGCAAGGCAATGTACGACAAGGCAAGGAATCGGTAACGGAAGGCAAGGCAAGGCAAGACAAGTCAAGGCAAGGCAAGGCTAAGGCATGACAACGCAAGGCTAGGCAATGCACGGGAAGCAAACGAAAGGCTAACGGAAGGCATGGCAAAGCCGGGCAAAGCAAGGCTAAGGCAAGGCAACGCAAGGCTAGGCAATGCATGGCAAGGGAAGGAAAGGGTAAGGGAAGGCAAGGCAAGGCAAGGCCAAGCAAGGCATGGCAATGGTAACGGAAGGCACGGCAAGGCAAGGCAAGCCAAGCTAGGCTAAGGCAAGGCAAGGCAAGGCTACAGCACGACTACAGAAGGCAAGGCTATGTACGACAAGGCAAGGAATCGGTAACGGAAAGCAAGGCAAGGCAAGACAAAGCAAGGCAAGGCAAAGCAAAGCATGGCAAGTGTAACGGAAGGCATGGCACGGCAAGACAAGGCAAAGCTAAGGCAAGGCAACGCAAGACTAGGCAATGAACGGCAAGGCAAGGAAATGGCAACGGAAGGCAAGGCAAGGCAGGCAAATCAAGGCAAGACATGATTAACGGAAGGCACGGCAATGCAAGGCAAGCCAAGGTAGCCGTAGGTAAGGCAATGCTATGGCAGAATGGAAGGCTAGGCAATGTACGAAAAGGCAAGGAAAGGTTAACGGAAGGAAGGCAAGGCAATGCAAAGCAAAGCAAGGCAAGAGTAACGCAAGGCACGGCAAGGCAAGGGTAGAGAAGCAAGGCTAAGGAATGGCAAGGCAAGGATATGGCACCACAACGGACGGCAAGGCAATGTACGACAAGGCAAGGAATGGGTAACGGAAAGCAAGGCAAGGCAAGGGTAACGGAAGACACGGCAAGGTAAAGAAAGGACAAGGAAAGGCACTGCATCTCAAGGAAAGGCAAGGCTGAGGCACGACAACGCAAGGCTAGGCAATGCACGGTAAGACATCGAAAGGCTAACGGAAGGCATGGCACAGCAAGGCAAGGCAAGGCTAATGCACGAAAACGCAAGGCTAGGCAATTCACGGCAAGGCAAGGAAAGCGTAACTCAAGGCAAGGCACGGCCAGGCAAGGCAAGGCTAAGGAACGACAACGGAAGCCTAAGCAATGGAAGGGAAGGCAACGAAAGGGTAACGGAAGGCACGGCACGGCAAGACAAGGCAAAAATAAGGCAAGGCAACGCAAGACTAGGCAATGCACGGCAAGGAAAGGAAAGGGCAACGGAAGGCAAGGCAAGGCAGGGCAAATCAAGGCAAGACATGATTAACGGAAGGCACGGCAATTCAAGGCAAGCCAAGCTGGGCTAAGGAAAGTCAAGGCAAGGCTATGGCACGACTACAGAAGGCAAGGCAATATACGACAAGGCAAGGAATCGGTAACGGAAAGCAAGGCAAGGCAAGACAAAGCAAGGCAAGGCAAAGCAAGGCATGGCAAGGGTAACGGAAGGCATGGCACGGCAAGACAAGGCAAAACTAAGGCAAGGCAACGCAAGACTAGGCAAGGCACGGCAAGGCAAGGAAAGGGCAAAGGAAGGCAAGGCAAGGCAGGGCAAATCAAGGCAAGACATGATTAACGGAAGGCACGGCAATGCAAGGCAAGCCAAGCTAGCCGAAGGCAAGGCAATGCTATGGCAGAATGGAAGGCTAGGCAATGTACGAAAAGGCAAGGAAATGGTAACGGAAGCAAGGCAAGGCAATGCAAAGCAAGGCAAGGCAAGAGTAAAGCAAGGCACGGCAAGGCAAGGGAAGGGAAGCAAGGCTAAGGAATGGCAAGGCAAGGATATGGCACCACAACGGATGGCAAGGCAATGTACGACAAGGCAAGGAATGGGTAACGGAAAGAAAGGCAAGGCAAGACAAAGCAAGGCAAGGCAAGGGTAACGGAAGACACGGCAAGGTAAAGGAAGGATAAGGCAAGGCACTGCATCGCAAGGCAAGGCAAGGCTAAGGCACGACAACGCAAGGCTAGGCAATGCACGGCAAGGCATCGAAAGGCTAACGGAAGGCATGGCACAGCATGGCAAGGCAAGGCTAAGGCAAGGCAATGCAACGCTAGGCAATGCACGGCAAGGCAAGGAAAGGGCAACGGAAGGCAAGGCAAGGCAAGGCAAATCAAGGCATGGCAAGGGTAACGGAAGGCACGGCAATGCAAGGCAAGGCAAGCTAGGCTAAGGCAAGGCAAGGCAAGGCTATGGCACCACAACGGATGGCAAGGCAATGTACGACAAGGCAAGGAATCGGTAACGGAAGACAAGGCAAGACAAGACAAAGCAAGGCAAGGAAAGGGTAACGGAAGACACGGCAAAGTAAGGGAAGGACAAGGAAAGGCACGGCAAGGCAAGGCTAAGGCACGACAACGCAAGGCTAGGCAATGCACGGCAAGGCAAGGAAAGGGTAACGGAAGGCAAGGCAAGGCAAGGGTAAAGCAAGGCACGGCAAGGCACGGGAAGACAAGCAAGGCTAAGGAAAGGCAAGGCAAGGCTAAGGCACGACAACGCAAGGCTAGGCAATTCACGGCAAGGCAAGGAAAGCGCAACTCAAGGCAAGGCACGGCCAGGCAAGGCAAGGTTAAGAAACGACAACGCAAGCCTAAGCAATGGAAAGCAAGGCAACGAAAGGGTAACGGAAGGCACGGCACGTCAAGACAAGGCAAAGCTAAGGCAAGGCAACGCAAGACTAGGCAATGCACGGCAAGGAAAGGAAAGGGCAACGGAAGGCAAGGCAAGGCAGGGCAAATCAAGGCAAGACATGATTAAATGAAGGCACGGCAATTCAAGGCAAGCCAAGCTGGGCTAAGGAAAGTCAAGGCAAGGCTATGGCACGACAACAGAAGGCAAGGCAATGTACGACAAGGCAAGGAATCGGTAACGGAAAACAAGGCAATGCAAGACAAAGCAAGGCAAGGCAAAGCAAGGCATGGCAAGGGTAACTGAAGGCACGGCAATGCAAGGCAAGGCAAGCTAGGCTAATGCAAGGCAAGGCAAGGCTATGGCAAAACAACTGATGGCAAGGCAATGTACGACAAGGCAAGGAATGGGTAACGGAAGACAAGGCAAGGCAAGACAAAGCAAGGCAAGGAAAGGGTAACGGAAGACACGGCAAGGTAAGGGAAGGACAAGGCAAGGCACGGCAAAGCAAGGCAAGGCAAGGCTAAGGCACGAAAACGCAAGGCTTGCAATGCACGGCAAAGCAAGGAAAGGGTAATGGAAGGCAAGGCAAGGCAAGGGTAAAGCAAGGCACGGCAAGGCAAGGGAAGACAAGCAAGGCTAAGGAAAGGCAAGGCAAGGCTAAGGCACGATAACGCAAGGCTAGGCAATTCACGGCAAGGCAAGGAAAGCGTAACTCAAGGCAAGGCACGGCCAGGCAAGGCAAGGCTAAGGAACGACAACGGAAGCCTAAGCAATGGAAGGCAAGGCAACGAAAGGGTAACGGAAGGCACGGCACTGCAAGGCAAGGCAAAGCTAAAGCAAGGCAACGCAAGACTAGGCAATGCACGGCAAGGCAAGGAAGGGGCAACGGAAGGCAAGGCAAGGCAGGGCAAATCAAGGCAAGACATGATTAACGGAAGGCACGGCAATGCAAGGCAAGCCAAGCTAGCCGAAGGCAAGGCAAGGCTATGACAGAATGGAAGGCTAGGCAATGTACGAAAAGGCAAGGAAAGGGTAACGGAACAAGGCAAGGCAATGCAAAGCAAGGCAAGCAAGAGTAACGCAAGGCACGGCAATGCAAGGGAAGGGAAGCAAGGCTAAGGAATGGCAAGGCAAGGATACGGCACGACAACGCAAGGCTAAGCAATACACGGCAAGGCAAGGAAAGCGTAACTCAAGGCAAGGCACGGCCAGGCAAGGCAAGGTTAAGGAACGACAACGCAAGCCTAAGCAATGGAAAGCAAGGCAACGAAAGGGTAACGGAAGGCACGGCACGGCAAGACAAGGCAAAGCTAAGGCAAGGCAACGCAAGACTAGGCAATGCACGGCAAGGCAAGGAAAGGGCAACGGAAGGCAAGGCAAGCAAAGCTGGGCTAAGGAAAGTCAAGGCAAGGCTATGGCACGACAACAGAAGGGAAGGGAATGTACGACAAGGCAAGGAATCGGTAACGGAAACCAAGGCAAGAATAGACAAAGCAAGGCAAGGCAAGGGTAACGGAAGACACGGCAAGGTAAAGAAAGGACAAGGAAAGGCACTGCATCTCAAGGAAAGGCAAGGCTGAGGCACGACAACGCAAGGCTAGGCAATGCACGGTAAGACATCGAAAGGCTAACGGAAGGCATGGCACAGCAAGGCAAGGCAAGGCTAAGGCACGACAACGCAAGGCTAGGCAATTCACGGCAAGGCAAGGAAAGCGTAACTCAAGGCAAGGCACGGCCAGGCAAGGCAAGGCTAAGGAACGACAACGGAAGCCTAAGCAATGGAAGGCAAGGCAACGAAAGGGTAACGGAAGGCACGGCACGGCAAGACAAGGCAAAAATAAGGCAATGCAACGCAAGACTAGGCAATGCACGGCAAGGCAAGGAAAGGGCAACGGAAGGCAAGGCAAGGCAGGGCAAATCAAGGCAAGACATGATTAACGGAAGGCACGGCAATTCAAGGCAAGCCAAGCTGGGCTAAGGAAAGTCAAGGCAAGGCTATGGCACGACTACAGAAGGCAAGGCAATATACGACAAGGCAAGGAATCGGTAACGGAAAGCAAGGCAAGGCAAGACAAAGCAAGGCAAGGCAAAGCAAGGCATGGCAAGGGTAACGGAAGGCATGGCACGGCAAGACAAGGCAAAGCTAAGGCAAGGCAACGCAAGACTAGGCAAGGCACGGCAAGGCAAGGAAAGGGCAACGGAAGGCAAGGCAAGGCAGGGCAAATCAAGGCAAGACATGATTAACGGAAGGCACGGCAATGCAAGGCAAGGCAAGCTAGGCTAAGGCAAGGCAAGGCAAGGCTATGGCACCACAACGGATGGCAAGGCAATGTACGACAAGGCAAGGAATCGGTAACGGAAGACAAGGCAAGGCAAGACAAAGCAAGGCAAGGAAAGGGTAACGGAAGACACGGCAAAGTAAGGGAAGGACAAGGCAAGGCACGGCAAGGCAAGGCTAAGGCACGACAACGCAAGGCTAGGCAATGCACGGCAAGGCAAGGAAAGGGTAACGGAAGGCAAGGCAAGGCAAGGGGAAAGCAAGGCACGGCAAGGCAAGGGAAGACAAGCAAGGCTAAGGAAAGGCAAGGCAAGGCTAAGGCACGACAACGCAAGGCTAGGCAATTCACGGCAAGGCAAGGAAAGCGCAACTCAAGGCAAGGCACGGCCAGGCAAGGCAAGGTTAAGAAACGACAACGCAAGCCTAAGCAATGGAAAGCAAGGCAACGAAAGGGTAACGGAAGGCACGGCACGTCAAGACAAGGCAAAGCTAAGGCAAGGCAACGCAAGACTAGGCAATGCACGGCAAGGAAAGGAAAGGGCAACGGAAGGCAAGGCAAGGCAGGGCAAATCAAGGCAAGACATGATTAAATGAAGGCACGGCAATTCAAGGCAAGCCAAGCTGGGCTAAGGAAAGTCAAGGCAAGGCTATGGCACGACAACAGAAGGCAAGGCAATGTACGACAAGGCAAGGAATCGGTAACGGAAAACAAGGCAATGCAAGACAAAGCAAGGCAAGGCAAAGCAAGGCATGGCAAGGGTAACTGAAGGCACGGCAATGCAAGGCAAGGCAAGCTAGGCTAATGCAAGGCAAGGCAAGGCTATGGCAAAACAACTGATGGCAAGGCAATGTACGACAAGGCAAGGAATGGGTAACGGAAGACAAGGCAAGGCAAGACAAAGCAAGGCAAGGAAAGGGTAACGGAAGACACGGCAAGGTAAGGGAAGGACAAGGCAAGGCACGGCAAAGCAAGGCAAGGCAAGGCTAAGGCACGAAAACGCAAGGCTTGCAATGCACGGCAAAGCAAGGAAAGGGTAATGGAAGGCAAGGCAAGGCAAGGGTAAAGCAAGGCACGGCAAGGCAAGGGAAGACAAGCAAGGCTAAGGAAAGGCAAGGCAAGGCTAAGGCACGACAACGCAAGGCTAGGCAATTCACGGCAAGGCAAGGAAAGCGTAACTCAAGGCAAGGCACGGCCAGGCAAGGCAAGGCTAAGGAACGACAACGGAAGCCTAAGCAATGGAAGGCAAGGCAACGAAAGGGTAACGGAAGGCACGGCACTGCAAGGCAAGGCAAAGCTAAAGCAAGGCAACGCAAGACTAGGCAATGCACGGCAAGGCAAGGAAGGGGCAACGGAAGGCAAGGCAAGGCAGGGCAAATCAAGGCAAGACATGATTAACGGAAGGCACGGCAATGCAAGGCAAGCCAAGCTAGCCGAAGGCAAGGCAAGGCTATGACAGAATGGAAGGCTAGGCAATGTACGAAAAGGCAAGGAAAGGGTAACGGAACAAGGCAAGGCAATGCAAAGCAAGGCAAGCAAGAGTAACGCAAGGCACGGCAATGCAAGGGAAGGGAAGCAAGGCTAAGGAATGGCAAGGCAAGGATACGGCACGACAACGCAAGGCTAAGCAATACACGGCAAGGCAAGGAAAGCGTAACTCAAGGCAAGGCACGGCCAGGCAAGGCAAGGTTAAGGAACGACAACGCAAGCCTAAGCAATGGAAAGCAAGGCAACGAAAGGGTAACGGAAGGCACGGCACGGCAAGACAAGGCAAAGCTAAGGCAAGGCAACGCAAGACTAGGCAATGCACGGCAAGGCAAGGAAAGGGCAACGGAAGGCAAGGCAAGCAAAGCTGGGCTAAGGAAAGTCAAGGCAAGGCTATGGCACGACAACAGAAGGGAAGGGAATGTACGACAAGGCAAGGAATCGGTAACGGAAACCAAGGCAAGAATAGACAAAGCAAGGCAAGGCAAGGGTAACGGAAGACACGGCAAGGTAAAGAAAGGACAAGGAAAGGCACTGCATCTCAAGGAAAGGCAAGGCTGAGGCACGACAACGCAAGGCTAGGCAATGCACGGTAAGACATCGAAAGGCTAACGGAAGGCATGGCACAGCAAGGCAAGGCAAGGCTAATGCACGAAAACGCAAGGCTACGCAATTCACGGCAAGGCAAGGAAAGCGTAATTCAAGGCAAGGCACGGCCAGGCAAGGCAAGGCTAAGGAACGACAACGGAAGCCTAAGCAATGGAAGGCAAGGCAACGAAAGGGTAACGGAAGGCACGGCACGGCAAGACAAGGCAAAAATAAGGCAATGCAACGCAAGACTAGGCAATGCACGGCAAGGAAAGGAAAGGGCAACGGAAGGCAAGGCAAGGCAGGGCAAATCAAGGCAAGACATGATTAACGGAAGGCACGGCAATTCAAGGCAAGCCAAGCTGGGCTAAGGAAAGTCAAGGCAAGGCTATGGCACCACAACAGAAGGCAAGGCAATGTACGACAAGGCAAGGAATCGGTAACGGAAAGCAAGGCAAGGCAAGACAAAGCAAGGCAAGGCAAAGCAAGGCATGGCAAGGGTAACGGAAGGCATGGCACGGCAAGACAAGGCAAAACTAAGGCAAGGCAACGCAAGACTAGGCAAGGCACGGCAAGGCAAGGAAAGGGCAAAGGAAGGCAAGGCAAGGCAGGGCAAATCAAGGCAAGACATGATTAACGGAAGGCACGGCAATGCAAGGCAAGCCAAGCTAGCCGAAGGCAAGGCAATGCTATGGCAGAATGGAAGGCTAGGCAATGTACGAAAAGGCAAGGAAATGGTAACGGAAGCAAGGCAAGGCAATGCAAAGCAAGGCAAGGCAAGAGTAAAGCAAGGCACGGCAAGGCAAGGGAAGGGAAGCAAGGCTAAGGAATGGCAAGGCAAGGATATGGCATCACAACGGATGGCAAGGCAATGTACGACAAGGCAAGGAATGGGTAACGGAAAGAAAGGCAAGGCAAGACAAAGCAAGGCAAGGCAAGGGTAACGGAAGACACGGCAAGGTAAAGGAAGGACAAGGCAAGGCACTGCATCGCAAGGCAAGGCAAGGCTAAGGGACGACAACGCAAGGCTAGGCAATGCACGGCAAGGCATCGAAAGGCTAACGGAAGGCATGGCACAGCATGGCAAGGCAAGGCTAAGGCAAGGCAATGCAACGCTAGGCAATGCACGGCAAGGCAAGGAAAGGGCAACGGAAGGCAAGGCAAGGCAAGGCAAATCAAGGCATGGCAAGGGTAACGGAAGGCACGGCAATGCAAGGCAAGGCAAGCTAGGCTAAGGCAAGGCAAGGCAAGGCTATGGCACCACAACGGATGGCAAGGCAATGTACGACAAGGCAAGGAATCGGTAACGGAAGACAAGGCAAGACAAGACAAAGCAAGGCAAGGAAAGGGTAACGGAAGACACGGCAAAGTAACGGAAGGACAAGGCAAGGCACGGCAAGGCAAGGCAAGGCAAGGATAAGGCACGACAACGCAAGGCTAGGCAATGCACGGCAAGGTAACGAAAGGTTAACGGAAGGCACGGCACGGCAAGACAAGGCAAAGCTAAGGCAAGGCAACACCAGACTAGGCAATGCACGGCAAGGGAAGGAAAGGGCATCGGAAGGCAAGGCAAGGCAGGGCAAATCAAGGCAAGACATGATTAACGGAAGGCACGGCAATGCAAGGCAAGCCAAGCTAGCCGAAGGCAAGGCAAGGCTATGGCAGAACGATAGGCTAGGCAATGTATGAAAAGGAAAGGAAAGGGTAACGGAAGCAAGGCAAGGCAATGCAAAGCAAGGCAAGGCAAGAGTAACGCAAGGCACGGCAAGGCAAGGGAAGAGAAGCAAGTCTAAGGAATGGCACGGCAAGGATATGGCACCACAACGGATGGCAAGGCAATGCACGACAAGGCAAGGAATGGGTAACGGAAAGGAAGGCAAGGAAAGACAAAGCAAGGCAAGGCAAGGGTAACGGAAGACAAGGCAAGGTAAAGGATGGACAAGGGAAGGCACGGCATGGCAAGGCAATGCAAGGCTAAGGCACGACAACGCAAGTCTAGACAATGCATGGCAAGGCAACGAAAGGCTAACGGAAAGCATGGCACAGCAAGGCAAGGTAAGGCTAAGGCAAGGCAACGCAAGGCTAGGCAATGTACGGCAAGGCAAGGAAAGGGCAACTGAAGGCTAGGCAAGGCAAGGCAAAGCAAGGCATGGCAAGGGTAACGGAAGGCACGGCAATGAAAGGCAAGGCAAGCTAGGCTAAGGCAAGGCAAGGCAAGGCAAGGCAAAGACACAACAACACAAGGCTAGGCAATGCACGGCAAGTCAAGGAAACGGTAACGGATGGCAAGGCAAGGCAAGACAAAGCAAGGCAATGCAACGGTAATGGAAGGCACGGCAAGGCAAGGCAAACAAGGCAAGGCAAGGGTAACGGAAGGCACGGCAAGGCAAGGCAAGGGTAACGGAAGGCACGGCAATGCAAGGCAAGGCAAGGCAAAGCTACGGCAGAACGGAAGGCTAGGGAATGTACGACAAGGCAAGGAAAGGGTAACGGAAGGCAAGGCAAGGCACTGCAAACCCGGGCAAGGCAAGGTTAATGCAAGGCACGGCAAGGCAAGGGAAGACAAGCAAGGCTAAGCAAGGCAAGGCAAGGCTATGGCACCACAACGGATGGCAAGGCAATGTACGACAAGGCAAGGAATCGGTAACGAAACGCAAGGGAAGGCAAGACAAAGCAAGGCAAGGCAAGGGTAACGGAAGACACGGCAAGGTAAGGGAAGGAAAAGGCAAGGCACGAGAAGGCAAGGCAAGGGTAACGGAACAAGGCAAGGCAATGCAAAGCAAGGCAAGCAAGAGTAACGCAAGGCACGGCAATGCAAGGGAAGACAAGCAAGGCTAAGGAACGGCAAGGCAAGGATATGGCACGACAACGCAAGGCCAGGCAATACACGGCAAGGCAAGGAAAGCGTAACTCAAGGCAAGGCACGGCCAGGCAAGGCAAGGTTAAGGAACGACAACGCAAGCCTAAGCAATGGAAAGCAAGGCAAAGAAAGGGTAACGGAAGGCACGGCACGGCAAGACATAGCAAAGCTAAGGCAAGGCAACGCAAGACTAGGCAATGCACGGCAAGGCAAGGAAAGGGCAACGGAAGGCAAGGCAAGCAAAGCTGGGCTAAGGAAAGAAAAGGCAAGGCTATGGCACGACAACAGAAGGGAAGGGAATGTACGACAAGGCAAGGAATCGGTAACGGAAAGCAAGGCAAGAAAAGACAAAGCAAGGCAAGGCAAGGGTAACGGAAGACACGGCAAGGTAAAGGAAGGACAAGGAAAGGCACTGCATCTCAAGGCAAGGCAAGGCCACCGCACGACAACGCAAGGCTAGGCAATGCACGATAAGACATCGAAAGGCTAACGGAAGGCATGGCACAGCAAGGCAAGGCAAGGCTAATGCACGACACCGCAAGGCTAGGCAATTCACTGCAAGGCAAGGAAAGCGTAACTCAATGCAAGGCACGGCCAGGCAAGGCAAGGCTAAGGCACGACAACGCAAGGCTAGGCAATGCACGGCAAGGCATCGAAAGGCTAACGGAAGGCATGGCACAGCAAGGCAAGGCAAGGCTAAGGCAAGGCAATGCAAGGCTAGGCAATGCACGGCAAGGCAAGGAAAGGGCAACGGCAGGCAAGGCAAGGCAAGGCAAATCAAGGCATGGCAAGGGTAACGGAAGGCACGGCAATGCAAGGCAAGGCAAGCTAGGCTAAGGCAAGGGAAGGCAAGGCTATGGCACCACAACGGATGGCAAGGCAATGTACGACAAGGCAAGGAATCGGTAACGGAAGACAAGGCAAGACAAGACAAAGCAAGGCAAGGAAAGGGTAACGGAAGACACGGCAAAGTAAGGGAAGGACAAGGCAAGGCACGGCAAGGCAAGGGAAGGCATGGCTAAGGCACGACAACGCAAGGCTAGGCAATGCACGGCAAGGTAACGAAAGGGTAACGGAAGGCACGGCACGGCAAGACAAGGCAAAGCTAAGGCAAGGCAACACAAGACTAGGCAATGCACGGCAAGGCAAGGAAAGGGCAACGGAAGGCAAGGGAAGGCAGGGCAAATCAAGGCAAGATATGATTAACGGAAGGCACGGCAATGCAAGGCAAGCCAAGCTAGCCGAAGGCAAGGCAAGGATATGGCAGAACGGTAGGCTAGGCAATGTATGAAAAGGAAAGGAAACGGTAACGGAAGCAAGGGAAGGCAATGCAAAGCAAGGGAAGGCAAGAGTAACGCAAGGCACGGCTAGGCAAGGGAAGAGAAGCAAGGCTAAGTAATGGCAAGGCAATGCTATGGCACCACAACGGATATCAAGGCAATGTACGACAAGGCAAGGAATCGGTAACGGAAAGCAAGGCAAGGCAAGACAAAGCAAGGCAAGGCAAAGGTAACCGAAGACACGGCAAGATAAGGGAAGGACAAGGCAAGGCACGGCAAGGCAAGGCAAGGCAAGGATAAGGCATGACAACGCAAGTCTAGCCAATGCACGGCAAGGCAACGAAAGGCTAACGGAAGGCCTGGCACTGCAGGGCAAGGCAAGGCTAAGGCAAGGCAACGCAAGCCTAAGCAATTCATGGCAAGGCAAGGAAAGGCAACGGAAGGCAAGGCAAGGCAAGGCAAGGCAAAGCAAGGCATGGCAAGGGTAACGGAACACACGGCAAAGTAAGGGAAGGACAAGGCAAGGCACGGCAAGGCAAGGCAAGGCTAAGGCACTACAAGGCAAGGCTAGGCAATTCACGGCAAGTCAAGGAAAGGGTAACGGAAGGCAAGGCAAGGCAAGGGTAAATCAAGGCACGGCAAGTCAAGGGAAGACAAGCAAGGCTAATGAAAGGCAAGGCAAGGCTAAGGCAAGATAACGCAAGGCTTAGGCAATTCACGGCAAGGCAAGGAAAGCGTAACTAAAGGCAAGGCACGGCCAGGCAAGGCAAGGCTAAGGAACGACAACGCAAGCCGAAGCAATGGACGGCAAGGCAACGAAAGTGTAACGGAAGGCACGGCACTGCAAGGCAAAGCAAAGCTAAGGCAAGGCAACGCAAGACTAGGAAATGCACGGCAAGGCAAGGAAAGGGTAACGGAAGGCAAGGCAAGGGAAGACAAAGCAAGGCAAGGCAACGGTAACGGAAGTTACGGCAATGTAAGGGAAGGACAAGGCAAGGCACGGCAAGGCAAGGCAAGGCTCAGGCACGACAACAGAAGGCTAGGCAATGCACGGCAAGGAAAGGAAACGGTAACGGAAGGCAAGGCAAGGCAAGACAAAGCAAGGGAAGGCAACGGTAATGGAAGGCACGGCAAGGCAAGGCAAACAAGGCAAGGCAAGGGTAACGGAAGGCACGGTAAGGCAAGGCAAGTGTAATGGAAGGCACGGCAATGCAAGGCAAGGCTATGGCAGAACGGAAGGCTAGGGAATGTACGACAAGGCAATAAAAGGGTAACGGAAGGCAAGGCAAGGCAATGCAAACCTAGGCAAGGCAAGGTTAACGCAAGGCACGACAAGGCAAGGGAAGACAAGCAAGGCTAAGGCAAGGCAAGGCAAGGCAAGGCTATGGCACCACAACGGATGGCAAGGCAATGTACGACAAGGCAAGGAATCGGTAACGGAAGGCAAGGCAAGGCAAGACAAGTCAAGGCAAGGCAAGGCTAAGGCATGACAACGCAAGGCTAGGCAATGCACGGGAAGGAAACGAAAGGCTAACGGAAGGCATGGCACAGCTGGGCAAAGCAAGGCTAAGGCAAGGCAACGCAAGGCTAGGCAATGCATGGCAAGGGAAGGAAAGGGTAAGGGAAGGCAAGGCAAGGCAAGGCCAAGCAAGGCATGGCAATGGAAACGGAAGGCACGGCAAGGCAAGGCAAGCCAAGCTAGGCTAAGGCAAGGCAAGGCAAGGCTATGGCACAACTACAGAAGGCAAGGCTATGTACGACAAGGTAAGGAATCGGTAACGGAAAGCAAGGCAAGGCAAGACAAAGCAAGGCAAGGCAAAGCAAAGCATGGCAAGTGTAACGGAAGGCATGGCACGGCAAGACAAGGCAAAGCTAAGGCAAGGCAACGCAAGACTAGGCAATGCACGGCAAGGCAAGGAAATGGCAACGGAAGGCAAGGCAAGGCAGGGCAAATCAAGGCAAGACATGATTAACGGAAGGCACGGCAATGCAAGGCAAGCCAAGCTAGCCGAAGGCAAGGCAAGGATATGGCAGAACGGTAGGCTAGGCAATGTATGAAAAGGAAAGGAAAGGGTAACGGAAGCAAGGGAAGGCAATGCAAAGCAAGGGAAGGCAAGAGTAACGCAAGGCACGGCTAGGCAAGGGAAGAGAAGCAAGGCTAAGTAATGGTAAGGCAATGCTATGGCACCACAACGGATATCAAGGCAATGTACGACAAGGCAAGGAATCGGTAACGGAAAGCAAGGCAAGGCAAGACAAAGCAAGGCAAGGCAAAGGTAGCCGAAGACACGGCAAGATAAGGGAAGGACAAGGCAAGGCACGGCAAGGCAAGGCAAGGCAAGGATAAGGCATGACAACGCAAGTCTAGCCAATGCACGGCAAGGCAACGAAAGGCTAACGGAAGGCCTGGCACTGCAGGGCAAGGCAAGGCTAAGGCAAGGCAACGCAAGCCTAAGCAATTCATGGCAAGGCAAGGAAAGGCAACGGAAGCCAAGGCAAGGCAAGGCAAGGCAAAGCAAGGCATGGCAAGGGTAACAGAACACCCGGCAAGGTAAGGGAAGGACTAGGCAAGGCACGGCAAGGCAAGGCAAGGCTAAGGCACTACAACGCAAGGCTGGGCAATTCACGGTAAGGCAAGGAAAGGGTCACGGAAGGCAAGGCAAGGCAAGGGTAAATCAAGGCACGGCAAGTCAAGGGAAGACAAGTAAGGCTAAGGAAAGGCAAGGCAAGGCTAAGGCAAGATAACGCAAGGCTTAGGCAATTCACGGCAAGGCAAGGAAAGCGTAACTAAAGGCAAGGCACGGCCAGGCAAGGCAAGGCTAAGGAACGACAACGCAAGCCAAAGCAATGGACGGCAAGGCAACGAAAGTGTAACGGAAGGCACGGCACTGCAAGGCAAAGCAAAGCTAAGGCAAGGCAACGCAAGACTAGGAAATGCACGGCAAGGCAAGGAAAGGGTAACGGAAGGCAAGGCAAGGCAAGACAAAGCAAGGCAAGGCAACGGTAACGGAAGGTACGGCAATGTAAGGGAAGGACAAGGCAAGGCACGGCAAGGCAATGCAAGGCTCAGGCACGACAACAGAAGGCTAGGCAATGCACGGCAAGGAAAGGAAACGGTAACGGAAGGCAAGGCAAGGCAAGACAAAGCAAGGGAAGGCAACGGTAATGGAAGGCACGGCAAGGCAAGGCAAACAAGGCAAGGCAAGGGTAACGGAAGGCACGGTAAGGCAAGGCAAGTGTAATGGAAGGCACGGCAATGCAAGGCAAGGCTATGGCAGAACGGAAGGCTAGGGAATGTACGACAAGGCAATAAAAGGGTAACGGAAGGCAAGGCAAGGCAATGCAAACCTAGGCAAGGCAAGGTTAACGCAAGGCACGACAAGGCAAGGGAAGACAAGCAAGGCTAAGGCAAGGCAAGGCAAGGCTATGGCACCACAACGGATGGCAAGGCAATGTACGACAAGGCAAGGAATCGGTAACGGAAGGCAAGGCAAGGCAAGACAAGTCAAGGCAAGGCAAGGATAAGGCATGACAACGCAAGGCTAGGCAATGCACGGGAAGGAAACGAAAGGCTAACGGAAGGCATGGCACAGCCGGGCAAAGCAAGGCTAAGGCAAGGCAACGCAAGGCTAGGCAATGCATGGCAAGGGAAGGAAAGGGTAAGGGAAGGCAAGGCAAGGCAAGGCCAAGCAAGGCATGGCAATGGTAACTGAAGGCACGGCAAGGCAAGGCAAACAAGGCAAGGCAAGCGTAACGGAAGGAACGGTAAGGCAAGGCCAGGGTAATGGAAGGCACGGCAATGCAAGGCAAGGCTATGGCAGAACGGAAGGCTAGGGAATGTACGACAAGGCAATAAAAGGGTAACGGAAGGCAAGGCAAGGCAATGCAAACCTAGGCAAGGCAAGGTTAACGCAAGGCACGACAAGGCAAGGGAAGACAAGCAAGGCTAAGGCAAGGCAAGGTAAGGCTATGGCACCACAACGGATGGCAAGGCAATGTACGACAAGGCAAGGAATCGGTAACGGAAGGCAAGGCAAGGCAAGACAAGTCAAGGCAAGGCAAGGCTAAGGCATGACAAAGCAAGGCTAGGCACTGCACGGGAAGGAAACGAAAGGCTAACGGAAGGCATGGCACAGCCGGGCAAATCAAGGCTAAGGCAAGGCAACGCAAGGCTAGGCAATGCATGGCAAGGCAAGGAAAGGGCAAGGGAAGGCAAGGGAAGGCAAGGCCAAGCAAGGCATGGCAATGGTAACGGAAGGCACGGCAAGGCAAGGCAAGCCAAGCTAGGCTAAGGCAAGGCAAGGCAAGGCTATGGCACGACTACAGAAGGCAAGGCTATGTACGACAAGGCAACCAATCGGTAACGGACAGCAAGGCAAGGGAAGACAAAGCAAGGCAAGGCAAGGGTAACGGAAGACACGGCAAGGTAAAGGAAGGACAAGGCATGGCACTGCATCGCAAGGCAAGGCAAGGCTAAGGCACGAAAACGCAAGGCAAGGCAATGCACGGCAAGGCATCGAAAGGCTAACGGAAGGCATGGCACAGCAAGGCAACGCAAGGCTAAGGCAAGGCAACGCAAGGCTAGGCAATGCACGGCAAGGCAAGGAAAGGGCAACGGAAGGCAAGGCAAGGCAAGGCAAAGCAAGGCATGGCAAGGGTAATAGAATACCCGGCAAGGTAAGGGAAGGACAAGGAAAGGCACGACAAGGCAAGGCAAGGCTAAGGCACTACAACGCAAGGCTGGGCAATTCACGGTAAGGCAAGGAAAGGGTAACGGAAGGCAAGGCAAGGCAAGGGTAAATCAAGGCACGGCAAGGCAAGGGAAGAAAAGCAAGGCTAAGGAAAGGCAAGTTAAGGCTAAGGCAAGATAACGCAAGGCTAGGCAATTCACGGCAAGGCAAGGAAAGCGTAACTCAAGGCAAGGCACGGCCAGGCAAGGCAAGGCTAAGGAACGACAACG
Organism: Macrotis lagotis; assembly: GCF_037893015.1. NCBI lineage: Eukaryota > Metazoa > Chordata > Mammalia > Peramelemorphia > Peramelidae > Macrotis > Macrotis lagotis. The sequence continues at coordinate 221,053 of NW_027422030.1, forward strand.
CAAGCCGAAGCAATGGAAGGCAAGGCAACGAAAGGGTAACGGAAGGCACGGCACTGCAAGGCAAGGCAAAGCTAAGGCAAGGCAACGCAAGACTAGGCAATGCACGGCAAGGCAAGGAAAGGGCAACGGAAGGCAAGGCAAGGCAGGGCAAATCAAGGCAAGACATGATTAACGGAAGGCACGGCAAGGAAAGGCAAGCCAAGCTAGCCGAAGGCAAGGCAATGCTATGGCAGAATGGAAGGCTAGGGAATGTACGAAAAGGCAAGGAAAGGGTAACGGAAGCAAGGCAAGGCAATACAAATCAAGGCAAGGCAAGAGTAACGCAAGGCACGGCAAGGCAAGGGAAGAGAAGCAAGGCTAAGGAATGGCAAGGCAAGGATATGGCACCACAACGGATGGCAAGGCAATGTACGACAAGGCAAGGAATCGGTAACGGAAAGCAAGGCAAGGCAAGACAAAGCAAGGCAAGGCAAGGGTAACGGAAGACACGGCAAGGTAAAGGAAGGACAAGGCAAGGCACTGCATCGCAAGGCAAGGCAAGTCTAAGGCACGACAACACAAGGCTAGGCAATGCACGGCAAGGCATTGAAAGGCTAACGGAAGGCATGGCACAGCAAGGCAAGGCAAGGCTAAGGCAAGGCAACGCAAGGCTAGGCAATGCACGGCCAGGCAAGGAAAGGGCAACGGAAGGCAAGGTAAGGCAAGGCAAATCAAGGCATGGCAAGGGTAACGGAAGGCACGGCAAGGCAAGGCAAATCAAGGGATGGGAAGGGTAACGGAAGGCACGGCAATGCAAGGCAAGGCAAGCTAGGCTAAGGCAAGGCAAGGCAAGGCTATGGAACCATAACGGATGGAAAGGCAATGTACGACAAGGCAAGGAATCGGTAACGGAAGACAAGGCAAGACAAGACAAAGCAAGGCAAGGAAAGGGTAACGGAAGACACGGCAAAGTAAGGGAAGGACAAGGCAAGGCACGGCAAGGCAAGGCTAAGGCACGACAACGCAAGGCTAGGCAATGCACGGCAAGGCAAGGAAAGGGTAACGGAAGGCAAGGCAAGGCAAGGGGAAAGTAAGGCACGGCAAGGCACGGGAAGACAAGCAAGGCTAAGGAAAGGCAAGGCAAGGCTAAGGCACGACAACGCAAGGCTAGGCAATTCACGGCCAGGCAAGGAAAGCGCAACTCAAGGCAAGGCACGGCCAGGCAAGGCAAGGTTAAGAAACGACAACGCAAGCCTAAGCAATGGAAAGCAAGGCAACGAAAGTGTAACGGAAGGCACGGCACGTCAAGACAAGGCAAAGCTAAGGCAAGGCAACGCAAGACTAGGCAATGCACGGCAAGGAAAGGAAAGGGCAACGGAAGGCAAGGCAAGGCAGGGCAAATCAAGGCAAGACATGATTAAATGAAGGCACGGCAATTCAAGGGAAGCCAAGCTGGGCTAAGGAAAGTCAAGGCAAGGCTATGGCACGACAACAGAAGGCAAGGCAATGTACGACAAGGCAAGGAATCGGTAACGGAAAACAAGGCAAGGCAAGACAAAGCAAGGCAAGGCAAAGCAAGGCATGGCAAGGGTAACTGAAGGCACGGCAATGCAAGGCAAGGCAAGCTAGGCTAATGCAAGGCAAGGCAAGGCTATGGCAAAACAACTGATGGCAAGGCAATGTACGACAAGGCAAGTAATGGGTAACGGAAGACAAGGCAAGGCAAGACAAAGCAAGGCTAGGAAAGGGTAACGGAAGACACGGCAAGGTAAGGGAAGGACAAGGCAAGGCACGGCAAAGCAAGGCAAGGCAAGGCTAAGGCACGAAAACGCAAGGTTTGCAATGCACGGCAAAGCAAGGAAAGGGTAATGGAAGGCAAGGCAAGGCAAGGGTAAAGCAAGGCACGGCAAGGCAAGGGAAGACAAGCAAGGCTAAGGAAAGGCAAGGCAAGGCTAAGGCAAGATAACGCAAGGCTAGGCAATTCACGGCAAGGCAAGGAAAGCGTATCTCAAGGCAAGGCACGGCCAGGCAAGGCAAGGCTAAGGAACGACAACGGAAGCCTAAGCAATGGAAGGCAAGGCAACGAAAGTGTAACGGAAGGCACGGCACTGCAAGGCAAGGCAAAGCTAAAGCAAGGCAACGCAAGACTAGGCAATGCACGGCAAGGCAAGGAAGGGGCAACGGAAGGCAAGGCAAGGCAGGGCAAATCAAGGCAAGACATGATTAACGGAAGGCACGGCAATGCAAGGCAAGCCAAGCTAGCCGAAGGCAAGGCAAGGCTATGGCAGAATGGAAGGCTAGGCAATGTACGAAAAGGCAAGGAAAGGGTAACGGAACAAGGCAAGGCAATGCAAAGCAAGGCAAGCAAGAGTAAAGCAAGGCACGGCAATGCAAGGGAAGAGAAGCAAGGCTAAGGAATGGCAAGGCAAGGATATGGCACGACAACGCAAGGCTAACCAATACACGGCAAGGCAAGGAAAGCGTAACTCAAGGCAAGGCACGGCCAGGCAAGGCAAGGTTAAGGAACGACAACGCAAGCCTAAGCAATGGAAAGCAAGGCAACGAAAGGGTAACGGAAGGCACGGCACGGCAAGACAAGGCAAAGCTAAGGCAAGGCAACGCAAGACTAGGCAATGCACGGCAAGGCAAGGAAAGGGTAACGGAAGGCAAGGCAAGCAAAGCTGGGCTAAGGAAAGTCAAGGCAAGGCTATGGCACGACAACAGAAGGGAAGGGAATGTACGACAAAGCAAGGAATCGGTAACGGAAACCAAGGCAAGGCAAGACAAAGCAAGGCAAGGCAAGGGTAACGGAAGACACGGCAAGGCAAGGCAAGCCCAGCTAGGCTAAGGCAAGGCAAGGCAAGGCTATGGCACGACTACAGAAGGCAAGGCTATGTACGACAAGGCAACCAATCGGTAACGGACAGCAAGGCAAGGCAAGACAAAGCAAGGCAAGGCAAGGGTAACGGAAGACACGGCAAGGTAAAGGAAGGACAAGGCAAGGCACTGCATCGCAAGGCAAGGCAAGGCTAAGGCACGAAAACGCAAGGCAAGGCAATGCACGGCAAGGCATCGAAAGGCTAACGGAAGGCATGGCACAGCAAGGCAAGGGAAGGCTAAGGCAAGGCAACGCAAGGCTAGGCAATGCACGGCAAGGCAAGGAAAGGGCAACGGAAGGCAAGGCAAGGCAAGGCAAAGCAAGGCATGGCAAGGGTAATAGAACACCCGGCAAGGTAAGGGAAGGACAAGGAAAGGCACGACAAGGCAAGGCAAGGCTAAGGCACTACAACGCAAGGCTGGGCAATTCACGGTAAGGCAAGGAAAGGGTAACGGAAGGCAAGGCAAGGCAAGGGTAAATCAAGGCACGGCAAGGCAAGGGAAGAAAAGCAAGGCTAAGGAAAGGCAAGTTAAGGCTAAGGCAAGATAACGCAAGGCTAGGCAATTCACGGCAAGGCAAGGAAAGCGTAACTCAAGGCAAGGCACGGCCAGGCAAGGCAAGGCTAAGGAACGACAACGCAAGCCGAAGCAATGGACGGCAAGGCAACGAAAGGGTGACGGAAGGCACGGCACTGCAAGGCAAGGCAAAGCTAAGGCAAGGCAACGCAAGACTAGGCAATGCACGGCAAGGCAAGGAAAGGGTAACGGAAGGCAAGGCAAGGCAGGGCAAATTAAGGCAAGACATGATTAACGGAAGGCACGGCAAGGAAAGGCAAGCCAAGCTAGCCGAAGGCAAGGCAATGCTATGGCAGAATGGAAGGCTAGGGAATGTACGAAAAGGCAAGGAAAGGGTAACGGAAGCAAGGCAAGGCAATACAAATCAAGGCAAGGCAAGAGTAACGCAAGGCACGGCAAGGCAAGGGAAGAGAAGCAAGGCTAAGGAATGGCAAGGCAAGGATATGGCACCACAACGGATGGCAAGGCAATGTACGAAAAGGCAAGGAATGGGTAACGGAAAGCAAGGCAAGGCAAGACAAAGCAAGGCAAGGCAAGGGTCATGGAAGTCACGGCATGTTAAGTGAAGGACAAGGCAAGGCACGGCAAGGCAAGGCACGGCAAGGCTAAGGCACGACAATGCAAGGCTAGGCAATTCACGGCAAGGCAATGAAAGCGTAACTCAAGGCAAAGCACGGCCAGGCAAGGCAAGGTTAAGGAACGACAACGCAAGCCTAAGCAATGGAAGGCAAGGCAACGAAAGGGTAACGGAAGGCACGGCACGGCAAGACAAGGCAAAGCTAAGGCAAGGCAACGCAAGACTAGGCAATGCACGGCAAGGTAAGGAAAGGGCAACGGAAGGCAAGGCAAGGCAGGGCAAATCAAGGCAAGACATGATTAAATGAAGGCACGGCAATTCAAGGCAATTCAAGCTGGTCTAAGGAAAGTCAAGGCAAGGCTATGGCACGACAACGGAAGGCAAGGCAATGTACGACAAGGCAAGGAATCGGTAACGGAAAACAAGGCAAGGGAAGACCAAGCAAGGCAAGGCAATGGTAACGGAAGACACGGCAAGGTAAGGGAAGGACAAGGCAAGGCACGGCAAGGCAAGGCAAGGCTAAGTCACGACAACGCAAGGCTAGGCAATGCACGGCAAGGCAAGGAAAGGCTAACGGAATGCAAGGCACGGCAAGGCAAGGCAAGGCTAAGGCACGAAAACGCAAGGCTAGAAAAAGCACGGCAAGGCAAGGAAAGGGCAACGGAAGGCAAGGCAAGGCAAGGCAAATCAAGGCAAAGCAAGGGTAACGGAATTCACGGCAATGCAAGGCAAGCCAAGCTAGGCTAAGGCAAGGCAAGGCAAGGCTATGGCAAGAGAACGGAACGCGAGGCCATGTACGACAAGGCAAGGAATGGGTAACGGAAGGCAAGGCAAGGCAAGACAAAGCAAGGCAAGGCAACGGTAACGGAAGGTACGGCAATGTAAGGGAAGGACAAGGCAAGGCACGGCAAGGCAAGGCAAGGCTAAGGCACGACAACAGAAGGGTAGGCAATGCACGGCAAGGCAAGGAAACGGTAACGGAAGGCAAGGCAAGGCAAGACAAAGCAAGGGAAGGCAACGGTAATGGAAGGCACGGCAAGGCAAGGCAAACAAGGCAAGGCAAGCGTAACGGAAGGCACGGTAAGGCAAGGCCAGGGTAATGGAAGGCACGGCAATGCAAGGCAAGGCTATGGCAGAACGGAAGGCTAGGAAATGTACGACAAGGCAATAAAAGGGTAACGGAAGGCAAGGCAAGGCAATGCAAACCTAGGCAAGGCAAGGTTAACGCAAGGCACGACAAGGCAAGGGAAGACAAGCAAGGCTAAGGCAAGGCAAGGCAAGGCTATGGCACCACAACGGATGGCAAGGCAATGTACGACAAGGCAAGGAATCGGTAACGGAAGGCAAGGCAAGGCAAAACAAGTCAAGGCAAGGCAAGGCTAAGGCATGACAACGCAAGGCTAGGCAATGCACGGGAAGGAAACGAAAGGCTAACGGAAGGCATGGCACAGCCGGGCAAAGCAAGGCTAAGGCAAGGCAACGCAAGGCTAGGCAATGCATGGCAAGGCAAGGAAAAGGCAAGGGAAGGCAAGGCAAGGCAAGGCCAAGCAAGGCATGGCAATGGTAACGGAAGGCACGGCAATGCAAGGCAAGCCAAGCTAGGCTAAGGCAAGGCAAGGCAAGGCTATGGCACGACTACAGAAGGCAAGGCTATGTACGACAAGGCAAGGAATCGGTAACGGAAAGCAAGGCAAGGCAAGACAAAGCAAGGCAAGGCAAAGCAAAGCATGGCAAGTGCAACGGAAGGCATGGCACGGCAAGACAAGGCAAAGCTAAGGCAAGGCAACGCAAGACTTGGCAATGCACGGCAAGGCAAGGAAATGGCAACGGAAGGCAAGGCAAGGCAGGGCAAATCAAGGCAAGACATGATTAACGGAAGGCACAGCAATGCAAGGCAAGCCAAGGTAGCCGAAGGCAAGGCAATGCTATGGCAGAATGGAAGGCTAGGCAATGTACGAAAAGGCAAGGAAAGGGTAACGGAAGCAAGGCAAGGCAATGCAAAGCAAGGCAAGGCAAGAGTAACGCAAGGCACGGCAAGGCAAGGGAAGAGAAGCAAGGCTAAGGAAAGGCAAGGCAAGGATATGGCACCACAACGGATGGCAAGGCAATGTACGACAAGGCAAGGAATCGGTAACGGAAGGCAAGGCAAGGCAAAACAAGTCAAGGCAAGGCAAGGCTAAGGCATGACAACGCAAGGCTAGGCAATGCACGGGAAGGAAACGAAAGGCTAACGGAAGGCATGGCACAGCCGGGCAAAGCAAGGCTAAGGCAAGGCAACGCAAGGCTAGGCAATGCATGGCAAGGCAAGGAAAAGGCAAGGGAAGGCAAGGCAAGGCAAGGCCAAGCAAGGCATGGCAATGGTAACGGAAGGCACGGCAAGGCAAGGCAAGACAAGCTAGGCTAAGGCAAGGCAAGGCAAGGTTATGGCACGACTACAGAAGGCAAGGCTATGTACGACAAGGCAAGGAATCGGTAACGGAAAGCAAGGCAAGGCAAGACAAAGCAAGGCAAGGCAAAGCAAAGCATGGCAAGTGTAACGGAAGGCATGGCACGGCAAGACAAGGCAAAGCTAAGGCAAGGCAACGCAAGACTAGGCAATGCACGGCAAGGCAAGGAAATGGCAACGGAAGGCAAGGCAAGGCAGGGCAAATCAAGGCAAGACATGATTAACGGAAGGCACGGCAATGCAAGGCAAGCCAAGGTAGCCGAAGGGAAGGCAATGCTATGGCAGAATGGAAGGCTAGGCAATGTACGAAAAGGCAAGGAAAGGGTAACGGAAGCAAGGCAAGGCAATGCAAAGCAAGGCAAGGCAAGAGTAACGCAAGGCACGGCAAGGCAAGGGAAGAGAAGCAAGGCTAAGGAAAGGCAAGGCAAGGATATGGCACCACAACGGATGGCAAGGCAATGTACGACAAGGCAAGGAATGGGTAACGGAAAGAAAGGCAAGGCAAGACAATGCAAGGCAAGGCAAGGGTAAGGGAAGACACGGCAAGGTAAAGGAAGGACAAGGCAAGGCACTGCATCGCAAGGCAAGGCAAGGCTAAGGCATGACAACGCAAGGCTAGGCAATGCACGGCAAGGCATTGAAAGGCTAACGGAAGGCATGGCACAGCAAGGCAAGGCAAGGCTAAGGCAAGGCAACGCAAGGCTAGGCAATGCACGGCCAGGCAAGGAAAGGGCAACGGAAGGCAAGGCAAGGCAAGGCAAATCAAGGCATGGCAAGGGTAACGGAAGGCACGGCAATGCAAGGCAAGGCAAGCTAGGCTAAGGCAAGGCAAGGCAAGGCTATGGAACCACAACGGATGGAAAGGCAATGTACGACAAGGGAAGGAATCGGTAACGGAAAACAAAGCAAGGCAAGGCAAGGGTAACGGAAGACACGGTAAAGTAAAGGAAGGACAAGGCAAAGCAAGGCATGGCAAGGGTAACTGAAGGCACGGCAATGCAAGGCAAGGCAAGCTAGGCTAATGCAAAGCAAGGCAAGGCTATGGCAAAACAACTAATGGCAAGGCAATGTACGACAAGGCAAGGAATGGGTAACGGAAGACAAGGCAAGGCAAGACAAAGCAAGGCAAGGAAATGGTAACGGAAGACACGGTAAGGTAAGGGAAGGACAAGGCAAGGCACGGCAAAGCAAGGCAAGGCAAGGCTAAGGCACGAAAACGCAAGGCTTGCAATGCACGTCAAAGCAAGGAAAGGGTAACGGAAGGCAAGGCAAGGCAAGGGTAAAGCAAGGCACGGCAAGGCAAGGGAAGACAAGCAAGGCTAAGGAAAGGCAAGGCAAGGCTAAGGCAAGATAACGCAAGGCTAGGCAATTCACGGCAAGGCAAGGAAAGCGTAACTCAAGGCAAGGCACGGCCAGGCAAGGCAAGGCTAAGGAACGACAACGGAAGCCTAAGCAATGGAAGGCAAGGTAACGAAAGGGTAACGGAAGGCACGGCACGGCAAGACAAGGCAAAGCTAAGGCAAGGCAACGCAAGACTAGGCAATGCACGGCAAGGTAAGGAAAGGGCAACGGAAGGCAAGGCAAGGCAGGGCAAATCAAGGCAAGACATGATTAAATGAAGGCACGGCAATTCAAGGCAATTCAAGCTGGTCTAAGGAAAGTCAAGGCAAGGCTATGGCACGACAACGGAAGGCAAGGCAATGTACGACAAGGCAAGGAATCGGTAACGGAAAACAAGGCAAGGGAAGACAAAGCAAGGCAAGGCAATGGTAACGGAAGACACGGCAAGGTAAGGGAAGGACAAGGCAAGGCACGGCAAGGCAAGGCAAGGCTAAGTCACGACAACGCAAGGCTAGGCAATGCACGGCAAGGCAAGGAAAGGCTAACGGAATGCAAGGCATGGCAAGGCAAGGCAAGGCTAAGGCACGAAAACGCAAGGCTAGAAAATGCACGGCAAGGCAAGGAAAGGGCAACGGAAGGCAAGGCAAGGCAAGGCAAATCAAGGCAAAGCAAGGGTAACGGAATTCACGGCAATGCAAGGCAAGCCAAGCTAGGCTAAGGCAAGGCAAGGCAAGGCTATGGCAAGAGAACGGAACGCGAGGCCATGTACGACAAGGCAAGGAATGGGTAACGGAAGGCAAGGCAAGGCAAGACAAAGCAAGGCAAGGCAACGGTAACGGAAGGTACGGCAATGTAAGGGAAGGACAAGGCAAGGCACGGCAAGGCAAGGCAAGGGTAAGGCACGACAACAGAAGGGTAGGCAATGCACGGCAAGGCAAGGAAACGGTAACGGAAGGCAAGGCAAGGCAAGACAAAGCAAGGGAAGGCAACGGTAATGGAAGGCACGGCAACGCAAGGCAAACAAGGTAAGGCAAGCGTAACGGAAGGCACGGTAAGGCAAGGCCAGGGTAATGGAAGGCACGGCAATGCAAGGCAAGGCTATGGCAGAACGGAAGGCTAGGGAATGTACGACAAGGCAATAAAAGGGTAACGGAAGGCAAGGCAAGGCAATGCAAACCTAGGCAAGGCAAGGTTAACGCAAGGCACGACAAGGCAAGGGAAGACAAGCAAGGCTAAGGCAAGGCAAGGCAAGGCTATGGCACCACAACGGATGGCAAGGCAATGTACGACAAGGCAAGGAATCGGTAACGGAAGGCAAGGCAAGGCAAGACAAGTCAAGGCAAGGCAAGGCTAAGGCATGACAACGCAAGGCTAGGCAATGCACGGGAAGGAAACGAAAGGCTAACGGAAGGCATGCCACAGCCGGGCAAAGCAAGGCTAAGGCAAGGCAACGCAAGGCTAGGCAATGCATGGCAAGGCAAGGAAAAGGCAAGGGAAGGCAAGGCAAGGCAAGGCCAAGCAAGGCATGGCAATGGTAACGGAAGGCACGGCAATGCAAGGCAAGCCAAGCTAGGCTAAGGCAAGGCAAGGCAAGGCTATGGCACGACTACAGAAGGCAAGGCTATGTACGACAAGGCAAGGAATCGGTAACGGAAAGCAAGGCAAGGCAAGACAAAGCAAGGCAAGGCAAAGCAAAGCATGGCAAGTGCAACGGAAGGCATGGCACGGCAAGACAAGGCAAAGCTAAGGCAAGGCAACGCAAGACTTGGCAATGCACGGCAAGGCAAGGAAATGGCAACGGAAGGCAAGGCAAGGCAGGGCAAATCAAGGCAAGACATGATTAACGGAAGGCACAGCAATGCAAGGCAAGCCAAGGTAGCCGAAGGCAAGGCAATGCTATGGCAGAATGGAAGGCTAGGCAATGTACGAAAAGGCAAGGAAAGGGTAACGGAAGCAAGGCAAGGCAATGCAAAGCAAGGCAAGGCAAGAGTAACGCAAGGCACGGCAAGGCAAGGGAAGAGAAGCAAGGCTAAGGAAAGGCAAGGCAAGGATATGGCACCACAACGGATGGCAAGGCAATGTACGACAAGGCAAGGAATCGGTAACGGAAGGCAAGGCAAGGCAAAACAAGTCAAGGCAAGGCAAGGCTAAGGCATGACAACGCAAGGCTAGGCAATGCACGGGAAGGAAACGAAAGGCTAACGGAAGGCATGGCACAGCCGGGCAAAGCAAGGCTAAGGCAAGGCAACGCAAGGCTAGGCAATGCATGGCAAGGCAAGGAAAAGGCAAGGGAAGGCAAGGCAAGGCAAGGCCAAGCAAGGCATGGCAATGGTAACGGAAGGCACGGCAAGGCAAGGCAAGACAAGCTAGGCTAAGGCAAGGCAAGGCAAGGTTATGGCACGACTACAGAAGGCAAGGCTATGTACGACAAGGCAAGGAATCGGTAACGGAAAGCAAGGCAAGGCAAGACAAAGCAAGGCAAGGCAAAGCAAAGCATGGCAAGTGTAACGGAAGGCATGGCACGGCAAGACAAGGCAAAGCTAAGGCAAGGCAACGCAAGACTAGGCAATGCACGGCAAGGCAAGGAAATGGCAACGGAAGGCAAGGCAAGGCAGGGCAAATCAAGGCAAGACATGATTAACGGAAGGCACGGCAATGCAAGGCAAGCCAAGGTAGCCGAAGGGAAGGCAATGCTATGGCAGAATGGAAGGCTAGGCAATGTACGAAAAGGCAAGGAAAGGGTAACGGAAGCAAGGCAAGGCAATGCAAAGCAAGGCAAGGCAAGAGTAACGCAAGGCACGGCAAGGCAAGGGAAGAGAAGCAAGGCTAAGGAAAGGCAAGGCAAGGATATGGCACCACAACGGATGGCAAGGCAATGTACGACAAGGCAAGGAATGGGTAACGGAAAGAAAGGCAAGGCAAGACAATGCAAGGCAAGGCAAGGGTAAGGGAAGACACGGCAAGGTAAAGGAAGGACAAGGCAAGGCACTGCATCGCAAGGCAAGGCAAGGCTAAGGCATGACAACGCAAGGCTAGGCAATGCACGGCAAGGCATTGAAAGGCTAACGGAAGGCATGGCACAGCAAGGCAAGGCAAGGCTAAGGCAAGGCAACGCAAGGCTAGGCAATGCACGGCCAGGCAAGGAAAGGGCAACGGAAGGCAAGGCAAGGCAAGGCAAATCAAGGCATGGCAAGGGTAACGGAAGGCACGGCAATGCAAGGCAAGGCAAGCTAGGCTAAGGCAAGGCAAGGCAAGGCTATGGAACCACAACGGATGGAAAGGCAATGTACGACAAGGGAAGGAATCGGTAACGGAAAACAAAGCAAGGCAAGGCAAGGGTAACGGAAGACACGGTAAAGTAAAGGAAGGACAAGGCAAAGCAAGGCATGGCAAGGGTAACTGAAGGCACGGCAATGCAAGGCAAGGCAAGCTAGGCTAATGCAAAGCAAGGCAAGGCTATGGCAAAACAACTAATGGCAAGGCAATGTACGACAAGGCAAGGAATGGGTAACGGAAGACAAGGCAAGGCAAGACAAAGCAAGGCAAGGAAATGGTAACGGAAGACACGGTAAGGTAAGGGAAGGACAAGGCAAGGCACGGCAAAGCAAGGCAAGGCAAGGCTAAGGCACGAAAACGCAAGGCTTGCAATGCACGTCAAAGCAAGGAAAGGGTAACGGAAGGCAAGGCAAGGCAAGGGTAAAGCAAGGCACGGCAAGGCAAGGGAAGTCAAGCAAGGCTAAGGAAAGGCAAGGCAAGGCTAAGGCAAGATAACGCAAGGCTAGGCAATTCACGGCAAGGCAAGGAAAGCGTAACTCAAGGCAAGGCACGGCCAGGCAAGGCAAGGCTAAGGAACGACAACGGAAGCCTAAGCAATGGAAGGCAAGGTAACGAAAGGGTAACGGAAGGCACGGCACGGCAAGACAAGGCAAAGCTAAGGCAAGGCAACACAAGACTAGGCAATGCACGGCAAGGCAAGGAAAGGGCAACGGAAGGCAAGGCAAGGCAGGGCAAATCAAGGCAAGACATGATTAACGGAAGGCACGGCAATGCAAGGCATGCCAAGCTAGCCGAAAGCAAGGCAAGGCTATGGCAGAACGGTAGGCTAGGCAATGTATGAAAAGGAAAGGAAAGGGTAACGGAAGCAAGGCAAGGCAATGCAAAGCAAGGGAAGGCAAGAGTAACGCAAGGCACGGCTAGGCAAGGGAAAAGAAGCAAGGCTAAGTAATGGCAAGGCAATGCTATGGCACCACAACGGATGGAAAGGCAATGTACGACAAGGGAAGGAATCGGTAACCGGAAAGCAAGGCAAGGCAAGACAAAGCGAGGCAAGGCAAAGGTAACCGAAGACACGGCAAGATAAGGGAAGGACAAGGCAAGGCACGGCAAGGCAAGGCATGGCAAGGCTAAGGCATGACAACGCAAGGCTAGGCAATGCACGGCAAGGCAACGAAAGGCTAACGGAAGGCATGGCACTGCAGGGCAAGGCAAGGCTAAGGCAAGGCAACGCAAGCCTAAGCAATTCATGGCAAGGCAAGGAAAGGCAACGGAAGGCAAGGCAAGGCAAGGCCAAGCAAGGCATGGCAAGGATAACGGAAGGCATGGCAATGCAAGACAAGCCAAGCTAGGCTAAGGCAAGGCAAGGCAAGGCTATGGCACCACAACGGATGGCAAGGCCATGTACGACAAGGCAAGGAATCGGTAACGGAAGGCAAGGAAAGGCAAGACAAAGCAAGGGAAGGCAAGGGTAACGGAAGACACGGCAAGGTAAAGGAAGGACAAGGCAAGGCATGGCAAGGCAAGGCAAGGCTAAGGCACGACAACGCAAGGCTAGGCAATGCACGGCAAGGCATCGAAAGGCTAACGGAAGGCATGGCACAGCAAGGCAACGCAAGGCTAAGGCAAGGCAACGCAAGGCTAGGCAATGAACGGCAAGGCAAGGAAAGGGCAACGGATGGCAAGGCAAGGCAAGTCAAAGCAAGGCATGGCAAGGGTAAAAGAACACCCGGCAAGGTATGGGAAGGACAAGGCAAGGAACGGCAAGGCAAGGCAAGGCTAAGGCACTACAACGCAAGGGTGGGCAATTCACGGTAAGGCAAGGAAAGGGTAACGGAAGGCAAGGCAAGGCAAGGGTAAATCAAGGCACGGCAAGGCAAGGGAAGACAAGCAAGGCTAAGGAAAGGCAAGGCAAGGCTAAGGCAAGATAACGCCAGGCTTAGGCAATTCACGGCAAGGCAAGGAAAGCGTAACTAAAGGCAAGGCTCGGCCAGGCAAGGCAAGGCTAAGGAACGACAACGCAATCCGAAGCAATGGACGGCAAGGCAACGAAAGGGTAACGGAAGGCACGGCACTGCAAGGCAAGGCAAAGCTAAGGCAAGGCAACGCAAGACTAGGCAATGCACGGCAAGGCAAGGAAAGTGTAACGGAAGTCAAGGCAAGGCAGGGCAAATTAAGGCAAGACATGATTAACGGAAGGCACGGCAATGAAAGGCAAGCCAAGCTAGCCGAAGGCAAGGCAATGCTATGGCAGAATGGAAGGCTAGGCAATGTACGAAAAGGCAAGGAAAGGGTAACGGAAGCAAGGCAAGGCAATGCAAAGCAAGGCAAGACATGATTAAATGAAGGCACGGCAATTCAAGGCAATTCAAGCTAGGCTCAGGAAAGTCAAGGCAAGGCTATGGCACGACAACGGAAGGCAAGGCAATGTACGACAAGGCAAGGAATCGGTAACGGAAAGCAGGGCAAGGGAAGACAAAGCAAGGCAAGGCAATGGTAACGGAAGACACGGCAAGGTAAGGGAAGGACAAGGCAAGGCACGGCAAGACAAGGCAAGGCTAAGGCACGACAACGCAAGGCTAGGCAATGCACGGCAAGGCAAGGAAAGGCTAACGGAATGCAAGGCACGGCAAAGCAATGCAAGGCTAAGGCACGAAAACGCAAGGCTAGAAAAAGCACGGCAAGACAAGGAAAGGGCAACGGAAGGCAAGGCAAGGCAGGGCAAATCAAGGCAAGGCAATGGTAACGGAATTCACGGCAATGCAAGGCAAGCCAAGCTAGGCTAAGGCAAGGCAAGGCAAGGCTATGGCACGAGAACGGAAGGCGTGGCCATGTACGACAAGGCAAGGAATGGGTAACGGAAGGCAAGGCAAGGCAAGACAAAGCAAGGCAAGGCAACGGTAACGGAAGGTACGGCAATGTAAGGAAAGGACAAGGCAAGGCACGGCAAGGCAAGGCAAGGCTAAGGCACGACAACAGAAGGCTAGGCAATGCACGGCAAGGCAAGGAAACGGTAACGGAAGGCAAGGCAAGGCAAGACAAAGCAAGGGAAGGCAACGGTAATGGAAGGCACGGCAAGGCAAGGCAAACAAGGCAAGGCAAGGGTAACGGAAGGCACGGTAAGGCAAGGCAAGGGTAATGGAAGGCACGGCAATGCAAGGCAAGGCTATGGCAGAACGGAAGGCTAGGGAATGTACGACAAGGCAATAAAAGGGTAATGGAAGGCAAGGCAAGGCAATGCAAACCTAGGCAAGGCAAGGTTAACGCAAGGCACGACAAGGCAAGGGAAGACAAGCAAGGCTAAGGCAAGGCAAGGCAAGGCAAAGCAAAGCATGGCAAGGGTAACGGAAGGCATGGCACGGCAAGACAAGGCAAAGCTAAGGAAAGGCAACGCAAGACTAGGCAATGCACGGCAAGGCAAGGAATGGGTAACGGAAAGCAAGGCAAGGCAAGACAAAGCAAGTCAAGGTAAGGGTAAGGGAAGACACGGCAAGGTAAAGGAAGGACAAGGCAAGGCACTGCATCGCAAGGCAAGGCAAGTCTAAGGCACGACAACGCAAGGCTAGGCAATGAACGGCAAGGCATTGAAAGGCTAACGGAAGGCATGGCACAGCAAGGCAAGGCAAGGCTAAGGCAAGGCAACGCAAGGCTAGGCAATGCACGGCCAGGCAAGGAAAGGGCAACGGTAGGCAAGGCAAGGCAAGGCAAATCAAGGCATGGCAAGGGTAACGGAAGGCACGGCAATGCAAGACAAGGCAAGCTAGGCTAAGGCAAGGCAAGGCAAGGCTATGGAACCACAACGGATGGAAAGGCAATGTACGACAAGGCAAGGAATCGGTAACGGAAGACAAGGCAAGGCAAGACAAGTCAAGGCAAGGCAAGGCTAAGGCATGACAACGCAAGGCTAGGCAATGCACGGGAAGGAAACGAAAGGCTAACGGAAGGCATGGCACAGCCGGGCAAAGCAAGGCTAAGGCAAGGCAACGCAAGGCTAGGCAATGCATGGCAAGGCAAGGAAAGGGTAAGGGAAGGCAAGGCAAGGCAAGGCCAAGCAAGGCATGGCAATGGTAACGGAAGGCACGGCAAGGCAAGGCAAGCCAAGCTAGGCTAAGGCAAGGCAAGGCAAGGCTATGGCACGACTACAGAAGGCAAGGCTATGTACGACAAGGCAAGGAATCGGTAACGGAAAGCAAGGCAAGGCAAGACAAAGCAAGGCAAGGCAAAGCAAAGCATTGCAAGTGTAATGGAAGGCATGGCACGGCAAGACAAGGCAAAGCTAAGGCAAGGCAACGCAAGATTAGGCAATGCACGGCAAGGCAAGGAAATGGCAACGGAAGGGAAGGCAAGGCAGGGCAAATCAAGGCAAGACATGATTAACGGAAGGCACGGCAATGCAAGGCAAGCCAAGGTAGCCAAAGGCAAGGCAATGCTATGGCAGAATGGAAGGCTAGGCAATGTACGAAAAGGCAAGGAAAGGTTAACGGAAGCAAGGCAAGGCAATGCAAAGCAAGGCAAGGCAAGAGTAACGCAAGGCACGGCAAGGCAAGGGTAGAGAAGCAAGGCTAAGGAATGGCAAGGCAAGGATATGGCACCACAACGGATGGCAAGGCAATGTACGACAAGGCAAGGAATGGGTAACGGAAAGCAAGGCAAGGCAAGACAAAGCAAGGCAAGGCAAGGGTAAGGGAAGACACGGCAAGGTAAAGGAAGGACAAGGCAAGGCACTGCATCGCAAGGCAAGGCAAGTCTAAGGCACGACAACAAAAGGCTAGGCAATGCACGGCAAGGCATTGAAAGGCTAACGGAAGGCATGGCACAGCAAGGCAAGGCAAGGCTAAGGCAAGGCAACGCAAGGCTAGGCAATGCACGGCCAGGCAAGGAAAGGGCAACGGAAGGCAAGGCAAGGCAAAGCAAATCAAGGCATGGCAAGGGTAACGGAAGGCACGGCAAGGCAAGGCAAATCAAGGGATGGGAAGGGTAACGGAAGGCACGGCAATGCAAGGCAAGGCAAGCTAGGCTAAGGCAAGGCAAGGCAAGGCTATGGAACCATAACGGATGGAAAGGCAATGTACGACAAGGCAAGGAATCGGTAACGGAAGACAAGGCAAGACAAGACAAAGCAAGGCAAGGAAAGGGTAACGGAAGACACGGCAAAGTAAGGGAAGGACAAGGCAAGGCACGGCAAGGCAAGGCTAAGGCACAGCAACGCAAGGCTAGGCAATGCACGGCAAGGCAAGGAAAGGGTAACGGAAGGCAAGGCAAGGCAAGGGCAAATCAAGGCAAGACATGATTAAATGAAGGCACGGCAATTCAAGGCAAGCCAAGCTGGGCTAAGGAAAGGCAAGGCAAGGCTAAGGCACGACAACGCAAGGCTAGGCAATTCACGGCCAGGCAAGGAAAGCGCAACTCAAGGCAAGGCACGGCCAGGCAAGGCAAGGTTAAGAAACGACAACGCAAGCCTAAGCAATGGAAAGCAAGGCAACGAAAGTGTAACGGAAGGCACGGCACGTCAAGACAAGGCAAAGCTAAGGCAAGGCAACGCAAGACTAGGCAATGCACGGCAAGGAAAGGAAAGGGCAACGGAAGGCAAGGCAAGGCAGGGCAAATCAAGGCAAGACATGATTAAATGAAGGCACGGCAATTCAAGGCAAGCCAAGCTGGGCTAAGGAAAGTCAAGGCAAGGCTATGGCACGACAACAGAAGGCAAGGCAATGTACGACAAGGCAAGGAATGGGTAACGGAAGACAAGGCAAGGCAAGACAAAGCAAGGCAAGGAAAGGGTAACGGAAGACACGGCAAGGTAAGGGAAGGACAAGGCAAGGCACGGCAAAGCAAGGCAAGGCAAGGCTAAGGCACGAAAACGCAAGGCTTGCAATGCACGGCAAAGCAAGGAAAGGGTAATGGAAGGCAAGGCAAGGCAAGGGTAAAGCAAGGCACGGCAAGGCAAGGGAAGACAAGCAAGGCTAAGGAAAGGCAAGGCAAGGCTAAGGCAAGATAACGCAAGGCTAGGCAATTCACGGCAAGGCAAGGAAAGCGTATCTCAAGGCAAGGCACGGCCAGGCAAGGCAAGGCTAAGGAACGACAACGCAAGCCTAAGCAATGGAAGGCAAGGCAAAGAAAGGGTAACGGAAGGCACGGCACTGCAAGGCAAGGCAAAGCTAAGGCAAGGCAACGCAAGAGTAGGCAATGCACGGCAAGGCAAGGAAGGGGCAACGGAAGGCAAGGCAAGGCAGGGCAAATCAAGGCAAGACATGATTAACGGAAGGCACGGCAATGCAAGGCAAGCCAAGCTAGCCGAAGGCAAGGCAAGGCTATGGCAGAATGGAAGGCTAGGCAATGTACGAAAAGGCAAGGAAAGGGTAACGGAACAAGGCAAGGCAATGCAAAGCAAGGCAAGCAAGAGTAACGCAAGGCACGGCAATGCAAGGGAAGGGAAGCAAGGCTAAGGAATGGCAAGGCAAGGATATGGCACGACAACGCAAGGCTAAGCAATACACGGCAAGGCAAGGAAAGCGTAACTCAAGGCAAGGCACGGCCAGGCAAGGCAAGGTTAAGGAACGACAACGCAAGCCTAAGCATTGGAAAGCAAGGCAAAGAAAGGGTAACGGAAGGCACGGCACGGCAAGACAAGGCAAAGCTAAGGCAAGGCAACGCAAGACTAGGCAATGCACGGCAAGGCAAGGAAAGGGCAACGGAAGGCAAGGCAAGCAAAGCTGGGCTAAGGAAAGTCAAGGCAAGGCTATGGCACGACAACAGAAGGGAAGGGAATGTACGACAAGGCAAGGAATCGGTAACGGAAACCAAGGCAAGAATAGACAAAGCAAGGCAAGGCAAGGGTAACGGAAGACACGGCAAGGTAAAGAAAGGACAAGGAAAGGCACTGCATCTCAAGGCAAGGCAAGGCTGAGGCACGACAACGCAAGGCTAGGCAATGCACGGCAAGGCAAGGAAAGCGTAACTCAAGGCAAGGCACGGCCAGGCAAGGCAAGGCTAAGGAACGACAACGGAAGCCTAAGCAATGGAAGGCAAGGCAACGAAAGGGTAACGGAAGGCATGGCACGGCAAGACAAGGCAAAGATAAGGCAAGGCAACGAAAGACTAGGCAATGCACGGCAAGGAAAGGAAAGGGCAACGGAAGGCAAGGCAAGGCAGGGCAAATCAAGGCAAGACATGATTAACAGAAGGCACGGCAATTCAAGGCAAGCCAAGCTGGCCTAAGGAAAGTCAAGGCAAGGCTATGGCACGACTACAGAAGGCAAGGCAATATACGACAAGGCAAGGAATCGGTAACGGAAAGCAAGGCAAGGCAAGACAAAGCAAGGCAAGGCAAAGCAAAGCATGGCAAGGGTAGCGGAAGGCATGGCACGGCAAGACAAGGCAAAGCTAAGGCAAGGCAACGCAAGACTAGGCAAGGCACGGCAAGGCAAGGAAAGGGCAACGGAAGGCAAGGCAAGGCAGGGCAAATCAAGGCAAGACATGATTAACGGAAGACACGGCAATGCAAGGCAAGCCAAGCTAGCCGAAGGCAAGGCAATGCTATGGCAGAATGGAAGGCTAGGCAATGTACGAAAAGGCAAGGAAATGGTAACGGAAGCAAGGCAAGGCAATGCAAAGCAAGGCAAGGCAAGAGTAAAGCAAGGCACGGCAAGGCAAGGGAAGGGAAGCAAGGCTAAGGAATGGCAAGGCAAGGATATTGCACCACAACGGATGGCAAGGCAATGTACGACAAGGCAAGGAATGGGTAACGGAAGACAAGGCAAGGCAAGACAAGTCAAGGCAAGGCAAGGCTAAGGCATGACAACGCAAGGCTAGGCAATGCACGGGAAGGAAACGAAAGGCTAACGGAAGGCATGGCACAGCCGGGCAAAGCAAGGCTAAGGCAAGGCAACGCAAGGCTAGGCAATGCATGGCAAGGCAAGGAAAGGGTAAGGGAAGGCAAGGCAAGGCAAGGCCAAGCAAGGTATGGCAATGGTAACGGAAGGCACGGCAAGGCAAGGCAAGCCAAGCTAGGCTAAGGCAAGGCAATGCAAGGCTATGGCACGACTACAGAAGGCAAGGCTATGTACGACAAGGCAAGGAATCGGTAACGGAAAGCAAGGCAAGGCAAGACAAAGCAAGGCAAGGCAAAGCAAAGCATTGCAAGTGTAATGGAAGGCATGGCACGGCAAGACAAGGCAAAGCTAAGGCAAGGCAACGCAAGACTAGGCAATGCACGGCAAGGCAAGGAAACGGCAACGGAAGGCAAGGCAAGGCATGCCAAATCAAGGCAAGACATGATTAACGGAAGGCACGGCAATGCAAGGCAAGCCAAGGTAGCCAAAGGCAAGGCAATGCTATGGCAGAATGGAAGGCTAGGCAATGTACGAAAAGGCAAGGAAAGGTTAACGGAAGCAAGGCAAGGCAATGCAAAGCAAGGCAAGGCAAGAGTAACGCAAGGCACGGCAAGGCAAGGGTAGAGAAGCAAGGCTAAGGAATGGCAAGGCAAGGATATGGCACCACAACGGATGGCAAGGCAATGTACGACAAGGCAAGGAATGGGTAACGGAAAGCAAGGCAAGGCAAGACAAAGCAAGGCAAGGCAAGGGTAAGGGAAGACACGGCAAGGTAAAGGAAGGACAAGGCAAGGCACTGCATCGCAAGGCAAGGCAAGTCTAAGGCACGACAACACAAGGCTAGGCAATGCACGGCAAGGCATTGAAAGGCTAACGGAAGGCATGGCACAGCAAGGCAAGGCAAGGCTAAGGCAAGGCAACGCAAGGCTAGGCAATGCACGGCCAGGCAAGGAAAGGGCAACGGAAGGCAAGGCAAGGCAAGGCAAATCAAGGCATGGCAAGGGTAACGGAAGGCACGGCAAGGCAAGGCAAATCAAGGGATGGGAAGGGTAACGGAAGGCACGGCAATGCAAGGCAAGGCAAGCTAGGCTAAGGCAAGGCAAGGCAAGGCTATGGAACCATAACGGATGGAAAGGCAATGTACGACAAGGCAAGGAATCGGTAACGGAAGACAAGGCAAGACAAGACAAAGCAAGGCAAGGAAAGGGTAACGGAAGACACGGCAAAGTAAGGGAAGGACAAGGCAAGGCACGGCAAGGCAAGGCTAAGGCACGACAACGCAAGGCTAGGCAATGCACGGCAAGGCAAGGAAAGGGTAACGGAAGGCAAGGCAAGGCAAGGGGAAAGCAAGGCACGGCAAGGCACGGGAAGACAAGCAAGGCTAAGGAAACGCAAGGCAAGGCTAAGGCACGACAACGCAAGGCTAGGCAATTCACGGCCAGGCAAGGAAAGCGCAACTCAAGGCAAGGCACGGCCAGGCAAGGCAAGGTTAAGAAACGACAACGCAAGCCTAAGCAATGGAAAGCAAGGCAACGAAAGTGTAACGGAAGGCACGGCACGTCAAGACAAGGCAAAGCTAAGGCAAGGCAACGCAAGACTAGGCAATGCACGGCAAGGAAAGGAAAGGGCAACGGAAGGCAAGGCAAGGCAGGGCAAATCAAGGCAAGACATGATTAAATGAAGGCACGGCAATTCAAGGCAAGCCAAGCTGGGCTAAGGAAAGTCAAGGCAAGGCTATGGCACGACAACAGAAGGCAAGGCAATGTACGACAAGGCAAGGAATCGATAACGGAAAACAAGGCAAGGCAAGACAAAGCAAGGCAAGGCAAAGCAAGGCATGGCAAGGGTAACTGAAGGCACGGCAATGCAAGGCAAGGCAAGCTAGGCTAATGCAAGGCAAGGCAAGGCTATGGCAAAACAACTGATGGCAAGGCAATGTACGACAAGGCAAGTAATGGGTAACGGAAGACAAGGCAAGGCAAGACAAAGCAAGGCTAGGAAAGGGTAACGGAAGACACGGCAAGGTAAGGGAAGGACAAGGCAAGGCACGGCAAAGCAAGGCAAGGCAAGGCTAAGGCACGAAAACGCAAGGTTTGCAATGCACGGCAAAGCAAGGAAAGGGTAATGGAAGGCAAGGCAAGGCAAGGGTAAAGCAAGGCACGGCAAGGCAAGAGAAGACAAGCAAGGCTAAGGAAAGGCAAGGCAAGGCTAAGGCAAGATAACGCAAGGCTAGGCAATTCACGGCAAGGCAAGGAAAGCGTATCTCAAGGCAAGGCACGGCCAGGCAAGGCAAGGCTAAGGAACGACAACGGAAGCCTAAGCAATGGAAGGCAAGGCAACGAAAGGGTAACGGAAGGCACGGCACTGCAAGGCAAGGCAAAGCTAAAGCAAGGCAACGCAAGACTAGGCAATGCACGGCAAGGCAAGGAAGGGGCAACGGAAGGCAAGGCAAGGCAGGGCAAATCAAGGCAAGACATGATTAACGGAAGGCACGGCAATGCAAGGCAAGCCAAGCTAGCCGAAGGCAAGGCAAGGCTATGGCAGAATGGAAGGCTAGGCAATGTACGAAAAGGCAAGGAAAGGGTAACGGAACAAGGCAAGGCAATGCAAAGCAAGGCAAGCAAGAGTAAAGCAAGGCACGGCAATGCAAGGGAAGAGAAGCAAGGCTAAGGAATGGCAAGGCAAGGATATGGCACGACAACGCAAGGCTAACCAATACACGGCAAGGCAAGGAAAGCGTAACTCAAGGCAAGGGACGGCCAGGCAAGGCAAGGTTAAGGAACGACAACGCAAGCCTAAGCAATGGAAAGCAAGGCAACGAAAGGGTAACGGAAGGCACGGCACGGCAAGACAAGGCAAAGCTAAGGCAAGGCAACGCAAGACTAGGCAATGCACGGCAACGCAAGGAAAGGGCAACGGAAGGCAAGGCAAGCAAAGCTGGGCTAAGGAAAGTCAAGGCAAGGCTATGGCACGACAACAGAAGGGAAGGGAATGTACGACAAGGCAAGGAATCGGTAACGGAAACCAAGGCAAGAATAGACAAAGCAAGGCAAGGCAACGGTAACGGAAGGTACGGCAATGTAAGGGAAGGACAAGGCAAGGTACGGCAAGGCAAGGCAAGGGTAACGGAAGGCAAGGCAAGGCAAGACAAAGCAAGGCAAGGCAACGGTAACGGAAGGTACTGCAATGTAAGGGAAGGACAAGGCAAGGCACGGCAAGGCAAGGCAAGGCTAAGGCACGACAACAGAAGGCTAGGCAATGCACGGCAAGGAAAGGAAACGGTAACGGAAGGCAAGGCAAGGCAAGACAAAGCAAGGGAAGGCAACGGTAATGGAAGGCACGGCAAGGCAAGGCAAACAAGGCAAGGCAAGGGTAACCGAAGGCACGGTAAGGGAAGGCAAGGGTAATGGAAGGCACGGCAATGCAAGGCAAGACTATGGCAGAACGGAAGGCTAGGGAATGTACGACAAGGCAATAAAAGGGTAACGGAAGGCAAGGCAAGGCAATGCAAACCTAGGCAAGGCAAGGTTAACGCAAGGCACGACAAGGCAAGGGAAGACAAGCAAGGCTAAGGCAAGGCAAGGCAAGGCTATGGCACCACAACGGATGGCAAGGCAATGTACGACAAGGCAAGGAATCGGTAACGGAAGGCAAGGCAAGGCAAGACAAGTCAAGGCAAGGCAAGGCTAAGGCATGACAACGCAAGGCTAGGCAATGCACGGGAAGGAAACGAAAGGCTAACGGAAGGCATGGCACAGCCGGGCAAAGCAAGGCTAAGGCAAGGCAACGCAATGCTAGGCAATGCATGGCAAGGGAAGGAAAGGGTAAGGGAAGGCAAGGCAAGGCAAGGCCAAGCAAGGCATGGCAATGGTAACGGAAGGCACGGCAAGGCAAGGCATGCCAAGCTAGGCTAAGGCAAGGCAAGGCAAGGCTACAGCACGACTACAGAAGGCAAGGCTATGTACGACAAGGCAAGGAATCGGTAACGGAAAGCAAGGCAAGGCAAGACAAAGCAAGGCAAGGCAAAGCAAAGGATGGCAAGTGTAACGGAAGGCATGGCACGGCAAGACAAGGCAAAGCTAAGGCAAGGCAACGCAAGACTAGGCAATGCACGGCAAGGCAAGGAAATGGCAACGGAAGGCAAGGCAAGGGAGGCAAATCAAGGCAAGACATGATTAACGGAAGGCACGGCAATGCAAGGCAAGCCAAGGTAGCCGAAGGCAAGGCAATGCTATGGCATAATGGAAGGCTAGGCAATGTACGAAAAGGCAAGGAAAGGTTAACGGAAGGAAGGCAAGGCAATGCAAAGCAAAGCAAGGCAAGAGTAACGCAAGGCACGGCAAGGCAAGGGTAGAGAAGCAAGGCTAAGGAATGGCAAGGCAAGGATATGGCACCACAACGGACGGCAAGGCAATGTACGACAAGGCAAGGAATGGGTAACGGAAAGCAAGGCAAGGCAAGGGTAACGGAAGACACGGCAAGGTAAAGAAAGGACAAGGAAAGGCACTGCATCTCAAGGCAAGGCAAGGCTGAGGCACGACAACGCAAGGCTAGGCAATACACGGTAAGACATCGAAAGGCTAACGGAAGGCATGGCACAGCAAGGCAAGGCAAGGCTAATGCACGAAAACGCAAGGCTAGGCAATTCACGGCAAGGCAAGGAAAGCGTAACTCAAGGCAAGGCACGGCCAGGCAAGGCAAGGCTAAGGAACGACAACGGAAGCCTAAGCAATGGAAGGCAAGGCAACGAAAGGGTAACGGAAGGCACGGCACGGCAAGACAAGGCAAAAATAAGGCAAGGCAACGCAAGACTGGGCAATGCACGGCAAGGAAAGGAAAGGGCAACGGAAGGCAAGGCAAGGCAGGGCAAATCAAGGCAAGACATGATTAACGGAAGGCACGGCAATTCAAGGCAAGCCAAGCTGGGCTAAGGAAAGTCAAGGCAAGGCTATGGCACGACTACAGAAGGCAAGGCAATATACGAAAAGGCAAGGAATCGGTAACGGAAAGCAAGGCAAGGCAAGACAAAGCAAGGCAAGGCAAAGCAAGGCATGGCAAGGGTAACGGAAGGCATGGCACGGCAAGACAAGGCAAAGCTAAGGCAAGGCAACGCAAGACTAGGCAAGGCACGGCAAGGCAAGGAAAGGGCAACGGAAGGCAAGGCAAGGCCGGGCAAATCAAGGCAAGACATGATTAACGGAAGGCACGGCAATGCAAGGCAAGCCAAGCTAGCCGAAGGCAAGGCAATGCTATGGCAGAATGGAAGGCTAGGCAATGTACGAAAAGGCAAGGAAATGGTAACGGAAGCAAGGCAAGGCAATGCAAAGCAAGGCAAGGCAAGAGTAAAGCAAGGCACGGCAAGGCAAGGGAAGGGAAGCAAGGCTAAGGAATGGCAAGGCAAGGATATGGCACCACAACGGATGGCAAGGCAATGTACGACAAGGCAAGGAATGGGTAACGGAAAGCAAGGCAAGGCAAGACAAAGCAAGGCAAGGCAAGGGTAACGGAAGACACGGCAAGGTAAAGGAAGGACAAGGCAAGGCACTGCATCGCAAGGCAAGGCAAGGCTAAGGCACGACAACGCAAGGCTAGGCAATGCACGGCAAGGCATCGAAAGGCTAACGGAAGGCATGGCACAGCATGGCAAGGCAAGGCTAAGGCAAGGCAATGCAACGCTAGGCAATGCACGGCAAGGCAAGAAAAGGGCAACGGAAGGCAAGGCAAGGCAAGGCAAATCAAGGCATGGCAAGGGTAACGGAAGGCACGGCAATGCAAGGCAAGGCAAGCTAGGCTAAGGCAAGGCAAGGCAAGGCTATGGCACCACAACGGATGGCAAGGCAATGTACGACAAGGCAAGGAATCGGTAACGGAAGACAAGGCAAGACAAGACAAAGCAAGGCAAGGAAAGGGTAACGGAAGACACGGCAAAGTAAGGGAAGGACAAGGAAAGGCACGGCAAGGCAAGGCTAAGGCACGACAACGCAAGGCTAGGCAATGCACGGCAAGGCAAGGAAAGGGTAACGGGAGCTAAGGCAAGGCAAGGGTAAAGCAAGGCACGGCAAGGCACGGGAAGACAAGCAAGGCTAAGGAAAGGCAAGGCAAGGCTAAGGCACGACAACGCAAGGCTAGGCAATTCACGGCAAGGCAAGGAAAGCGCAACTCAAGGCAAGGCACGGCCAGGCAAGGCAAGGTTAAGAAACGACAACGCAAGCCTAAGCAATGGAAAGCAAGGCAACGAAAGGGTAACGGAAGGCACGGCACGTCAAGACAAGGCAAAGCTAAGGCAAGGCAACGCAAGACTAGGCAATGCACGGCAAGGAAAGGAAAGGGCAACGGAAGGCAAGGCAAGGCAGGGCAAATCAAGGCAAGACATGATTAAATGAAGGCACGGCAATTCAAGGCAAGCCAAGCTGGGCTAAGGAAAGTCAAGGCAAGGCTATGGCACGACAACAGAAGGCAAGGCAATGTACGACAAGGCAAGGAATCGGTAACGGAAAACAAGGCAATGCAAGACAAAGCAAGGCAAGGCAAAGCAAGGCATGGCAAAGGTAACTGAAGGCACGGCAATGCAAGGCAAGGCAAGCTAGGCTAATGCAAGGCAAGGCAAGGCTATGGCAAAACAACTGATGGCAAGGCAATGTACGACAAGGCAAGGAATGGGTAACGGAAGACAAGGCAAGGCAAGACAAAGCAAGGCAAGGAAAGGGTAACGGAAGACACGGCAAGGTAAGGGAAGGACAAGGCAAGGCACGGCAAAGCAAGGCAAGGCAAGGCTAAGGCACGAAAACGCAAGGCTTGCAATGCACGGCAAAGCAAGGAAAGGGTAATGGAAGGCAAGGCAAGGCAAGGTTAAAGCAAGGCACGGCAAGGCAAGGGAAGACAAGCAAGGCTAAGGAAAGGCAAGGCAAGGCTAAGGCACGATAACGCAAGGCTAGGCAATTCACGGCAAGGCAAGGAAAGCGTAACTCAAGGCAAGGCACGGCCAGGCAAGGCAAGGCTAAGGAACGACAACGGAAGCCTAAGCAATGGAAGGCAAGGCAACGAAAGGGTAACGGAAGGCACGGCACTGCAAGGCAAGGCAAAGCTAAAGCAAGGCAACGCAAGACTAGGCAATGCACGGCAAGGCAAGGAAGGGGCAACGGAAGGCAAGGCAAGGCAGGGCAAATCAAGGCAAGACATGATTAACGGAAGGCACGGCAATGCAAGGCAAGCCAAGCTAGCCGAAGGCAAGGCAAGGCTATGACAGAATGGAAGGCTAGGCAATGTACGAAAAGGCAAGGAAAGGGTAACGGAACAAGGCAAGGCAATGCAAAGCAAGGCAAGCAAGAGTAACGCAAGGCACGGCAATGCAAGGGAAGAGAAGCAAGGCTAAGGAATGGCAAGGCAAGGATACGGCACGACAACGCAAGGCTAAGCAATACACGGCAAGGCAAGGAAAGCGTAACTCAAGGCAAGGCACGGCCAGGCAAGGCAAGGTTAAGGAACGACAACGCAAGCCTAAGCAATGGAAAGCAAGGCAACGAAAGGGTAACGGAAGGCACGGCACGGCAAGACAAGGCAAAGCTAAGGCAAGGCAACGCAAGACTAGGCAATGCACGGCAAGGCAAGGAAAGGGCAACGGAAGGCAAGGCAAGCAAAGCTGGGCTAAGGAAAGTCAAGGCAAGGCTATGGCACGACAACAGAAGGGAAGGGAATGTACGACAAGGCAAGGAATCGGTAACGGAAACCAAGGCAAGAATAGACAAAGCAAGGCAAGGCAAGGGTAACGGAAGACACGGCAAGGTAAAGAAAGGACAAGGAAAGGCACTGCATCTCAAGGAAAGGCAAGGCTGAGGCACGACAACGCAAGGCTAGGCAATGCACGGTAAGACATCGAAAGGCTAACGGAAGGCATGGCACAGCAAGGCAAGGCAAGGCTAATGCACGAAAACGCAAGGCTAGGCAATTCACGGCAAGGCAAGGAAAGCGTAACTCAAGGCAAGGCACGGCCAGGCAAGGCAAGGCTAAGGAACGACAACGGAAGCCTAAGCAATGGAAGGCAAGGCAACGAAAGGGTAACGGAAGGCACGGCACGGCAAGACAAGGCAAAAATAAGGCAAGGCAACGCAAGACTAGGCAATGCACGGCAAGGCAAGGAAAGGGCAACGGAAGGCAAGGCAAGGCAGGGCAAATCAAGGCAAGACATGATTAACGGAAGGCACGGCAATTCAAGGCAAGCCAAGCTGGGCTAAGGAAAGTCAAGGCAAGGCTATGGCACCACAACAGAAGGCAAGGCAATATACGACAAGGCAAGGAATCGGTAACGGAAAGCAAGGCAAGGCAAGACAAAGCAAGGCAAGGCAAAGCAAGGCATGGCAAGGGTAACGGAAGGCATGGCACGGCAAGACAAGGCAAAACTAAGGCAAGGCAACGCAAGACTAGGCAAGGCACGGCAAGGCAAGGAAAGGGCAAAGGAAGGCAAGGCAAGGCAGGGCAAATCAAGGCAAGACATGATTAACGGAAGGCACGGCAATGCAAGGCAAGCCAAGCTAGCCGAAGGCAAGGCAATGCTATGGCAGAATGGAAGGCTAGGCAATGTACGAAAAGGCAAGGAAATGGTAACGGAAGCAAGGCAAGGCAATGCAAAGCAAGGCAAGGCAAGAGTAAAGCAAGGCACGGCAAGGCAAGGGAAGGGAAGCAAGGCTAAGGAATGGCAAGGCAAGGATATGGCACCACAACGGATGGCAAGGCAATGTACGACAAGGCAAGGAATCGGTAACGGAAAGCAAGGCAAGGCAAGACAAAGCAAGGCAAGGCAAGGGTAACGGAAGACACGGCAAGGTAAAGGAAGGACAAGGCAAGGCACTGCATGGCAAGGCAAGGCAAGACTAAGGCACGACAACGCAAGGCTAGGCAATGCACGGCAAGGCAACGAAAGGCTAACGGAAGGCATGGCACAGCATGGCAAGGCAAGGCTAAGGCAAGGCAATGCAACGCTAGGCAATGCACGGCAAGGCAAGGAAAGGGCAACGGAAGGCAAGGCAAGGCAAGGCAAATCAAGGCATGGCAAGGGTAACGGAAGGCACGGCAATGCAAGGCAAGGCAAGCTAGGCTAAGGCAAGGCAAGGCAAGGCTATGGCACCACAACGGATGGCAAGGCAATGTACGACAAGGCAAGGAATCGGTAACGGAAGACAAGGCAAGACAAGACAAAGCAAGGCAAGGAAAGGGTAACGGAAGACACGGCAAAGTAACGGAAGGACAAGGCAAGGCACGGCAAGGCAAGGCAAGGCAAGGATAAGGCACGACAACGCAAGGCTAGGCAATGCACGGCAAGGTAACGAAAGGTTAACGGAAGGAACGGCACGGCAAGACAAGGCAAAGCTAAGGCAAGGCAACACAAGATTAGGCAATGCACGGCAAGGCAAGGAAAGGGCATCGGAAGGCAAGGCAAGGCAGGGCAAATCAAGGCAAGACATGATTAACGGAAGGCACGGCAATGCAAGGCAAGCCAAGCTAGCCGAAGGCAAGGCAAGGCTATGGCAGTACGATAGGCTAGGCAATGTATGAAAAGGAAAGGAAAGGGTAACGGAAGCAAGGCAAGGCAATGCAAAGCAAGGCAAGGCAAGAGTAACGCAAGGCACGGCAAGGCAAGGGAAGAGAAGCAAGTCTAAGGAATGGCACGGCAAGGATATGGCACCACAACGGATGGCAAGGCAATGCACGACAAGGCAAGGAATGGGTAACGGAAAGGAAGGCAAGGAAAGACAAAGCAAGGCAAGGCAAGGGTAACGGAAGACAAGGCAAGGTAAAGGATGGACAAGGGAAGGCACGGCATGGCAAGGCAATGCAAGGCTAAGGCACGACAACGCAAGTCTAGGCAATGCATGGCAAGGCAACGAAAGGCTAACGGAAGGCATGGCACAGCAAGGCAAGGCAAGGCTAAGGCAAGGCAACGCAAGGCTAGGCAATGTACGGCAAGGCAAGGAAAGGGCAACGGAAGGCAAGGCAAGGCAAGGCAAAGCAAGGCATGGCAAGGGTAACGGAAGGCACGGCAATGAAAGGCAAGGCAAGCTAGGCTAAGGCAAGGCAAGGCAAGGCAAGGCAAAGACACAACAACACAAGGCTAGGCAATGCACGGCAAGTCAAGGAAACGGTAAAGGATGGCAAGGCAAGGCAAGACAAAGCAAGGCAATGCAACGGTAATGGAAGGCACGGCAAGGCAAGGCAAACAAGGCAAGGCAAGGGTAACGGAAGGCACGGCAAGGCAAGGCAAGGGTAACGGAAGGCACGGCAATGCAAGGCAAGGCAAGGCAAAGCTACGGCAGAACGGAAGGCTAGGGAATGTACGACAAGGCAAGGAAAGGGTAACGGAAGGCAAGGCAAGGCACTGCAAACCCGGGGAGGGCAAGGTTAATGCAAGGCACGGCAATGCAAGGGAAGACAAGCAAGGCTAAGCAAGGCAAGGCAAGGCTATGGCACCACAACGGATGGCAAGGCAATGTACGACAAGGCAAGGAATCGGTAACGAAACGCAAGGGAAGGCAAGACAAAGCAAGGCAAGGCAAGGGTAACGGAAGACACGGCAAGGTAAGGGAAGGAAAAGGCAAGGCACGACAAGGCAAGGCAAGGGTAACGGAACAAGGCAAGGCAATGCAAAGCAAGGCAAGCAAGAGTAACGCAAGGCACGGCAATGCAAGGGAAGACAAGCAAGGCTAAGGAATGGCAAGGCAAGGATATGGCACGACAACGCAAGGACAGGCAATACACGGCAAGGCAAGGAAAGCGTAACTCAAGGCAAGGCACGGCCAGGCAAGGCAAGGTTAAGGAACGACAACGCAAGCCTAAGCAATGGAAAACAAGGCAAAGAAAGGGTAACGGAAGGCACGGCACGGCAAGACATAGCAAAGCTAAGGCAAGGCAACGCAAGACTAGGCAATGCACGGCAAGGCAAGGAAAAGGCAACGGAAGGCAAGGGAAGCAAAGCTGGGCTAAGGAAAGAAAAGGCAAGGCTATGGCACGACAACAGAAGGGAAGGGAATGTTCGACAAGGCAAGGAATCGGTAACGGAAAGCAAGGCAAGAAAAGACAAAGCAAGGCAAGGCAAGGGTAACGGAAGACACGGCAAGGTAAAGGAAGGACAAGGAAAGGCACTGCATCTCAAGGCAAGGCAAGGCCACCGCACGACAACGCAAGGGTAGGCAATGCACGATAAGACATCGAAAGGCTAACGGAAGGCATGGCACAGCAAGGCAAGGCAAGGCTAATGCACGACACCGCAAGGCTAGGCAATTCACTGCAAGGCAAGGAAAGCGTAACTCAATGCAAGCCACGGCCAGGCAAGGCAAGGCTAAGGCACGACAACGCAAGGCTAGGCAATGCACGGCAAGGCATCGAAAGGCTAACGGAAGGCATGGCACAGCAAGGCAAGGCAAGGCTAAGGCAAGGCAATGCAAGGCTAGGCAATGCACGGCAAGGCAAGGAAAGGGCAAGGGAAGGCAAGGGAAGGCAGGGCAAATCAAGGCAAGACATGATTAACGGAAGGCACGGCAATGCAAGGCAAGCCAAGCTAGCCGAAGGCAAGGCAAGGATATGGCAGAACGGTAGGCTAGGCAATGTATGAAAAGGAAAGGAAAGGGTAACGGAAGCAAGGGAAGGCAATGCAAAGCAAGGGAAGGCAAGAGTAACGCAAGGCACGGCTAGGCAAGGGAAGAGAAGCAAGGCTAAGTAATGGCAAGGCAATGCTATGGCACCACAACGGATGTCAAGGCAATGTACGACAAGGCAAGGAATCGGTAACGGAAAGCAAGGCAAGGCAAGACAAAGCAAGGCAAGGCAAAGGTAACCGAAGACACGGCAAGATAAGGGAAGGACAAGGCAAGGCACGGCAAGGCAAGGCAAGGCAAGGATAAGGCATGACAACGCAAGTCTAGCCAATGCACGGCAAGGCAACGAAAGGCTAACGGAAGGCCTGGCACTGCAGGGCAAGGCAAGGCTAAGGCAAGGCAACGCAAGCCTAAGCAATTCATGGCAAGGCAAGGAAAGGCAACGGAAGGCAAGGCAAGGCAAGGCAAGGCAAAGCAAGGCATGGCAAGGGTAACAGAACACCCGGCAAGGTAAGGGAAGGACTAGGCAAGGCACGGCAAGGCAAGGCAAGGCTAAGGCACTACAACGCAAGGCTGGGCAATTCACGGTAAGGCAAGGAAAGGGTCACGGAAGGCAAGGCAAGGCAAGGGTAAATCAAGGCACGGCAAGTCAAGGGAAGACAAGCAAGGCTAAGGAAAGGCAAGGCAAGGCTAAGGCAAGATAACGCAAGGCTTAGGCAATTCACGGCAAGGCAAGGAAAGCGTAACTAAAGGCAAGGCACGGCCAGGCAAGGCAAGGCTAAGGAACGACAACGCAAGCCGAAGCAATGGACGGCAAGGCAACGAAAGTGTAACGGAAGGCACGGCACTGCAAGGCAAAGCAAAGCTAAGGCAAGGCAACGCAAGACTAGGAAATGCACGGCAAGGCAAGGAAAGGGTAACGGAAGGCAAGGCAAGGGAAGACAAAGCAAGGCAAGGCAACGGTAACGGAAGTTACGGCAATGTAAGGGAAGGACAAGGCAAGGCACGGCAAGGTAAGGCAAGGCTCAGGCACGACAACAGAAGGCTAGGCAATGCACGGCAAGGAAAGGAAACGGTAACGGAAGGCAAGGCAAGGCAAGACAAAGCAAGGGAAGGCAACGGTAATGGAAGGCACGGCAAGGCAAGGCAAACAAGGCAAGGCAAGGGTAACGGAAGGCACGGTAAGGCAAGGCAAGTGTAATGGAAGGCACGGCAATGCAAGGCAAGGCTATGGCAGAACGGAAGGCTAGGGAATGTACGACAAGGCAATAAAAGGGTAACGGAAGGCAAGGCAAGGCAATGCAAACCTAGGCAAGGCAAGGTTAACGCAAGGCACGACAAGGCAAGGGAAGACAAGCAAGGCTAAGGCAAGGCAATGCAAGGCTATGGCACCACAACGGATGGCAAGGCAATGTACGACAAGGCAAGGAATCGGTAACGGAAGGCAAGGCAAGGCAAGACAAGTCAAGGCAAGGCAAGGCTAAGGCATGACAACGCAAGGCTAGGCAATGCACGGGAAGGAAACGAAAGGCTAACGGAAGGCATGGCACAGCTGGGCAAAGCAAGGCTAAGGCAAGGCAACGCAAGGCTAGGCAATGCATGGCAAGGGAAGGAAAGGGTAAGGGAAGGCAAGGCAAGGCAAGGCCAAGCAAGGCATGGCAATGGTAACGGAAGGCACGGCAAGGCAAGGCAAGCCAAGCTAGGCTAAGGCAAGGCAAGGCAAGGCTATGGCACAACTACAGAAGGCAAGGCTATGTACGACAAGGTAAGGAATCGGTAACGGAAAGCAAGGCAAGGCAAGACAAAGCAAGGCAAGGCAAAGCAAAGCATGGCAAGTGTAACGGAAGGCATGGCACGGCAAGACAAGGCAAAGCTAAGGCAAGGCAACGCAAGACTAGGCAATGCACGGCAAGGCAAGGAAATGGCAACGGAAGGCAAGGCAAGGCAGGGCAAATCAAGGCAAGACATGATTAACGGAAGGCACGGCAATGCAAGGCAAGCCAAGCTAGCCGAAGGCAAGGCAAGGATATGGCAGAACGGTAGGCTAGGCAATGTATGAAAAGGAAAGGAAAGGGTAACGGAAGCAAGGGAAGGCAATGCAAAGCAAGGGAAGGCAAGAGTAACGCAAGGCACGGCTAGGCAAGGGAAGAGAAGCAAGGCTAAGTAATGGTAAGGCAATGCTATGGCACCACAACGGATATCAAGGCAATGTACGACAAGGCAAGGAATCGGTAACGGAAAGCAAGGCAATGCAAGACAAAGCAAGGCAAGGCAAAGGTAGCCGAAGACACGGCAAGATAAGGGAAGGACAAGGCAAGGCACGGCAAGGCAAGGCAAGGCAAGGATAAGGCATGACAACGCAAGTCTAGCCAATGCACGGCAAGGCAACGAAAGGCTAACGGAAGGCCTGGCACTGCAGGGCAAGGCAAGGCTAAGGCAAGGCAACGCAAGCCTAAGCAATTCATGGCAAGGCAAGGAAAGGCAACGGAAGGCAAGGCAAGGCAAGGCAAGGCAAAGCAAGGCATGGCAAGGGTAACAGAACACCCGGCAAGGTAAGGGAAGGACTAGGCAAGGCACGGCAAGGCAAGGCAAGGCTAAGGCACTACAACGCAAGGCTGGGCAATTCACGGTAAGGCAAGGAAAGGGTCACGGAAGGCAAGGCAAGGCAAGGGTAAATCAAGGCACGGCAAGTCAAGGGAAGACAAGCAAGGCTAAGGAAAGGCAAGGCAAGGCTAAGGCAAGATAACGCAAGGCTTAGGCAATTCACGGCAAGGCAAGGAAAGCGTAACTAAAGGCAAGGCACGGCCAGGCAAGGCAAGGCTAAGGAACGACAACGCAAGCCGAAGCAATGGACGGCAAGGCAACGAAAGTGTAACGGAAGGCACGGCACTGCAAGGCAAAGCAAAGCTAAGGCAAGGCAACGCAAGACTAGGAAATGCACGGCAAGGCAAGGAAAGGGTAACGGAAGGCAAGGCAAGGCAAGACAAAGCAAGGCAAGGCAACGGTAACGGAAGGTACGGCAATGTAAGGGAAGGACAAGGCAAGGCACGGCAAGGCAAGGCAAGGCTCAGGCACGACAACAGAAGGCTAGGCAATGCACGGCAAGGAAAGGAAACGGTAACGGAAGGCAAGGCAAGGCAAGACAAAGCAAGGGAAGGCAACGGTAATGGAAGGCACGGCAAGGCAAGGCAAACAAGGCAAGGCAAGGGTAACGGAAGGCACGGTAAGGCAAGGCAAGTGTAATGGAAGGCACGGCAATGCAAGGCAAGGCTATGGCAGAACGGAAGGCTAGGGAATGTACGACAAGGCAATAAAAGGGTAACGGAAGGCAAGGCAAGGCAATGCAAACCTAGGCAAGGCAAGGTTAACGCAAGGCACGACAAGGCAAGGGAAGACAAGCAAGGCTAAGGCAAGGCAAGGCAAGGCTATGGCACCACAACGGATGGGAAGGCAATGTACGACAAGGCAAGGAATCGGTAACGGAAGGCAAGGCAAGGCAAGACAAGTCAAGGCAAGGCAAGGATAAGGCATGACAACGCAAGGCTAGGCAATGCACGGGAAGGAAACGAAAGGCTAACGGAAGGCATGGCACAGCCGGGCAAAGCAAGGCTAAGGCAAGGCAACGCAAGGCTAGGCAATGCATGGCAAGGGAAGGAAAGGGTAAGGGAAGGCAAGGCAAGGCAAGGCCAAGCAAGGCATGGCAATGGTAACTGAAGGCACGGCAAGGCAAGGCAAGCCAAGCTAGGCTAAGGCAAGGCAAGGCAAGGCTATGGCACAACTACAGAAGGCAAGGCTATGTACGACAAGGTAAGGAATCGGTAACGGAAAGCAAGGCAAGGCAAGACAAAGCAAGGCAAGGCAAAGCAAAGCATGGCAAGTGTAACGGAAGGCATGGCACGGCAAGACAAGGCAAAGCTAAGGCAAGGCAACGCAAGACTAGGCAATGCACGGCAAGGCAAGGAAATGGCAACGGAAGGCAAGGCAAGGCAGGGCAAATCAAGGCAAGACATGATTAACGGAAGGCACGGCAATGCAAGGGAAGCCAAGGTAGCCGAAGGCCAGGCAATGCTATGGCAGAATGGAAGGCTAGGCAATGTACGAAAAGGCAAGGAAAGGTTAACGGAAGCAAGGCAAGGCAATGCAAAGCAAGGCAAGGCAAGAGTAACGCAAGGCACGGCAAGGCAAGGGTAGAGAAGCAAGGCTAAGGAATGGCAAGGCAAGGATATGGCACCACAACGGATGGCAAGGCAATGTACGACAAGGCAAGGAATGGGTAACGGAAAGCAAGGCAAGGCAAGACAAAGCAAGGCAAGGCAAGGGTAAGGGAAGACACGGCAAGGTAAAGGAAGGACAAGGCAAGGCACTGCATCGCAAGGCAAGGCAAGTCTAAGGCACGACAACACAAGGCTAGGCAATGCACGGCAAGGCAAGGAAAGCGTAACTCAAGGCAAGGCACGGCCAGGCAAGGCAAGGTTAAGGAACGACAACGCAAGCCTAAGCAATGGAAAGCAAGGCAACGAAAGGGTAACGGAAGGCATGGAACAACAAGGCAAGGCAAGGCTAAGGAAAGGCAACGCAAGGCTAGGCAATGCACGGCAAGGCAACGAAAGGCTAACGGAAGGCATGGCACAACAAGGCAAGGCAAGGCTAAGGAAAGGCAACGCAAGGCTAGGCAATGCACGGCAAGGCAAGGAAAGGGCAACGGAAGGCAAGGATAGGCAGGGCAAATGAAGGCAACGCAAAGGTAACGGAATTCACGGCACTGCAAGGTAAGCCAAGCTAGGCTAAGGCAAGGCAAGGCAAGGCTATGGCACGAGAACGGAAGGCTAGGCCATGTACGACAAGGCAAGGAATGGGTAACGGAAGGCAAGGCAAGACAACGCAAGGCAAGGCAAGGGTAACGGAAGACAGGGCACGGTAATGGAAGGACAAGGCAAGGCACGACAAGGCAAGGCAAGGCAAGGCAAAGGCATGAAAACGCAATGCTAGGCAATGCACGGGAAGGCAACGAAAGGCTAACGGAAGGCATGGCACAGCCGGACAAGGCAAGGCTAAGGCAAGGCAACGCAAGGCTAGGCAATGCATGGCAAGGCAAGGAAAGGGCAAGGGAAGGCAAGGCAAGGCAAGGCCAAGCAAGGCATGGCAAGGGTAACGGAAGGCACGGCAAGGCAAAGGCAAGGCAAGGCAAGGCTCAGGCACGACAACGCAAGGCTAGGCAATGCACGGCAAGGCAACGAAAGGCTAACGGAAGGCATGGCACAACAAGGCAAGGCAAGGCTAAGGAAAGGCAACGCAAGGCTAGGCAATGCACGGCAAGGCAAGGAAAGGGAAACGAAATGCAAGGCAAAGCAAGGCATAGCAAGTGTAACGGAAGGCACGGCAATGCAAGGCAAGCCAAGCTAGGCTAAGGCAAGGCAAGGCAAGGCTATGGCACGACTACAGAAGGCAAGGCTATGTACGACAAGGCAAGGAATGGAAGGCACGGCAAGGCAAGGCAAGGGTAACGGAAAGCACGGCAATGCAAGGCAAGGCAAGACAAGGCAAGGCTATGGCGCCACAACGGATGGCAAGGCAATGTACGACAAGGCAAGGAATGGGTAACGGAAAGCAAGGCAAGGCAAGACAAAGCAAGGCAAGGCAAGGGTAACGGAAGACACGGCAAGGTAAAAGAAGGACAAGGCAAGGCACTGCATCGCAAGGCAAGGCAAGGCTAAGGCACGACAACGCAAGGCTGGGCAATGCACGGCAAGGCATCGAAAGGCTAACGGAAGGCATGGCACAGCATAGCAAGGCAAGGCTAAGGCAAGGCAATGCAACGCTAGGCAATGCACGGCAAGGCAAGGAAAGGGCAACGGAAGGCAAGGCAAGGCAAGGCAAATCAAGGCATGGCAAGGGTAACGGAAGGCACGGCAATGCAAGGCAAGGCAAGCTAGGCTACGGCAAGGCAAGGCAAGGCTATGGCACCAGAACGGATGGCAAGGCAATGTACGACAAGGCAAGGAATCGGTAACGGAAGACAAGGAAAGACAAGACAAAGCAAGGCAAGGAAAGGGTAACGGAAGACACGGCAAAGTAAGGGAAGGACAAGGCAAGGCACGGCAAGGCAAGGCAAGGCAAGGCTAAGGCACGACAACGCAAGGATAGGCAATGCACGGCAAGGTAACGAAAGGGTAACGGAAGGCACGGCACGGCAAGACAATGCAAAGCTAAGGCAAGGCAACACAAGATTAGGCAATGCTCGGCAAGGCAAGGAAAGGGCAACGGAAGGCAAGGCAAGCAAAGCTGGGCTAAGGAAAGTCAAGGCAAGGCTATGGCACGACAACAGAAGGGAAGGGAATGTACGACAAGGCAAGGAATCGGTAACGGAAACCAAGGCAAGAATACACAAAGCAAGGCAAGGCAAGGGTAACGGAAGACACGGCAAGGTAAAGAAAGGACAAGGAAAGGCACTGCATCTCAAGGCAAGGCAAGGCTGAGGCACGACAACGCAAGGCTAGGCAATGCACGGTAAGACATCGAAAGGCTAACGGAAGGCATGGCACAGCAAGGCAAGGCAAGGCTAATGCACGAAAACGCAAGGCTAGGCAATTCACGGCAAGGCAAGGAAAGCGTAACTAAAGGCAAGGCACGGCCAGGCAAGGCAAGGCTAAGGAACGACAACGGAAGCCTAAGCAATGGAAGGCAAGGCAACGAAAGGGTAACGGAAGGCACGGCACGGCAAGACAAGGCAAAGCTAAGGAAAGGCAACGCAAGACTAGGCAATGCACGGCAAGGAAAGGAAAGGGCAACGGAAGGCAAGGCAAGGCACGGCAAATCAAGGCAAGACATGATTAACGGAAGGCACGGCAATTCAAGGCAAGCCAAGCTGGGCTAATGAAAGCCAAGGCAAGGCTATGGCACGACTACAGAAGGCAAGGCAATATACGACAAGGCAAGGAATCGGTAATGGAAAGCAAGGCAAGGCAAGACAAAGCAAGGCAAGGCAAAGCAAGGCATGGCAAGGGTAACGGAAGGCATGGCACGGCAAGACAAGGCAAAGCTAAGGCATGGCAACGCAAGACTAGGCAAGGCACGGCAAGGCAAGGAAAGGGCAACGGAAGGCAAGGCAAGGGAGGGCAAATCAAGGCAAGACATGATTAACGGAAGGCACGGCAATGCAAGGCAAGCCAAGCTAGCCGAAGGCAAGGCAATGCTATGGTAGAATGGAAGGCTAGGCAATGTACGAAAAGGGAAGGAAATGGTAACGGAAGCAAGGCAAGGCAATGCAAAGCAAGGCAAGGCAAGAGTAACGCAAGGCACGGCAAGGCAAGGGAAGGGAAGCAAGGCTAAGGAATGGCAAGGCAAGGATATGGCACCACAACGGATGGCAAGGCAATGTACGACAAGCAAGGAATGGGTAACGGAAAGCAAGGCAAGGCAAGACAAAGCAAGGCAAGGCAAGGGTAAGGGAAGACACGGGAAGGTAAAGGAAGGACAAGGCAAGGCACTGCATCGCAAGGCAAGGCAAGGCTAAGGCACGACAACGCAAGGCTAGGCAATGCACGGCAAGGCATCGAAAGGCTAACGGAAGGCATGGCACAGCATGGCAAGGCAAGGCTAAGGCAAGGCAATGCAACGCTAGGCAATGCACGGCCAGGCAAGGAAAGGGCAACGGAAGGCAAGGCAAGGCAAGGCAATTCAAGGCATGGCAAGGGTAACGGAAGGCACGGCAATGCAAGGCAAGGCAAGCTAGGCTAAGGCAAGGCAAGGCAAGGCTATGGCACCACAACGGATGGCAAGGCAATGTACGACAAGGCAAGGAATCGGTAACGGAAGACAAGGCAAGACAAGACAAAGCAAGGCAAGGAAAGGGTAACGGAAGACACGGCAAAGTACGGGAAGGACAAGGCAAGGCACGGCAAGGCAAGGCAAGGCAAGGATAAGGCACGACAACGCAAGGCTAGGCAATGCACGGCAAGGTAAGGAAAGGTTAACGGAAGGCACGGCACGGCAAGACAAGGCAAAGCTAAGGCAAGGCAACACAAGACTAGGCAATGCTCGGCAAGGCAAGGAAAGGGCATCGGAAGGCAAGGCAAGGCAGGGCAAATCAAGGCAAGACATGATTAACGGAAGGCACGGCAATGCAAGGCAAGCCAAGCTAGCCGAAGGCAAGGCAAGGCTATGGCAGAACGATAGGCTAGGCAATGTATGAAAAGGAAAGGAAAGGGTAACGGAAGCAAGGCAAGGCAATGCAAAGCAAGGGAAGGCAAGAGTAACGCAAGGCACGGCTAGGCAAGGGAAGAGAAGCAAGGCTAAGTAATGGCAAGGCAATGCTATGGCACCACAACGGATGTCAAGGCAATGTACGACAAGGCAAGGAATCGGTAACGGAAAGCAAGGCAAGGCAAGACAAAGCAAGGCAAGGCAAATGTAACCGAAGACACGGCAAGATAAGGGAAGGACAAGGCAAGGCACGGCAAGGCAAGGCAAGGCAAGGCTAAGGCATGACAACGCAAGGCTAGCCAATGCACGGCAAGGCAACGAAAGGCTAACGGAAGGCATGGCACTGCAGGGCAAGGCAAGGCTAAGGCAAGGCAACGCAAGCCTAAGCAATTCATGGCAAGGCAAGGAAAGGCAACGGAAGGCAAGGCAAGGCAAGGCCAAGCAAGGCATGGCAAAGTTAACGGAAGGCACGGCAACGCAAGACAAGCCAAGCTAGGCTAAGGCAAGGCAAGGCAAGGCTATGGCACCACAACGGATGGCAAGGCAATGTACGACAAGGCAAGGAATCGGTAACGGAAGGCAAGGCAAGGCAAGACAAAGCAAGGGAAGGCAAGGGTAACGGAAGACACGGCAAGGTAAGGCAAGGACAAGGCAAGGCATGGCAAGGCAAGGCAAGGCTAAGGCACGACAACGCAAGGCTAGGCAATTCAAGGGAAGGCAAGGAAAGGGTAACGGAAGGCAAGGCAAGGCAAGGGTAAAGCAAGGCACGGCAAAGCAAGGGAAGACAAGCAAGGCTAAGGAAAGGAAAGGCAAGGCTAAGGCACGACAACGCAAGGCTTGGCAATTCACGGCAAAGCAAGGAAAGCGTAACTCAAGGCAAGGCTCGGCCAGGCAAGGCAAGGCTAAGGAACGACAACGCAAGGCTAGGCAATGCACGGCAAGGTAACGAAAGGGTAACGGAAGGCACGGCACGGCAAGACAAGGCAAAGCTAAGGCAAGGCAACACAAGACTAGGCAATGCACGGCAAGGCAAGGAAAGGGCAACGGAAGGCAAGGCAAGGCAGGCCAAATCAAGGCAAGACATGATTAACAGAAGGCACGGCAATGCAAGGCAAGCCAAGCTAGCCGAAGGCAAGGCAAGGCTATGGCAGAACGATAGGCTAGGCAATGTATGAAAAGGAAAGGAAAGGGTAACGGAAGCAAGGCAAGGCAATGCAAAGCAAGGGAAGGCAAGATTAACGCAAGGCACGGCTAGGCAAGGGAAGAGAAGCAAGGCTAAGAAATGGCAAGGCAATGCTATGGCACCTCAACGGATGTCAAGGCAATGTACGACAAGGCAAGGAATCGGTAACGGAAAGCAAGGCAAGGCAAGACAAGGCAAGGCAAGGCAAAGGTAACCGAAGACACGGCAAGGTAAAGGAAAGACAAGGGAAGGCACGGCATGGCAAGGCAATGCAAGGCTAAGGCACGACAACGCAAGGCTAGGCAATACACGGCAAGGCAACGAAAGGCTAACGGAAGGCATGGCACAGCAAGGCAAGGCAAGGCTAAGGCAAGGCAACGCAAGGATAGGCAATGCACGGCAAGGCAAGGAAAGGGCAACGGTAGGCAAGGCAAAGCAAGGCATGGCAAGGGTAACGGAAGGCACGGCAATGAAAGGCAAGGCAAGCTAGGCTAAGGCAAGGCAAGGCAAGGCAAGGCAAGGCTATGGCACCACAATGGATGGCAAGGCAATGTACGGCAAGGCAAGGATTCGGTAACGGAAGGCAAGGCAAGGCAAGACAAAGCAAGGGAATGCAAGGGTGACGGAAGACACGGCAAGGTAAGGGAAGGACAAGGCAAGGCTATGGCACGACAACAGAAGGGAAGACAATGTACGACAAGGCAAGGAATCGGTAACGGAAAGCAAGGCAAGGCAAGACAAAGCAAGGCAAGGCAAGGGTAACGGAAGACACGGCAAGGTAAAGGAAGGACAAGGCAAGGCACTGCATCGCAAGGCAAGGCAAGGCTAAGGCACGACAACGCCAGGCTAGGCAATGCACGGTAAGGCAACGAAAGGCTAACGTAAGGCATGGCACTGCAGGGCAAGGCAAAGCTAAGGCAAGGCAACGCAAGCCTAAGCAATTCATGGCAAGGCCAGGAAAGGCAACGGAAGGCAAGGCAAGGCAAGGCCAAGCAAGGCATGGCAAGGTAAACGGAAGGCACGGCAATGCAAGACAAGCCAAGCTAGGCTAAGGCAAGGCAAGGCAAGGCTATGGCACCACAACGGATGGCAAGGCCATGTACGACAAGGCAAGGAATCGGTAACGGAAGGCAAGGCAAGGCAAGACAAAGCAAGGGAAGGCAAGGGTAACGGAAGACACGGCAAGGTAAAGGAAGGACAAGGCAAGGCATGGCAAGGCAAGGCAAGGCTAAGGCACGACAACGCAAGGCTAGGTAATGCACGGAAAGGCATCGAAAGGCTAACGGAAGGCATGGCACAGCAAGGCAACGGATGGCTAAGGCAAGGCAACGCAAGGCTAGGCAATGCACGGCAAGGCAAGGAAAGGGCAACGGAAGGCAAGGCAAGGCAAGGCAAAGCAAGGCATGGCAAGGGTAACAGAACACCCGGCAAGGTATGGGAAGGACAAGGCAAGGCACGGCAAGGCAAGGCAAGGCTAAGGCACTACAACGCAAGGTTGGGCAATTCACGGTAAGGCAAGGAAAGCCTAACTCAAGGCAAGGCACGGCCAGGCAAGGCAAGGCTAAGGAACGACAACGCAAGCCGAAGCAATGGACGGCAAGGCAACGAAAGGGTAACGGAAGGCACGGCACTGCAAGGCAAGGCAAAGCTAAGGCAAGGCAACGCAAGACTAGGCAATGCACGGCAAGGCAAGGAAAGTGTAACGGAAGGCAAGGCAAGGCAGGGCAAATTAAGGCAAGACATGATTAACGGAAGGCACGGCAATGAAAGGCAAGCCAAGCTAGCCGAAGGCAAGGCAATGCTATGGCAGAATGGAAGGCTAGGCAATGTACGAAAAGGCAAGGAAAGGGTAACGGAAGCAAGCAAGGCAATGCAAATCAAGGCAAGGCAAGAGTAACGCAAGGCACGGCAAGGCAAGGGAAGAGAAGCAAGGCTAAGGAATGGCAAGGCAAGGATATGGCACCACAACGGATGGCAAGGCAATGTACGAAAAGGCAAGGAATGGGTAACGGAAAGCAAGGCAAGGCAAGACAAAGCAAGGCAAGGCAAGGGTCATGGAAGACACGGCATGTTAAGGGAAGGACAAGGCAAGGCACGGCAAGGCAAGGCAAGGCAAGGCTAAGGCATGACAACGCAAGGCTAGGCAATTCACGGCAAGGCAAGGAAAGCGCAACTCAAGGCAAGGCACGGCCAGGCAAGGCAAGGTTAAGGAACGACAACGCAAGCCTAAGCAATGGAAGGCAAGGCAACGAAAGGGTAACGGAAGGCACGGCACGGCAAGACAAGGCAAAGCTAAGGCAAGTCAACGCAAGACTAGGCAATGCACGGCAAGGCAAGGAAAGGGCAACGGAAGGCAAGGCAAGGCAGGGCAAATCAAGGCAGGGCAAATCAAGGCAAGACATGATTAAATGAAGGCACGGCAATTCAAGGCAATTCAAGCTGGGCTAAGGAAAGTCAAGGCAAAGCTATGGCACGACAACGGAAGGCAAGGCAATGTACGACAAGGCAAGGAATCGGTAACGGAAAGCAAGGCAAGGGAAGACAAAGCAAGGCAAGGCAATGGTAACGGAAGACACGGCACGGTAAGGGAAGGACAAGGCAAGGCACGGCAAGGCAAGGCAAGGCTAAGGCACGACAACGCAAGGCTAGGCAATGCACGGCAAGGCAAGGAAAGGCTAACGGAATGCAAGGCACGGCAAGGCAAGGCAAGGCTAAGGCACGAAAACGCAAGGCTAGAAAAAGCACGGCAAGGCAAGGAAAGGGCAACGGAAGGCAAGGCAAGGCAGGGCAAATCAAGGCAAGGCAAGGGTAACGGAATTCACGGCAATGCAAGGCAAGCCAAGCTAGGCTAAGGCAAGGCAAGGCAAGGCTATGGCACGAGAACGGAAGGCGAGGACATGTACGACTATGAAAGGAATGGGTAACGGAAGGCAAGGCAAGGCAAGACAAAGCAAGGCAAGGCAACGGTAACGGAAGGTACGGCAATGTAAGGGAAGGACAAGGCAAGGCACGGCAAGGCAAGGCAAGGCTAAGGCACGACAACAGAAGGCTAGGCAATGTACGGCAAGGCAAGGAAACGGTAACGGAAGGCAAGGCAAGGCAAGACAAAGCAAGGGTAGGCAACGGTAATGGAAGGCACGGCAAGGCAAGGCAAACAAGGCAAGGCAAGGGTAACGGAAGGCACGGTAAGGCAAGGCCGGGGTAATGGAAGGCACGGCAATGCAAGGCAAGGCTATGGCAGAACGGAAGGCTAGGGAATGTACGACAAGGCAATAAAAGGGTAACGGAAGGCAAGGCAAGGCAATGCAAACCAAGGCAAGGCAAGGTTAACGCAAGGCACGACAAGGCAAGGGAAGACAAGCAAGGCTAAGGCAAGGCAAGGCAAGGCTATGGCACCACAACGGATGGCAAGGCAATTTACGACAAGGCAAGGAATCGGTAACGGAAGGCAAGGCAAGGCAAGACAAAGCAAGGCAAGGCAAGGGTAACGGAAGACACGGCAAGGTAAGGGAAGGACAAGGCAAGGCACGGCATGGCAAGGCAAGGCAAGGCTAAGGCATGACAACGCAAGGCTAGCCAATGCACGGCAAGGCAACGAAAGGCTAACGGAAGGCATGGCACTGCAGGGCAAGGCAAGGCTAAGGCAAGGCAACGCAAGCCTAAGCAATTCATGGCAAGGCAAGGAAAGGGCAACGGAAGGCAAGGCAAGGCAAGGCCAAGCAAGGCATGGAAAGGTTAACGGAAGGCACGGCAATGCAAGACAAGCCAAGCTAGGCTAAGGCAAGGCAAGGCAAGGCTATGGCACCACAACGGATGGCAAGGCCATGTACGACAAGGCAAGGAATCGGTAACGGAAGGCAAGGGAAGGCAAGACAAAGCAAGGGAAGGCAAGGGTAACGGAAGACACGGCAAGGTAAAGGAAGGACAAGGCAAGGCATGGCAAGGCAAGGCAAGGCTAAGGCACGACAACGCAAGGCTAGGCAATGCACGGCAAGGCATCGAAAGGCTAACGGAAGGCATGGCACA
Organism: Macrotis lagotis; assembly: GCF_037893015.1. NCBI lineage: Eukaryota > Metazoa > Chordata > Mammalia > Peramelemorphia > Peramelidae > Macrotis > Macrotis lagotis. Next base: position 264,950 of record NW_027422030.1, read on the forward strand.
GCAAGGCAACGCAAGGCTAAGGCAAGGCAACGCAAGGCTAGGCAATGCACGGCAAGGCAAGGAAAGGGCAACGGAAGGCAAGGCAAGGCAAGGCAAAGCAAGGCATGGCAAGGGTAACAGAACACCCGGCAAGGTATGGGAAGGACAAGGCAAGGCACGGCAAGGCAAGGCAAGGCTAAGGCACTACAACGCAAGGTTGGGCAATTCACGGTAAGGCAAGGAAAGCCTAACTCAAGGCAAGGCACGGCCAGGCAAGGCAAGGCTAAGGAACGACAACGCAAGCCGAAGCAATGGACGGCAAGGCAACGAAAGGGTAACGGAAGGCACGGCACTGCAAGGCAAGGCAAAGCTAAGGCAAGGCAACGCAAGACTAGGCAATGCACGGCAAGGCAAGGAAAGTGTAACGGAAGGCAAGGCAAGGCAGGGCAAATTAAGGCAAGACATGATTAACGGAAGGCACGGCAATGAAAGGCAAGACAAGCTAGCCGAAGGCAAGGCAATGCTATGGCACAACGGAAGGCTAGGCAATGTACGAAAAGGCAAGGAAAGGGTAACGGAAGCAAGCAAGGCAATGCAAATCAAGGCAAGGCAAGAGTAACGCAAGGCACGGCAAGGCAAGGGAAGAGAAGCAAGGCTAAGGAATGGCAAGGCAAGGATATGGCACCACAACGGATGGCAAGGCAATGTACGAAAAGTCAAGGAATGGGTAACGGAAAGCAAGGCAAGGCAAGACAAAGCAAGGCAAGGCAAGGGTCATGGAAAACACGGCATGTTAAGGGAAGGACAAGGCAAGGCACGGCAAGGCAAGGCAAGGCAAGGCTAAGGCATGACAACGCAAGGCTAGGCAATTCACGGCAAGGCAAGGAAAGCGCAACTCAAGGCAAGGCACGGCCAGGCAAGGCAAGGTTAAGGAACGACAACGCAAGCCTAAGCAATGGAAGGCAAGGCAACGAAAGGGTAACGGAAGGCACGGCACGGCAAGACAAGGCAAAGCTAAGGCAAGGCAACGCAAGACTAGGCAATGCACGGCAAGGCAAGGAAAGGGCAACGGAAGGCAAGGCAAGGCAGGGCAAATCAAGGCAAGACATGATTAAATGAAGGCACGGCAATTCAAGGCAATTCAAGCTGGGCTAAGGAAATTCAAGGCAAGGCTATGGCACGACAACGGAAGGCAAGGCAATGTACGACAAGGCAAGGAATCGGTAACGGAAAGCAAGGCAAGGGAAGACAAAGCAAGGCAAGGCAAGGGTAACGGAAGACACGGCAAGGTAAGGGAAGGACAAGGCAAGGCACGGCAAGGCAAGGCAAGGCTAAGGCACGACAACGCAAGGCTAGGCAATGCACGGCAAGGCAAGGAAAGGCTAACGGAATGCAAGGCACGGCAAGGCAAGGCAAGGCTAAGGCACGAAAACGCAAGGCTAGAAAATGCACGGCAAGGCAAGGAAAGGGCAACGGAAGGCAAGGCAAGGCAGGGCAAATCAAGGCAAGGCAAGGGTAACGGAATTCACGGCAATGCAAGGCAAGCCAAGCTAGGCTAAGGCAAGGCAAGGCAAGGCTATGGCACGAGAACGGAAGGCTAGGCCATGTACGACAATGCAAGGAATGGGTAACGGAAGGCAAGGCAAGGCAAGAGAAAGCAAGGCAAGGCAACGGTAACGGAAGGTACGGCAAGGTAAGGGAAGGACAACGCAAGGCTCGGCAAGGGAAGGCAAGGCTAAGGCACGACAACGGAAGGCTAGGCAATGTACGGCAAGGAAAGGGAAGGATAACGGAAGGCAAGGCAAGGCAAGACAAAGCAAGGGTAGGCAACGGTAATGGAAGGCACGGCAAGGCAAGGCAAACAAGGCAAGGCAAGGGTAACGGAAGGCACGGTAAGGCAAGGCCGGGGTAATGGAAGGCACGGCAATGCAAGGCAAGGCTATGGCAGAACGGAAGGCTAGGGAATGTACGACAAGGCAATAAAAGGGTAACGGAAGACAAGGCAAGGCAATGCAAACCTAGGCAAGGTAAGGTTAACGCAAGGCACGACAAGGCAAGGGAAGACAAGCAAGGCTAAGGCAAGGCAAGGCAAGGCTATGGCACCACAACGGATGGCAAGGCAATGTACGACAAGGCAAGGAATCGGTAACGGAAGGCAAGGCAAGGCAAGACAAGTCAAGGCAAGGCAAGGCTAAGGAATGACAACGCAAGGGTAGGCAATGCACGGGAAAGAAACGAAAGGCTAACGGAAGGCATGCCACAGCCGGGCAAAGCAAGGCTAAGGCAAGGCGACGCAAGGCTAGGCAATGCATGGTAAGGCAAGGAAAGGGCAATGGAAGGCAAGGCAAGCCAAGGCAAAGCAAGGCATGGCAAGGCCAACGGAAGGCACGGTAATGCAATGCAAGCCATGCTAGGATAAGGCAAGGCAAGGCAAGGCAAGGCTATGGCACCACAACGGATGGCAAGGCAATGTACGACAACGAAAGGAATCTGTAAGAAAGCAAGGCAAGGCAAGACAAAGCAAGGCAAGGCAAGGGTCACGGAAGACACGGCAAGGTAAAGGAAGGACAAGGCAAGGCACGGCATGGCAAGGGAAGGCAAGGCTAAGGCACGAAAACGCAAGGCTAGGCAATGCAAGGCAAGGCAACGAAAGGGTAACGGAAGGCATCGCACAGCAAGGCAAGGCAAGGCTAAGGCAAGGCAACGCAAGACTAGGCAATGCACGGCAAGGCAAGGAAAGGGAAACGAAATGCAAAGCAAAGCAAGGCATGGCAACTGTAACGGAAGGCACGGCAATGCAAGGCAAGGCAAGCTAGGCTAAGTCAAGGCAAGGCAAGGCTATGGCACCACAACGGATGGCAAGGCAATGTACGAAAAGGCAAGGAATCGGTAACTGAAGGCAAGGCAAGGCAAGAGAAAGCAAGGGAAGGCAAGGGTAACGGAAGACACGGCAAGGTAAGGGAAGGACAAGGCAAGGCACGGCAACGCAAGGCAAGGCAAGGCTAAGGCAAGATAACGCAAGGCTAGGCAATTCAAGGCAAGGCAAGGAAAGCGTAACTGAAGGCAAGGCACAGCCAGGCAAGGCAAGGCTAAGGAACGACAACGCAAGCCTAAGCAATGGAAGGCAAGGCAACGAAACGGTAACGGAAGGCACGGCACTGCAAGGCAAGGCAAAGCTAAGGCAAGGCAAAGGAAGACTAGGCAATGCACGGCAAGGCAAGGAAAGGGTAACGGAAGGCAAGGCAAGGCAAGGGTAAAGCAAGGCACGGCAAGCCAAGGGAAGACAAGCAAGGCTAAGGAAAGGCAAGGCAAGGCTAAGGCACGACAACGCAAGGCTAGGCAATTCACGGCAAGGCAAGGAAAGCGTAACTCAAGGCAAGGCACGGCCAGGCAAGGCAAGGTTAAGGAACGACAACGCAAGCCTAAGCAATGGAAGGCAAGGCAACGAAAGGGTAACGGAAGGCACGGCACGGCAAGACAAGGCAAAGCTAAGGAAAGGCAACGCAAGACTAGGCAATGCACGGCAAGGCAAGGAAAGGGCAACAGAAGGCAAGGCAAGGCAGGGCAAATCAAGGCAACACATGATTAAAGGAAGGCACGGCAATTCAAGGCAATTCAAGCTGGGCTAAGGAACGTCAAGGCAAGGCTATGGCACGACAACGGAAGGCAAGGCAATGTACGACAAGGCAAGGAATCGGTAACGGAATGCAAGGCAAGGGAAGACAAAGCAAGGCAAGGCAAGGGTAACGGAAGACACGGCAAGGTAAGGGAAGGACAAGGCAAGGCACGGCAAGGCAAGGCAAGGCTAAGGCACTATAACGCAAGGCTAGGCAATGCACGGCAAGGCAAGGAAATGCTAACGGAATGCAAGGCACGGCAAGGAAAGGCAAAGCTAAGGCACGACAACAGAAGGCTAGGCAATGCACGGCAAGGCAAGGAAACGGTAACGGAAGGCAAGGCAAGGCAAGACAAAGCAAGGGAAGGCAACGGTAATGGAAGGCACGGCAAGGCAAGGCAAACAAGTAAAGGCAAGGGTAACGGAAGGCACGGTAAGGCAAGGCAAGTGTAATGGAAGGCACGGCAATGCAAGGCAAGGCTATGGCAGAACGGAAGGCTAAGGAATGTACGACAAGGCAATAAAAGGGTAACAGAAGTCAAGGCAAGGCAATGCAAACCTAGGCAACGCAAGGTTAACGCAAGCCACGACAAGGCAAGGGAAGACAAGCAAGGCTAAGGCAAGGCAAGGCAAGGCTATGGCACCACAACGGATGGCAAGGCAATGTACGACAAGGCAGGGAATCGGTAACGGAACGCAAGGCAAGGCAAGACAAGTCAAGGCAATGCAAGCCCAAGGCATGACAACGCAAGGCTAGGTAATGCACGGGAAGGCAACGAAAGGCTAACGGAAGGCATGGCACAGCCGGGCAAGGCAAGGCTAAGGCAAGGCAACGCAATGCTAGGCAATGCATGGCAAGGCAAGGAAAGGGCAAGGGAAGGCAAGGCAAGGCAAGGCCAAGCAAGGCATGGCAAGGGTAACGGAAGGCACGGCAAGGCAAGGCAAGCCAAGCTAGGCTAAGGCAAGGCAAGGCAAGGGTATGGCACCACAACGGATGGCAAGACAATGTACGACAAGGCAAGGAATCGGTAACGGAAGGCATGGAAAGGCAAGACAAAGAAAGGCAAGGCAAGGGTAACGGAACACCCGGCAAGGTAAGGGAAGGTCAAGGCAAGGCACGGCAAGGCAAGGCAAGGCTAAGGCACTACAACGCAAGGCTAGGCAATTCACGGTAAGTCAAGGAAAGGGTAACGGAAGGTAAGGCATGGCAAGGGTAAATCAAGGCACGGCAAGGCAAGGGAAGAAAAGCAAGGCTAAGGAAAGGCAAGGCTAAGGCAAAATAACGCAAGGCTAGGCAATTCACGGCAAGGCAAGGAAAGCGTAACTCAAGGCAAGGCACGGCCAGGCAAGGCAAGGCTAAGGAACGACAACGCAAGCCTAAGCAATGGAAGGCAAGGCAACGAATGGGTAACGGATTGCAGGGCACTGCAAGGCAAGGCAAAGCTAATGCAAGGCAACGCAAGGCTAGGCAATGCACGGCAAGGCAACGAAAGGCTAACGGAAGGCACGGCAAGGCAGGGCAAATCAAGGCAAGACATGATTAACGGCAGGCACGGCAATGCAAGGCAAGCCAAGCTAGCCGAAGGCAAGGCAATGCTATGGCAGAATGGAAGGATAGGCAATGTACGAAAAGGCAAGGAAAGGGTAACGGAAGCAAGGCAAGGCAATGCAAATCAAGGAAAGGCAAGAGTAACGCATGGCACGGCAAGGCAAGGGAAGAGAAGCAAGGCTAAGGAATGGCAAGGCAAGGATATGGCACCACAAAGGATGGCAAGGCAATGTACGACAAGGCAAGGAATCGGTAACGGAAAGCAAGGCAAGGCAAGAGAAAGCAAGGCAAGGCAAGGGTAACGGAAGACACGACAAGGTAAAAGAAGGACAAGGCAAGGCACGGCATGGCAAGGCAATGCAAGGCTAAGGCACGACAACGCAAGGCTAGGCAATGCACGGCAAGGCATCGAAAGGCTAACGGAAGGCATGGCACAGCAAGGCAACGCAAGGCTAAGGCAAGGCAACGCAAGGCTAGGCAATGCACGGCAAGGCAAGGAAAGGGCAACGGAAGGCAAGGCAAGGCAAGGCAAAGCAAGGCATGGCAAGGGTAACAGAACACCCGGCAAGGTAAGGGAAGGACAAGGAAAGGCACGGCAAGGCAAGGCAAGGCTAAGGCACTACAACGCAAGGCTGGGCAATTCACGGTAAGGCAAGGAAAGGGTAACGGAAGGCAAGGCAAGGCAAGGGTAAATCAAGGCACGGCAAGGCAAGGGAAGAAAAGCAAGGCTAAGGAAATGCAAGTTAAGGCTAAGGCAAGATAACGCAAGGCTAGGCAATTCACGGCAAGGCAAGGAAAGCGTAACTCAAGGCAAGGCACGGCCAGGCAAGGCAAGGCTAAGGAACGACAACGCAAGCCGAAGCAATGGAAGGCAAGGCAACGAAAGGGTAACGGAAGGCACGGCACTGCAAGGCAAGGCAAAGCTAAGGCAAGGCAACGCAAGACTAGGCAATGCACGGCAAGGCAAGGAAAGGGCAACGGAAGGCAAGGCAAAGCAGGGCAAATCAAGGCAAGACATGATTAACGGAAGGCACGGCAATGCAAGGCAAGCCAAGCTAGCCGAAGGCAAGCAATGCTATGGCAGAATGGAAGGATAGGCAATGTACGAAAAGGCAAGGAAAGGGTAACGGAAGCAAGGCAAGGCAATGCAAATCAAGGAAAGGCAAGAGTAACGCATGGCACGGCAAGGCAAGGGAAGAGAAGCAAGGCTAAGGAATGGCAAGGCAAGGATATGGCACGACTACAGAAGGCAAGGCTATGTATGACAAGGCAAGCAATGGGTAACGGAAAGCAAGGCAAGGCAAGACAAAGCAAGGCAAGGCAAGGGTAACGGAAGACACGGCAAGGTAAAGGAAGGACAAGGCAAGGCACTGCATCGCAAGGCAAGGCTAAGGCACGACAACGCAAGGCTAGGCAATGCACGGCAAGGCATCGAAAGGCTAACGGAAGGCATGGCACAGCAAGGCAACGCAAGGCTAAGGCAAGGCAACGCAAGGCTAGGCAATGCACGGCATGGTAAGGAAAGGGCAACGGAAGGCAAGGCAAGGCAAGGCAAAGGAAGGCATGGCAAGTGTAACAGAACACCCGGCAAGGTAAGGGAAGGACAAGGAAAGGCACGGCAAGGCAAGGCAAGGCTAAGGCACTACAACGCAAGGCTGGGCAATTCACGGTAAGGCAAGGAAAGGGTAACGGAAGGCAAGGCAAGGCAAGGGTAAATCAAGGCACGGCAAGGCAAGGGAAGAAAAGCAAGGCTAAGGAAAGGCAAGTTAAGGCTAAGGCAAGATAACGCAAGGCTAGGCAATTCACGGCAAGGCAAGGAAAGCGTAACTCAAGGCAAGGCACGGCCAGGCAAGGCAAGGCTAAGGAACGACAACGCAAGCCGAAGCAATGGACGGCAAGGCAACGAAAGGGTAACGGAAGGCACGGCACTGCAAGGCAAGGCAAAGCTAAGGCAAGGCAACGCAAGACTAGGCAATGCACGGCAAGGCAAGGAAAGGGTAACGGAAGGCAAGGCAAGGCAGGGCAAATTAAGGCAAGACATGATTAACGGAAGGCACGGCAATGAAAGACAAGCCAAGCTAGCCGAAGGCAATGCAATGCTATGGCAGAATGGAAGGCTAGGCAATGTACGAAAAGGCAAGGAAAGGGTAACGGAAGCAAGGCAAGGCAATACAAATCAAGGCAAGGCAAGAGTAACGCAAGGCACGGCAAGGCAAGGGAAGAGAAGCAAGGCTAAGGAATGGCAAGGCAAGGATATGGCACCACAACGGATGGCAAGGCAATGTACGAAAAGGCAAGGAATGGGTAACGGAAAGCAAGGCAAGGAAAGACAAAGCAAGGCAAGGCAAGGGTCATGGAAGACACGGCATGTTAAGTGAAGGACAAGGCAAGGCACGGCAAGGCAAGGCACTTCAAGGCTAAGGCACGACAATGCAAGGCTAGGCAATTCACGGCAAGGCAATGAAAGCGTAACTCAAGGCAAAGCACGGCCAGGTAAGGCAAGGTTAAGGAACGACAACGCAAGCCTAAGCAATGGAAGGCAAGGCAACGAAAGGGTAACGGAAGGCACGGCACGGCAAGACAAGGCAAAGCTAAGGCAAGGCAACGCAAGACTAGGCAATGCACGGCAAGGCAAGGAAAGGGCAAAGGAAGGCAAGGCAAGGCAGGGCAAATCAAGGCAAGACATGATCAAAGGAAGGCACGGCAATTCAAGGCAATTCAAGCTGGGCTAAGGAAAGTCAAGGCAAGGCTATGGCACGACAACGGAAGGCAAGGCAATGTACGACAAGGCAAGGAATCGGTAACGGAAAACAAGGCAAGGGAAGACAAAGCAAGGCAAGGCAATGGTAACGGAAGACACGGCAAGGTAAGGGAAGGACAAGGCAAGGCTAAGGCACGACAACAGAAGGCTAGGCAATGCACGGCAAGGCAAGGAAACGGTAACGGAAGGCAAGGCAAGGCAAGACAAAGCAAGGGAAGGCAACGGTAATGGAAGGCACGGCAAGGCAAGGCAAACAAGGCAAGGAAAGCGTAACGGAAGGCACGGTAAGGCAAGGCCAGGGTAATGGAAGGCACGGCAATGCAAGGCAAGGCCATGGCAGAACGGAAGGCTAGGGAATGTACGACAAGGCAATAAAAGGGTAACGGAAGGCAAGGAAGGCAATGCAAACCTAGGCAAGGCAAGGTTAACGCAAGGCACGACAAGGCAAGGGAAGACAAGCAAGGCTAAGGCAAGGCAAGGCAAGGCTATGGCACCACAACGGATGGCAAGGCAATGTACGACAAGGCAAGGAATCGGTAACGGAAGGCACGGCAAGGCAAGACAAGTCAAGGCAAGGCAAGGCTAAGGCATGACAACGCAAGGCTAGGCAATGCACGGGAAGGAAACGAAAGGCTAACGGAAGGCATGGCACAGCCGGGCAAAGCAAGGCTAAGGCAAGGCAACGCAAGGCTAGGCAATGCATGGCAAGGCAAGGAAAGGGCAAGGGAAGGCAAGTCAAGGCAAGGCCAAGCAAGGCATGGCAATGGTAACGGAAGGCACGGCAATGCAAGGCAAGCCAAGGTAGCCGAAGGCAAGGCAATGCTATGGCAGAATTGAAGGCTAGGCAATGTACGAAAAGGCAAGGAAAGGGTAACGGAAGCAAGGCAAGGCAATGAAAAGCAAGGCAAGGCAAGAGTAACGCAAGGCACGGCAAGGCAAGGGAAGAGATGCAAGGCTAAGTAAAGGCAAGGCAAGGATATGGCACCACAACGGATGGCAAGGCAATGTACGACAAGGCAAGGAATGGGTAACGGAAAGCAAGGCAAGGCAAGACAAAGCAAGGCAAGGCAAGGGTAAGGGAAGACACGGCAAGGTAAAGGAAGGACAAGGCAAGGCACTGCATCGCAAGGCAAGGCAAGTCTAAGGCAAGGCAAGGCAAGGCTAGGCAATGCACGGCAAGGCATTGAAAGGCTAACGGAAGGCATGGCACAGCAAGGCAAGGCAAGGCTAAGGCAAGGCAAGGCAAGGCTAGGCAATGCACGGCCAGGCAAGGAAAGGGCAACGGAAGGCAAGGCAAGGCAAGGCAAATCAAGGCATGGCAAGGGTAACGGAAGGCACGGCAATGCAAGGCAAGGCAAGCTAGGCTAAGGCAAGGCAAGGCAAGGCTATGGAACCACAACGGATGGAAAGGCAATGTACGACAAGACAAGGAATCGGTAACGGAAGACAAGGCAAGACAAGACAAAGCAAGGCAAGGAAAGGGTAACGGAAGACACGGCAAAGTAAGGGAAGGACAAGGCAAGGCACGGCAAGGAAAGGCTAAGGCACGGCAACGCAAGGCTAGGCAATGCACGGCAAGGCAAGGGAAGGGTAACGGAAGGCAAGGCAAGGCAAGGGTAAAGCAAGGCACGGCAAGGCAAGGGAAGACAAGCAAGTCTAAGGAAAGGCAAGGCAAGGCTAAGGCACGACAACGCAAGGCTAGGCAATTCACGGCAAGGCAAGGAAAGCGCAACTCAAGGCAAGGCACGGCCAGGCAAGGCAAGGTTAAGAAACAACAACGCAAGCCTAAGCAATGGAAAGCAAGGTAACGAAAGGGTAACGGAAGGCACGGCACGGCAAGACAAGGCAAAGCTAAGGCAAGGCAACGCAAGACTAGACAATGCACGGCAAGGAAAGGAAAGGGCAACGGAAGGCAAGGCAAGGCAGGGCAAATCAAGGCAAGACATGATTAACGGAAGGCTCGGCAATTCAAGGCAAGCCAAGCTGGGCTAAGGAAAGTCAAGGCAAGGCTATGGCACGACAACAGAAGGCAAGGCAATGTAGGACAACGCAAGGAATCGGTAACGGAAAGCAAGGCAAGGCAAGACAAAGCAAGGCAAGGCAAGGGTAACGGAAGACACGGTAAAGTAAAGGAAGGACAAGGCAAAGCAAGGCATGGCAAGGGTAACTGAAGGCACGGCAATGCAAGGCAAGGCAAGCTAGGCTAATGCAAGGCAAGGCAAGGCTATGGCAAAACAACAGATGGCAAGGCAATGTACGACAAGGCAAGGAATGGGTAACGGAAGACAAGGCAAGGCAAGACAAAGCAAGGCAAGGAAAGGGCAACGGAAGACACGGCAAGGTAAGGGAAGGACAAGGCAAGGCACGGCATGGCAAGGCAAGGCAAGGCTAAGGCACGAAAACGCAAGGCTAGGCAATGCACGGCAAAGCAAGGAAAGGGTAACGGAAGGCAAGGCAAGGCAAGGGTAAAGCAAGGCACGGCAAGGCAAGGGAAGACAAGCAAGGCTAAGGAAAGGCAAGGCAAGGCTAAGGCAAGATAACGCAAGGCTAGGCAATTCACGGCAAGGCAAGGAAAGCGTAACTCAAGGCAAGGCACGGCAAGGAAGGCAAGGCTAAGGAACGACAACGGAAGCCTAAGCAATGGAAGGCAAGGTAACGAAAGGGTAACGGATGGCACGGCACGGCAAGACAAGGCAAAGCTAAGGCAAGGCAACGCAAGACTAGGCAATGCACGGCAAGGCAAGGAAAGGGCAACGGAAGGCAAGGCAAGGCAGGGCAAATCAAGGCAAGACATGATTAACGGAAGGCACGGCAATGCAAGGCAAGCCAAGCTAGCCGAAGGCAAGGCAAGGCTATGGCAGAACGGTAGGCTAGGCAATGTATGAAAAGGAAAGGAAAGGGTAACGGAAGCAAGGTAAGGCAATGCAAAGCAAGGGAAGGCAAGAGTAATGCAAGGCACGGCTTGGCAAGGGAAGAGAAGCAAGGCTAAGTAATGGCAAGGCAATGCTATGGCACCACAACGGATGTCAAGGCAATGTACGACAAAGCAAGGAATCGGTAACGGAAAGCAAGGCAAGGCAAGACAAAGCAAGGCAAGGCAAAGGTAACCGAAGACACGGCAAGATAAGGGAAGGACAAGGCAAGGCACGGCAAGGCAAGGCATGGCAAGGCTAAGGCATGACAACGCAAGGCTAGCCAATGCACGGCAAGGCAACGAAAGGCTAACGGAAGGCATGGCACTGCAGGGCAAGGCAAGGCTAAGGCAAGGCAACGCAAGCCTAAGCAATTCCTGGCAAGGCAAGGAAAGGCATCGGAAGGCAAGGCAAGGCAAGGCCAAGCAAGGCATGGCAAGGTTAACGGAAGGCACGGCAATTCAAGACAAGCCAAGCTAGGCTAAGGCAAGGCAAGGCAAGGCTATGGCAGCACAACGGATGGCAAGACCATGTACGACAAGGCAAGGAATCGGTAACGGAAGGCAAGGCAAGGCAAGACAAAGCAAGGGAAGGCAAGGGTAACGGAAGACACGGCAAGGTAAAGGAAGGACAAGGCAAGGCATGGCAAGGCAAGGCAAGGCTAAGGCACGACAACGCAAGGCTAGGCAATGCACGGCAAGGCATCGAAAGGCTAACGGAAGGCATGGCACAGCAAGGCAACGCAAGGCTAAGGCAAGGCAACGCAAGGCTAGGCAATGCACGGCAAGGCAAGGAAAGGGCAACGGAAGGCAAGGCAAGGCAAGGCAAAGCAAGGCATGGCAAGGGTAACAGAACACCCGGCAAGGTATGGGAAGGACAAGGCAAGGCACGGCAAGGCAAGGCAAGGCTAAGGCACTACAACGCAAGGCTGGGCAATTCACGATAAGGCAAGGAAAGGGTAACGGAAGGCAAGGCAAGGCAGGGCAAATTAAGGCAAGACATGATTAACGGAAGGCACGGCAATGAAAGGCAAGCCAAGCTAGCCGAAGGCAAGGCAATGCTATGGCAGAATGGAAGGCTAGGCAATGTACGAAAAGGCAAGGAAAGGGTAACGGAAGGCAAGGCAAGGCAGGGCAAATCAAGGCAAGACATGATCAAAGGAAGGCACGGCAATTCAAGGAAATTCAAGCTGGGCTAAGGAAAGTCAAGGCAAGGCTATGGCACGACAACGGAAGGCAAGGCAATGTACGACAAGGCAAGGAATCGGTAACGGAAAGCAAGGCAAGGGAAGACAAAGCAAGGCAAGGCAAGGGTAACGGAAGACACGGCAAGGTAAGGGAAGGACAAGGCAAGGCACGGCAAGGCAAGGCAAGGCTAAGGCACGACAACGCAAGGCTAGGCAATGCACGGCAAGGCAAGGAAAGGCTAACGGAATGCAAGGCACGGCAAAGCAATGCAAGGCTAAGGCACGAAAACGCAAGGCTAGAAAAAGCACGGCAAGGCAAGGAAAGGGCAACGGAAGGCAAGGCAAGGCAGGGCAAATCAAGGCAAGGCAAGGGTAACGGAATTCACGGCAATGCAAGGCAAGCCAAGCTAGGCTAAGGCAAGGCAAGGCAAGGCTATGGCACGAGAACGGAAGGCTAGGCCATGTACGACAAGGCAAGGAATGGGTAACGGAAGGCAAGGCAAGGCAAGGCAAAGCAAGGCAAGGCAACGGTAACGGAAGGCACGGCAATGTAAGGGAAGGACAAGGAAAGGCACGGCAAGGCAAGGCAAGGCAAGGCTAAGGCACGACAACGCAAGGCTTGCAATGCACGGCAAGGCAAGGAAAGGGTAACGGAAGGCAAGGCAAGGCAAGGGTAAAGCAAGGCACGGCAAGGCAAGGGAAGACAAGCAAGGCTAAGGAAAGGCAAGGCAAGGCTAAGGCAAGATAACGCAAGGCTAGGCAATTCACGGCAAGGCAAGGAAAGCGTAACTCAAGGCAAGGCACGGCCAGGCAAGGCAAGGCTAAGGAACGACAACGGAAGCCTAAGCAATGGAAGGCAAGGCAACGAAAGGGTAACGGAAGGCACGGCACTGCAAGGCAAGGCAAAGCTAAGGCAAGGCAACGCAAGACTAGGCAATGCACGGCAAGGCAAGGAAGGGGCAACGGAAGGCAAGGCAAGGCAGGGCAAATCAAGGCAAGACATGATTAACGGAAGGCACGGCAATGCAAGGCAAGCCAAGCTAGCCGAAGGCAAGGCAAGGCTATGGCAGAATGGAAGGCTAGGCAATGTACGAAAAGGCAAGGAAAGGGTAACGGAACAAGGCAAGGCAATGCAAAGCAAGGCAAGCAAGAGTAACGCAAGGCACGGCAATGCAAGGGAAGAGAAGCAACGCTAAGGAATGGCAAGGCAAGGATATGGCACGACAACAGAAGGCAAGGCAATGTACGACAAGGCAAGGAATCGGTAACGGAAAACAAGGCAAGGCAAGACAAAGGAAGGCAAGGCAAAGCAAGGCATGGCAAGGGTAACTGAAGGCACGGCAATGCAAGGCAAGGCAAGCTAGGTTAATGCAAGGCAAGGCAAGGCTATGGCAAAACAACTGATGGCAAGGCAATGTACGACAAGGCAAGGAATGGGTAACGGAAGGCAAGGCAAGGCAAGACAAAGCAAGGCAAGGCAACGGTAACGGAAGGTACGGCAATGTAAGGGAAGGACAAGGAAAGGCACGGCAAGGCAAGGCAAGGCTAAGGCACGACAACAGAAGGCTAGGCAATGCACGGCAAGGCAAGGAAACGGTAACGGAAGGCAAGGCAAGGCAAGACAAAGCAAGGGAAGGCAACGGTAATGGAAGGCACGGCAAGGCAAGGCAAACAAGGCAAGGCAAGCGTAACGGAAGGCACGGTAAGGCAAGGCCAGGGTAATGGAAGGCACGGCAATGCAAGGCAAGGCTATGGCAGAACGGAAGGCTAGGGAATGTACGACAAGGCAATAAAAGGGTAACGGAAGGCAAGGCAAGGCAATGCAAACCTAGGCAAGGCAAGGTTAACGCAAGGCACTACAAGGCAAGGGAAGACAAGCAAGGCTAAGGCAAGGCAAGGCAAGGCTATGGCACCACAACGGATGTCAAGGCAATGTACGACAAGGCAAGGAATCGGTAACGGAAGGCAAGGCAAGGCAAGACAAGTCAAGGCAAGGCAAGGCTAAGGCATGACAACGCAAGGCTAGGCAATGCACGGGAAGGAAACGAAAGGCTAACGGAATGCATGGCACAGCCGGGCAAAGCAAGGCTAAGGCAAGGCAACGCAAGGCTAGGCAATGCATGGCAAGGCAAGGAAAGGGCAAGGGAAGGCAAGGAAAGGCAAGGCCAAGCAAGGCATGGCAATGGTAACGGAAGGCACGGCAAGGCAAGGCAAGCCAAGCTAGGCTAAGGCAAGGCAAGGCAAGGCTATGGCACGACTACAGAAGGCAAGGCTATGTACGACAAGGCAAGGAATCGGTAACGGAAAGCAAGCAAGGCAAGAAAAAGCAAGGGAAGGCAAAGCAAAGCATGGCAAGTGTAACGGAAGGCATGGCACGGCAAGACAAGGCAAAGCTAAGGCAAGGCAACGCAAAACTAGGCAATGCACGGCAAGGCAAGGAAATGGCAACGGAAGGCAAGGCAAGGCAGGGCAAATCAAGGCAAGACATGACTAACGGAAGGCACGGCAATGCAAGGCAAGCCAAGGTAGCCGAAGGCAAGGCAATGCTATGGCAGAATGGAAGGCAAGGCTATGTACGACAAGGCAAGGAATGGGTAACGGAAAGCAAGGCAAGGCACGACAAAGCAAGGCTAGGCAATGAACGGCAAGGCATTGAAAGGCTAACGGAAGGCATGGCACAGCAACGCAAGGCAAGGCTAAAGCAAGGCAACGCAAGGCTAGGCAATGCACGGCCAGGCAAGGAAATGGCAACGGAAGGCAAGGCAAGGCAAGGCAAATCAAGGCATGGCAAGGGTAACGGAAGGCACGGCAATGCAAGAGAAGGCAAGCTAGGCTAAGGCAAGGCAAGGCAAGGCTATGGAACCACAACGGATGAAAGGCAATGTACGACAAGGCAAGGAATCGGTAACGGAAGACAAGGCAAGGCAAGACAAAGCAAGGCAAGGAAAGGGTAACGGAAGACACGGCAAGGTAAGGGAAGGACAAGGCAAGGCACGGCAAAGCAAGGCAAGGCAAGGCTAAGGCACGAAAACGCAAGGCTTGCAATGCACGGCAAAGCAAGGAAAGGGTAATGGAAGGCAAGGCAAGGCAAGGGTAAAGCAAGGCACGGCAAGGCAAGGGAAGACAAGCAAGGCTAAGGAAAGGCAAGGCAAGGCTAAGGCAAGATAACGCAAGGCTAGGCAATTCACGGCAAGGCAAGGAAAGCGTAACTCAAGGCAAGGCACGGCCAGGCAAGGCAAGGCTAAGGAACGACAACGGAAGCCTAAGCAATGGAAGGCAAGGCAACGAAAGGGTAACGGAAGGCACGGCACTGCAAGGCAAGGCAAAGCTAAAGCAAGGCAACGCAAGACTAGGCAATGCACGGCAAGGCAAGGAAGGGGCAACGGAAGGCAAGGCAAGGCAGGGCAAATCAAGGCAAGACATGATTAACGGAAGGCACGGCAATGCAAGGCAAGCCAAGCTAGCCGAAGGCAAGGCAAGGCTATGGCAGAATGGAAGGCTAGGCAATGTACGAAAAGGCAAGGAAAGGGTAACGGAACAAGGCAAGGCAATGCATAGCAAGGCAAGCAAGAGTAACGCAAGGCACGGCAATGCAAGGGAAGAGAAGCAAGGCTAAGGAATGGCAAGGCAAGGATATGGCACGACAACGCAAGCCTAAGCAATACACGGCAAGGCAAGGAAAGCGTAACTCAAGGCAAGGCACGGCCAGGCAAGGCAAGGTTAAGGAACGACAACGCAAGCCTAAGCAATGGAAAGCAAGGCAACGAAAGGGCAACGGAAGACACGGCACGGCAAGACAAGGCAAAGGTAAGGCAAGGCAACGCAAGACTAGGCAATGCACGGCAAGGCAAGGAAAGGGCAACGGAAGGCAAGGCAAGCAAAGCTGGGCTAAGGAAAGTCAAGGCAAGGCTATGGCACGACAACAGAAGGGAAGGGAATGTACGACAAGTCAAGGAATCGGTAACGGAAACCAAGGCAAGAATAGACAAAGCAAGGCAAGGCAAGGGTAACGGAAGACACGGCAAGGTAAAGAAAGGACAAGGAAAGGCACTGCATCTCAAGGCAAGGCAAGGCTGAGGCACGACAACGCAAGGCTAGGCAATGCACGGTAAGACATCGAAAGGCTAACGGAAGGCATGGCACAGCAAGGCAAGGCAAGGCTAATGCACGAAAACGCAAGGCTAGGCAATTCACGGCAAGGCAAGGAAAGCGTAACTCAAGGCAAGGCACGGCCAGGCAAGGCAAGGCTAAGGAACGACAACGGAAGCCTAAGCAATGGAAGGCAAGGAAACGAAAGGGTAACGGAAGGCACGGCACGGCAAGACAAGGCAAAGCTAAGGCAAGGCAACGCAAAACTAGGCAATGCACGGCAAGGAAAGGAAAGGGCAACGGAAGGCAAGGCAAGGCACGGCAAATCAAGGCAAGACATGATTAACGGAAGGCACGGCAATTCAAGGCAAGCCAAGCTGGGCTAAGGAAAGCCAAGGCAAGGCTATGGCACGACTGCAGAAGGCAAGGCAATATACGACAAGGCAAGGAATCGGTAACGGAAAGCAAGGCAAGGCAAGACAAAGCAAGGCAAGGCAAAGCAAGGCATGGCAAGGGTAACGGAAGGCATGGCACGGCAAGACAAGGCAAAGCTAAGGCATGGCAACGCAAGACTAGGCAAGGCACGGCAAGGCAAGGAAAGGGCAACGGAAGGCAAGGCAAGGCAGGGCAAATCAAGGCAAGACATGATTAACGGAAGGCACGGCAATGCAAGGCAAGCCAAGCTAGCCGAAGGCAAGGCAATGCTATGGTAGAATGGAAGGCTAGGCAATGTACGAAAAGGCAAGGAAATGGTAACGGAAGCAAGGCAAGGCAATGCAAAGCAAGGCAAGGCAAGAGTAACGCAAGGCACGGCAAGGCAAGGGAAGGGAAGCAAGGCTAAGGAATGGCAAGGCAAGGATATGGCACCACAACGGATGGCAAGGCAATGTACGACAAGGCAAGGAATCGGTAACGGAAAGCAAGGCAAGGCAAGACAAAGCAAGGCAAGGCAAAGGTAACCGAAGACACGGCAAGATAAGGGAAGGACAAGGCAAGGCACGGCAAGGCAAGGCAAGGCAAGGCTAAGGCATGACAACGCAAGGCTAGCCAATGCACGGCAAGGCAACGAAAGGCTAACGGAAGGCATGGCACTGCAGGGCAAGGAAAGGCTACGGCAAGGCAACGCAAGCCTAAGCAATTCATGGCAAGGCAAGGAAAGGCAACGGAAGGCAAGGCAAGGCAAGGCCAAGCAAGGCATGGCAAAGTTAACGGAAGGCACGGCAATGCAAGACAAGCCAAGCTAGGCTAAGGCAAGGCAAGGCAAGGCTATGGCACCACAACGGATGGCAAGGCAATGTACGACAAGGCAAGGAATCGGTAACGGAAGGCAAGGCAAGGCAAGACAAAGCAAGGGAAGGCAAGGGTAACGGAAGACACGGCAAGGTAAGGGAAGGACAAGGCAAGGCATGGCAAGGCAAGGCAAGGCTAAGGCACGACAACGCAAGGCTAGGCAATTCAAGGCAAGGCAAGGAAAGGGTAACGGAAGGCAAGGCAAGGCAAGGGTAAAGCAAGGCACGGCAAAGCAAGGGAAGACAAGCAAGGCTAAGGAAAGGAAAGGCAAGGCTAAGGCACGACAACGCAAGGCTAGGCAATTCACGGCAAAGCAAGGAAAGCGTAACTCAAGGCAAGGCTCGGCCAGGCAAGGCAAGGCTAAGGAACGACAACGCAAGGCTAGGCAATGCACGTCAAGGTAACGAAAGGGTAACGGAAGGCACGGCACGGCAAGACAAGGCAAAGCTAAGGCAAGGCAACACAAGACTAGGCAATGCACGGCAAGGCAAGGAAAGGGCAACGGAAGGCAAGGCAAGGCAGGGCAAATCAAGGCAAGACATGATTAACAGAAGGCACGGCAATGCAAGGCAAGCCAAGCTAGCCGAAGGCAAGGCAAGGCTATGGCAGAACGATAGGCTAGACAATGTATGAAAAGGAAAGGAAAGGGTAACGGAAGCAAGGCAAGGCAATGCAAAGCAAGGGAAGGCAAGATTAACGCAAGGCACGGCTAGGCAAGGGAAGAGAAGCAAGGCTAAGAAATGGGAAGGCAATGCTATGGCACCTCAACGGATGTCAAGGGAATGTACGACAAGGCAAGGAATCGGTAACGGAAAGCAAGGCAAGGCAAGACAAGGCAAGGCAAGGCTAAGGCACGACAACGCAAGGCTAGGCAATACACGGCAAGGCAACGAAAGGCTAACGGAAGGCATGGCACAGCAAGGCAAGGCAAGGCTAAGGCAAGGCAACGCAAGGATAGGCAATGCACGGCAAGGCAAGGAAAGGGCAACGGAAGGCAAGGCAAGGCAAAGCAAGGCATGGCAAGGGTAACGGAAGGCACGGCAATGAAAGGCAAGGCAAGCTAGGCTAAGGCAAGGCAAGGCAAGGCAAGGCAAGGCTATGGCACCACAATGGATGGCAAGGCAATGTACGGCAAGGCAAGGATACGGTAACGGAAGGCAAGGCAAGGCAAGACAAAGCAAGGGAAGGCCCGGGGACGGAAGACACGGCAAGGTAAGGGAAGGACAAGGCAAGGCTATGGCACGACAACAGAAGGGAAGACAATGTACGACAAGGCAAGGAATCGGTAACGGAAAGCAAGGCAAGGCAAGACAAAGCAAGGCAAGGCAAGGGTAACGGAAGACACGGCAAGGTAAAGGAAGGACAAGGCAAGGCACTGCATCGCAAGGCAAGGCAAGGCTAAGGCACGACAACGCAAGGCTAGGCAATGCACGGCAAGGCATTGAAAGGCTAACGGAAGGCATGGCACAGCAAGGCAAGGCAAGGCTAAGGCAAGGCAACGCAAGGCTAGGCAATGCACGGCCAGGCAAGGAAAGGGCAACGGAAGGCAAGGCAAGGCAAGGCAAATCAAGGCATGGCAAGGGTAACGGAAGGCACGGCAAGGCAAGGCAAATCAAGGGATGGGAAGGGTAACGGAAGGCACGGAAATGCAAGGCAAGGCAAGCTAGGCTAAGGCAAGGCAAGGCAAGGCTATGGAACCATAACGGATGGAAAGGCAATGTACGACAAGGCAAGGAATCGGTAACGGAAGACAAGGCAAGACAAGACAAAGCAAGGCAAGGAAAGGGTAACGGAAGACACGGCAAAGTAAGGGAAGGACAAGGCAAGGCACGGCAAGGCAAGGCTAAGGCACGACAACGCAAGGCTAGGCAATGCACGGCAAGGCAAGGAAAGGGTAACGGAAGGCAAGGCAAGGCAAGGGTAAAGCAAGGCACGGCAAGGCACGGGAAGACAAGCAAGGCTAAGGAAAGGCAAGGCAAGGCTAAGGCACGACAACGCAAGGCTAGGCAATTCACGGCAAGGCAAGGAAAGCGCAACTCAAGGCAAGGCACGGCCAGGCAAGGCAAGGTTAAGAAACGACAACGCAAGCCTAAGAAATGGAAAGCAAGGCAACGAAAGGGTAACGGAAGGCCCGGCACGTCAAGACAAGGCAAAGCTAAGGCAAGGCAACGCAAGACTAGGCAATGCACGGCAAGGAAAGGAAAGGGCAACGGAAGGCAAGGCAAGGCAGGGTAAATCAAGGCAAGACATGATTAAATGAAGGCACGGCAATTCAAGGCAAGCCAAGCTGGGCTAAGGAAAGTCAAGGCAAGGCTATGGCACGACAACAGAAGGCAAGGCAATGTACGACAAGGCAAGGAATCGGTAACGGAAAACAAGGCAAGGCAATACAAAGCAAGGCAAGGCAAAGCAAGGCATGGCAAGGGTAACTGAAGGCACGGCAATGCAAGGCAAGGCAAGCTAGGCTAATGCAAGGCAAGGCAAGGCTATGGCAAAACAACTGATGGCAAGGCAATGTACGACAAGGCAAGGAATGGGTAACGGAAGACAAGGCAAGACAAGACAAAGCAAGGCAAGGAAAGGGTAACGGAAGACACGGCAAGGTAAGGGAAGGACAAGGCAAGGCACGGCATGCAAGGCAAGGCAAGGCTAAGGCACGACAACGCAAGGCTAGGCAATGCACGGCAAGGCAAGGAAAGGGCAACGGAAGGCAAGGATAGGCAGGGCAAATGAAGGCAACGCAAAGGTAACGGAATTCACGGCACTGCAAGGTAAGCCAAGCTAGGGTAAGGCAAGGCAAGGCAAGGCTATGGCACGAGAACGGAAGGCTAGGCCATGTACGACAAGGCAAGGAATAGGTAACGGAAGGCAAGGCAAGGCAAGACAAAGCAAGGCAAGGCAACGGAAACGGAAGGCACGGCAATGTAAGGGAAGGACAAGGCAAGGCACGGCAAGGCAAGGCAAGGCTAAGGCACGACAACACAAGGCTAGGCAATGCACGGCAAGGCAAGGAAACGGTAATGGAAGGCAAGGCAAGGCAAGACAAAGCAAGGCAAGGCAACGGTAATGGAAGGCACAGAAAGGCAAGGCAATCAAGGCAAGGCAAGGGTAACGGAAGGCACGGCAAGGCAAGGCAAGGGTAACGGAAAGCACGGCAATGCAAGGCAAGGCAAGACAAGGCTAAGGCAGAACGGAAGGCTAGGGTATGTACGACAAGGCAATAAAAGGGTAACGGAAGGCAAGGCAAGGCAATGCAAACCAAGGAAAGGCAAGGTTAACGCAAGGCACGACAAGGCAAGGGAAGTCAAGCAAGGCTAAGGCAAGGCAAGGCAAGGCTATGGCGCCACAACGGATGGCAAGGCAATGTACGACAAGGCAAGGAATGGGTAACGGAAAGCAAGGCAAGGCAAGACAAAGCAAGGCAAGGCAAGGGTAACGGAAGACACGGCAAGGTAAAGGAAGGACAATGCAAGGCACTGCATCGCAAGGCAAGGCAAGGCTAAGGCACGACAACGCAAGGCTAGGCAATGCACGGCAAGGCATCGAAAGGCTAACGGAAGGCATGGCACAGCATAGCAAGGCAAGGCTAAGGCAAGGCAATGCAACGCTAGGCAATGCACGGCAAGGCAAGGAAAGGGCAACGGAAGGCAAGTCAAGGCAAGGCAAATCAAGGCATGGCAAGGGTAACGGAAGGCACGGCAATGCAAGGCAAGGCAAGCTAAGCTACGGCAAGGCAAGGCAAGGCTATGGCACCAGAACGGATGGGAAGGCAATGTACGACAAGGCAAGGAATCGGTAACGGAAGACAAGGAAAGACAAGACAAAGCAAGGCAAGGAAAGGGTAACGGAAGACACGGCAAAGTAAGGGAAGGACAAGGCAAGGCACGGCAAGGCAAGGCAAGGCAAGTCTAAGGCACGACAACGCAAGGCTAGGCAATGCACGGCAAGGTAACGAAAGGGTAACGGAAGGCACGGCACGGCAAGACAAGGCAAAGCTAAGGCAAGGCAACACAAGATTAGGCAATGCACGGCAAGGCAAGGAAAGGGCAACGGAAGGCAAGGCAAGCAAAGCTGGGCTAAGGAAAGTCAAGGCAAGGCTATGGCACGACAACAGAAGGGAAGGGAATGTACGACAAGGCAAGGAATCGGTAACGGAAACCAAGGCAAGAATAGACAAAGCAAGGCAAGGCAAGGGTAACGGAAGACACGGCAAGGTAAAGAAAGGACAAGGAAAGGCACTGCATCTCAAGGCAAGGCAAGGCTGAGGCACGACAACGCAAGGCTAGGCAATGCACGGTAAGACATCGAAAGGCTAACGGAAGGCATGGCACAGCAAGGCAAGGCAAGGCTAATGCACGAAAACGCAAGGCTAGGCAATTCACGGCAAGGCAAGGAAAGCGTAACTCAAGGCAAGGCACGGCCAGGCAAGGCAAGGCTAAGGAACGACAACGGAAGCCTAAGCAATGGAAGGCAAGGCAACGAAAGGGTAACGGAAGTCACGGCACGGCAAGACAAGGCAAAGCTAAGGCAAGGCAACGCAAGACTAGGCAATGCACGGCAAGGAAAGGAAAGGGCAACGGAAGGCAAGGCAAGGCACGGCAAATCAAGGCAAGACATGATTAACGGAAGGCACGGCAATTCAAGGCAAGCCAAGCTGGGCTAAGGAAAGCCAAGGCAAGGCTATGGCACGACTACAGAAGGCAAGGCAATATACGACAAGGCAAGGAATCGGTAACGGAAAGCAAGGCAAGGCAAGACAAAGCAAGGCAAGGCAAAGCAAGGCATGGCAAGGGTAACGGAAGGCATGGCACGGCAAGACAAGGCAAAGCTAAGGCATGGCAACGCAAGACTAGGCAAGGCACGGCAAGGCAAGGAAAGGGCAACGGAAGGCAAGGCAAGGCAGGGCAAATCAAGGCAAGACATGATTAACGGAAGGCACGGCAATGCAAGGCAAGCCAAGCTAGCCGAAGGCAAGGCAATGCTATGGTAGAATGGAAGGCTAGGCAATGTACGAAAAGGCAAGGAAATGGTAACGGAAGCAAGGCATGGCAATGCAAAGCAAGGCAAGTCAAGAATAACGCAAGGCACGGCAAGGCAAGGGAAGGGAAGCAAGGCTAAGGAATGGCAAGGCAAGGATATGGCACCACAACGGATGGCAAGGCAATGTACGACAAGGCAAGGAATGGGTAACGGAAAGCAAGGCAAGGCAAGACAAAGCAAGGCAAGGCAAGGGTAACGGAAGACACGGCAAGATAAGGGAAGGACAAGGCAAGGCACGGCAAGGCAAGGCAAGGCAAGGCTAAGGCATGACAACGCAAGGCTAGCCAATGCACGGCAAGGCAACGAAAGGCTAACGGAAGGCATGGCACTGCAGGGCAAGGCAAGGCTAAGGCAAGGCAACGCAAGCCTAAGCAATTCATGGCAAGGCAAGGAAAGGCAACGGAAGGCAAGGCAAGGCAAGGCCAAGCAAGGCATGGCAAAGTTAACGGAAGGCACGGCAATGCAAGACAAGCCAAGCTAGGCTAAGGCAAGGCAAGGCAAGGCTATGGCACCACAACGGATGGCAAGGCAATGTACGACAAGGCAAGGAATCGGTAACGGAAGGCAAGGCAAGGCAAGACAAAGCAAGGCAAGGCAACGGTAACGGAAGGCACGGCAATGTAAGGGAAGGACAAGGCAAGGCACGGCAAGGCAAGGCAAGGCTAAGGCACGACAACACAAGGCTAGGCAATGCACGGCAAGGCAAGGAAACGGTAATGGAAGGCAAGGCAAGGCAAGACAAAGCAAGGCAAGGCAACGGTAATGGAAGGCACAGAAAGGCAAGGCAATCAAGGCAAGGCAAGGGTAACGGAAGGCACGGCAAGGCAAGGCAAGGGTAACGGAAAGCACGGCAATGCAAGGCAAGGCAAGACAAGGCTATGGCAGAACGGAAGGCTAGGGTATGTACGACAAGGCAATAAAAGGGTAACGGAAGGCAAGGCAAGGCAATGCAAACCAAGGAAAGGCAAGGTTAACGCAAGGCACGACAAGGCAAGGGAAGTCAAGCAAGGCTAAGGCAAGGCAAGGCAAGGCTATGGCGCCACAACGGATGGCAAGGCAATGTACGACAAGGCAAGGAATGGGTAACGGAAAGCAAGGCAAGGCAAGACAAAGCAAGGCAAGGCAAGGGTAACGGAAGACACGGCAAGGTAAAGGAAGGACAATGCAAGGCACTGCATCGCAAGGCAAGGCAAGGCTAAGGCACGACAACGCAAGGCTAGGCAATGCACGGCAAGGCATCGAAAGGCTAACGGAAGGCATGGCACAGCATAGCAAGGCAAGGCTAAGGCAAGGCAATGCAACGCTAGGCAATGCACGGCAAGGCAAGGAAAGGGCAACGGAAGGCAAGTCAAGGCAAGGCAAATCAAGGCATGGCAAGGGTAACGGAAGGCACGGCAATGCAAGGCAAGGCAAGCTAAGCTACGGCAAGGCAAGGCAAGGCTATGGCACCAGAACGGATGGGAAGGCAATGTACGACAAGGCAAGGAATCGGTAACGGAAGACAAGGAAAGACAAGACAAAGCAAGGCAAGGAAAGGGTAACGGAAGACACGGCAAAGTAAGGGAAGGACAAGGCAAGGCACGGCAAGGCAAGGCAAGGCAAGTCTAAGGCACGACAACGCAAGGCTAGGCAATGCACGGCAAGGTAACGAAAGGGTAACGGAAGGCACGGCACGGCAAGACAAGGCAAAGCTAAGGCAAGGCAACACAAGATTAGGCAATGCACGGCAAGGCAAGGAAAGGGCAACGGAAGGCAAGGCAAGCAAAGCTGGGCTAAGGAAAGTCAAGGCAAGGCTATGGCACGACAACAGAAGGGAAGGGAATGTACGACAAGGCAAGGAATCGGTAACGGAAACCAAGGCAAGAATAGACAAAGCAAGGCAAGGCAAGGGTAACGGAAGACACGGCAAGGTAAAGAAAGGACAAGGAAAGGCACTGCATCTCAAGGCAAGGCAAGGCTGAGGCACGACAACGCAAGGCTAGGCAATGCACGGTAAGACATCGAAAGGCTAACGGAAGGCATGGCACAGCAAGGCAAGGCAAGGCTAATGCACGAAAACGCAAGGCTAGGCAATTCACGGCAAGGCAAGGAAAGCGTAACTCAAGGCAAGGCACGGCCAGGCAAGGCAAGGCTAAGGAACGACAACGGAAGCCTAAGCAATGGAAGGCAAGGCAACGAAAGGGTAACGGAAGTCACGGCACGGCAAGACAAGGCAAAGCTAAGGCAAGGCAACGCAAGACTAGGCAATGCACGGCAAGGAAAGGAAAGGGCAACGGAAGGCAAGGCAAGGCACGGCAAATCAAGGCAAGACATGATTAACGGAAGGCACGGCAATTCAAGGCAAGCCAAGCTGGGCTAAGGAAAGCCAAGGCAAGGCTATGGCACGACTACAGAAGGCAAGGCAATATACGACAAGGCAAGGAATCGGTAACGGAAAGCAAGGCAAGGCAAGACAAAGCAAGGCAAGGCAAAGCAAGGCATGGCAAGGGTAACGGAAGGCATGGCACGGCAAGACAAGGCAAAGCTAAGGCATGGCAACGCAAGACTAGGCAAGGCACGGCAAGGCAAGGAAAGGGCAACGGAAGGCAAGGCAAGGCAGGGCAAATCAAGGCAAGACATGATTAACGGAAGGCACGGCAATGCAAGGCAAGCCAAGCTAGCCGAAGGCAAGGCAATGCTATGGTAGAATGGAAGGCTAGGCAATGTACGAAAAGGCAAGGAAATGGTAACGGAAGCAAGGCATGGCAATGCAAAGCAAGGCAAGTCAAGAATAACGCAAGGCACGGCAAGGCAAGGGAAGGGAAGCAAGGCTAAGGAATGGCAAGGCAAGGATATGGCACCACAACGGATGGCAAGGCAATGTACGACAAGGCAAGGAATGGGTAACGGAAAGCAAGGCAAGGCAAGACAAAGCAAGGCAAGGCAAAGGTAACCGAAGACACGGCAAGATAAGGGAAGGACAAGGCAAGGCACGGCAAGGCAAGGCAAGGCAAGGCTAAGGCATGACAACGCAAGGCTAGCCAATGCACGGCAAGGCAACGAAAGGCTAACGGAAGGCATGGCACTGCAGGGCAAGGCAAGGCTAAGGCAAGGCAACGCAAGCCTAAGCAATTCATGGCAAGGCAAGGAAAGGCAACGGAAGGCAAGGCAAGGCAAGGCCAAGCAAGGCATGGCAAAGTTAACGGAAGGCACGGCAATGCAAGACAAGCCAAGCTAGGCTAAGGCAAGGCAAGGCAAGGCTATGGCACCACAACGGATGGCAAGGCAATGTACGACAAGGCAAGGAATCGGTAACGGAAGGCAAGGCAAGGCAAGACAAAGCAAGGGAAGGCAAGGGTAACGGAAGACACGGCAAGGTAAGGGAAGGACAAGGCAAGGCATGGCAAGGCAAGGCAAGGCTAAGGCACGACAACGCAAGGCTAGGCAATTCAAGGCAAGGCAAGGAAAGGGTAACGGAAGGCAAGGCAAGGCAAGGGTAAAGCAAGGCACGGCAAAGCAAGGGAAGACAAGCAAGGCTAAGGAAAGGAAAGGCAAGGCTAAGGCACGACAACGCAAGGCTAGGCAATTCACGGCAAAGCAAGGAAAGCGTAACTCAAGGCAAGGCTCGGCCAGGCAAGGCAAGGCTAAGGAACGACAACGCAAGGCTAGGCAATGCACGGCAAGGTAACGAAAGGGTAACGGAAGGCACGGCACGGCAAGACAAGGCAAAGCTAAGGCAAGGCAACACAAGACTAGGCAATGCACGGCAAGGCAAGGAAAGGGCAACGGAAGGCAAGGCAAGGCAGGGCAAATCAAGGCAAGACATGATTAATAGAAGGCACGGCAATGCAAGGCAAGCCAAGCTAGCCGAAGGCAAGGCAAGGCTATGGCAGAACGATAGGCTAGGCAATGTATGAAAAGGAAAGGAAAGGGTAACGGAAGCAAGGCAAGGCAATGCAAAGCAAGGGAAGGCAAGATTAACGCAAGGCACGGCTAGGCAAGGGAAGAGAAGCAAGGCTAAGAAATGGCAAGGCAATGCTATGGCACCTCAACGGATGTCAAGGCAATGTACGACAAGGCAAGGAATCGGTAACGGAAAGCAAGGCAAGGCAAGACAAGGCAAGCAAGGCAAAGGTAACCAAAGACACGGCAAGGTAAAGGAAAGACAAGGGAAGGCACGGCATGGCAAGGCAATGCAAGGCTAAGGCACGACAACGCAAGGCTAGGCAATACACGGCAAGGCAACGAAATGCTAACGGAAGGCATGGCACAGCAAGGCAAGGCAAGGCTAAGGCAAGGCAACGCAAGGATAGGCAATGCACGGCAAGGCAAGGAAAGGGCAACGGAAGGCAAGGCAAGGCAAAGCAAGGCATGGCAAGGGTAACGGAAGGCACGGCAATGAAAGGCAAGGCAAGCTAGGCTAAGGCAAGGCAAGGCAAGGCAAGGCAAGGCTATGGCACCACAATGGATGGCAAGGCAATGTACGGCAAGGCAAGGATTCGGTAACGGAAGGCAAGGCAAGGCAAGACAAAGCAAGGGAAGGCAAGGGTGACGGAAGACACGGCAAGGTAAGGGAAGGACAAGGCAAGGCTATGGCTCGACAACAGAAGGGAAGACAATGTACGACAAGGCAAGGAATCGGTAACGGAAAGCAAGGCAAGGCAAGACAAAGCAAGGCAAGGCAAGGGTAACGGAAGACACGGCAAGGTAAAGGAAGGACAAGGCAAGGCACTGCATCGCAAGGCAAGGCAAGGCAAAGGCACGACAACGCCAGGCTAGTCAATGCACGGCAAGGCATTGAAAGGCTAACGGAAGGCATGGCACAGCAAGGCAAGGCAAGGCTAAGGCAAGGCAACGCAAGGCTAGGCAATGCACGGCCAGGCAAGGAAAGGGCAACGGAAGGCAAGGCAAGGCAAGGGAAATCAAGGCATGGCAAGGGTAACGGAAGGCACGGCAAGGCAAGGCAAATCAAGGGATGGGAAGGGTAACGGAAGGCACGGAAATGCAAGGCAAGGCAAGCTAGGCTAAGGCAAGGCAAGGCAAGGCTATGGAACCATAACGGATGGAAAGGCAATGTACGACAAGGCAAGGAATCGGTAACGGAAGACAAGGCAAGACAAGACAAAGCAAGGCAAGGAAAGGGTAACGGAAGACACGGCAAAGTAAGGGAAGGACAAGGCAAGGCACGGCAAGGCAAGGCTAAGGCACGACAACGCAAGGCTAGGCAATGCACGGCAAGGCAAGGACAGGGTAACGGAAGGCAAGGCAAGGCAAGGGTAAAGCAAGGCACGGCAAGGCACGGGAAGACAAGCAAGGCTAAGGAAAGGCAAGGCAAGGCTAAGGCACGACAACGCAAGGCTAGGCAATTCACGGCAAGGCAAGGAAAGCGCAACTCAAGGCAAGGCACGGCCAGGCAAGGCAAGGTTAAGAAACGACAACGCAAGCCTAAGCAATGGAAAGCAAGGCAACGAAAGGGTAACGGAAGGCACGGCACGTCAAGACAAGGCAAAGCTAAAGCAAGGCAACGCAAGACTAGGCAATGCACGGCAAGGAAAGGAAAGGGCAACGGAAGGCAAGGCAAGGCAGGGCAAATCAAGGCAAGACATGATTAAATGAAGGCACGGCAATTCAAGGCAAGCCAAGCTGGGCTAAGGAAAGTCAAGGCAAGGCTATGGCACGACAACAGAAGGCAAGGCAATGTACGACAAGGCAAGGAATCGGTAACGGAAAACAAGGCAAGGCAAGACAAAGCAAGGCAAGGCAAAGCAAGGCATGGCAAGGGTAACTGAAGGCACGGCAATGCAAGGCAAGGCAAGCTAGGCTAATGCAAGGCAAGGCAAGGCTATGGCAAAACAACTGATGGCAAGGCAATGTACGACAAGGCAAGGAATGGGTAACGGAAGACAAGGCAAGGCAAGACAAAGCAAGGCAAGGAAAGGGTAACGGAAGACACGGCAAGGTAAGGGAAGGACAAGGCAAGGCACGGCAAAGCAAGGCAAGGCAAGGCTAAGGCACGAAAACGCAAGGCATGCAATGCACGGCAAAGCAAGGAAAGGGTAATGGAAGGCAAGGCAAGGCAAGGGTAAAGCAAGGCACGGCAAGGCAAGGGAAGACAAGCAAGGCTAAGGAAAGGCAAGGCAAGGCTAAGGCAAGATAACGCAAGGCTAGGTAATTCACGGCAAGGCAAGGAAAGCGTAACTCAAGGCAAGGCACGGCCAGGCAAGGCAAGGCTAAGGAACGACAACGGAAGCCTAAGCAATGGAAGGCAAGGCAACGAAAGGGTAACGGAAGGCACGGCACTGCAAGGCAAGGCAAAGCTAAGGCAAGGCAACGCAAGACTAGGCAATGCACGGCAAGGCAAGGAAAGGGCAACGGAAGGCAAGGCAAGGCAGGGCAAATCAAGGCAAGACATGATTAACGGAAGGCACGGCAATGCAAGGCAAGCCAAGCTAGCCGAAAGCAAGGCAAGGCTATGGCAGAATGGAAGGCTAGGCAATGTACGAAAAGGTAAGGAAAGGGTAACGGAACAAGGCAAGGCAATGCAAAGCAAGGCAAGCAAGAGTAACGCAAGGCACGGCAATGCAAGGGAAGAGAAGCAAGGCTAAGGAATGGCAAGGCAAGGATATGGCACGACAACGCAAGGCTAAGCAATACACGGCAAGGCAAGGAAAGCGTAACTCAAGGCAAGGCACGGCCAGGCAAGGCAAGGTTAAGGAACGACAACGCAAGCCTAAGCAATGGAAAGCAAGGCAACGAAAGGGTAACGGAAGGCATGGAACAACAAGGCAAGGCAAGGCTAAGGAAAGGCAACGCAAGGCTAGGCAATGCACGGCAAGGCAAGGAAAGGGCAACGGAAGGCAAGGATAGGCAGGGCAAATGAAGGCAACGCAAAGGTAACGGAATTCACGGCACTGCAAGGTAAGCCAAGCTAGGCTAAGGCAAGGCAAGGCAAGGCTATGGCACGAGAACGGAAGGCTAGGCCATGTACGACAAGGCAAGGAATGGGTAACGGAAGGCAAGGCAAGACAACGCAAGGCAAGGCAAGGGTAACGGAAGACACGGCACGGTAAGGGAAGGACAAGGCAAGGCACGACAAGGCAAGGCATGGCAAGGCAAAGGCATGAAAATGCAAGGCTAGGCAATGCACGGGAAGGCAACGAAAGGCTAACGGAAGGCATGGCACAGCCGGACAAGGCAAGGCTAAGGCAAGGCAAAGCAAGGCTAGGCAATGCATGGCAAGGCAAGGAAAGGGCAAGGGAAGGCAAGGCAAGGCAAGGCCAAGCAAGGCATGGCAAGGGTAACGGAAGGCACGGCAAGGCAAGACAAGTCAAGGCAAGGCAAGGCTAAGGCATGACAACGCAAGGCTAGGCAATGCACGGCAAGGCAACGAAAGGCTAACGGAAGGCATGGCACAACAAAGCAAGGCAAGTCTAAGGAAAGGCAACACAAGGCTAGGCAATGCACGGTAAGGAAAGGGAAACGAAATGCAAGGCAAAGCAAGGCATAGCAAGTGTAACGGAAGGCACGGCAATGCAAGGCAAGCCAAGCTAGGCTAAGGCAAGGCAAGGCAGGGCTATGGCACCACAACGGATGGCAAGGCAATGTACGACAAGGCAAGGAATCGGTAACTGAAGGCAAGGCAAGGCAAGACAAAGCAAGGGAAGGCAAGGGTAACGGAAGACACGGCAAGGTAAAGGAAGGACAAGGCAAGGCACGGCATGCAATGCAAGGCAAGGCTAAGGCACGACAACGCAAGGCTAGGCAATGCACGGCAAGGCAAGGAAAGGGCAACGGAAGGCAAGGATAGGCAGGGCAAATGAAGGCAACGCAAAGGTAACGGAATTCACGGCACTGCAAGGTAAGCCAAGCTAGGGTAAGGCAAGGCAAGGCAAGGCTATGGCACGGGAACGGAAGGCTAGGCCATGTACGACAAGGCAAGGAATAGGTAACGGAAGGCAAGGCAAGGCAAGACAAAGCAAGGCAAGGCAAGGGTAACGGAAGACACGGCAAGGTAAAGGAAGGACAATGCAAGGCACTGCATCGCAAGGCAAGGCAAGGCTAAGGCACGACAACGCAAGGCTAGGCAATGCACGGCAAGGCATCGAAAGGCTAACGGAAGGCATGGCACAGCATAGCAAGGCAAGGCTAAGGCAAGGCAATGCAACGCTAGGCAATGCACGGCAAGGCAAGGAAAGGGCAACGGAAGGCAAGGCAAGGCAAGGCAAATCAAGGCATGGCAAGGGTAACGGAAGGCACGGCAATGCAAGGCAAGGCAAGCTAGGCTACGGCAAGGCAAGGCAAGGCTATGGCAGCAGAACGGATGGGAAGGCAATGTACGACAAGGCAAGGAATCGGTAACGGAAGACAAGGAAAGACAAGACAAAGCAAGGCAAGGAAAGGGTAACGGAAGACACGGCAAAGTAAGGGAAGGACAAGGCAAGGCACGGCAAGGCAAGGCAAGGCAAGGCTAAGGCACGACAACGCAAGGCTAGGCAATGCACGGCAAGGTAACGAAAGGGTAACGGAAGGCACGGCACGGCAAGACAAGGCAAAGCTAAGGCAAGGCAACACAAGATTAGGCAATGCACGGCAAGGCAAGGAAAGGGCAACGGAAGGCAAGGCAAGCAAAGCTGGGCTAAGGAAAGTCAAGGCAAGGCTATGGCACGACAACAGAAGGGAAGGGAATGTACGACAAGGCAAGGAATCGGTAACGGAAACCAAGGCAAGAATAGACAAAGCAAGGCAAGGCAAGGGTAACGGAAGACACGGCAAGGTAAAGAAAGGACAAGGAAAGGCACTGCATCTCAAGGCAAGGCAAGGCTGAGGCACGACAACGCAAGGCTAGGCAATGCACGGTAAGACATCGAAAGGCTAACGGAAGGCATGGCACAGCAAGGCAAGGCAAGGCTAATGCACGAAAACGCAAGGCTAGGCAATTCACGGCAAGGCAAGGAAAGCGTAACTCAAGGCAAGGCAAGGCCAGGCAAGGCAAGGCTAAGGAACGACAACGGAAGACTAAGCAATGGAAGGTAAGGCAACGAAAGGGTAACGGAAGGCACGGCACGGCAAGACAAGGCAAAGCTAAGGCAAGGCAACGCAAGACTAGGCAATGCACGGCAAGGAAAGGAAAGGGCAACGGAAGTCAAGGCAAGGCACGGCAAATGAAGGCAAGACATGATTAACGGAAGGCACGGCAATTCAAGGCAAGCCAAGCTGGGCTAAGGAAAGCCAAGGCAAGGCTATGGCACGACGACAGAAGG
Organism: Macrotis lagotis; assembly: GCF_037893015.1. Classification (NCBI taxonomy): domain Eukaryota; kingdom Metazoa; phylum Chordata; class Mammalia; order Peramelemorphia; family Peramelidae; genus Macrotis; species Macrotis lagotis. Next base: position 296,611 of record NW_027422030.1, read on the forward strand.
CAAGGCAATATACGACAAGGCAAGGAATCGGTAACGGAAAGCAAGGCAAGGCAAGACAAAGCAAGGCAAGGCAAAGCAAGGCATGGCAAAGGTAACGGAAGGCATGGCACGGCAAGACAAGGCAAAGCTAAGGCATGGCAACGCAAGACTAGGCAAGGCACGGCAAGGCAAGGAAAGGGCAACGGAGGGCAAGGCAAGGCAGGGCACATCAAGGCAAGACATGATTAACGGAAGGCACGGCAATGCAAGGCAAGCCAAGCTAGCCGAAGGCAAGGCAATGCTATGGTAGAATGGAAGGCTAGGCAATGTACGAAAAGGCAAGGAAATGGTAACGGAAGCAAGGCAAGGCAATGCAAAGCAAGGCAAGGCAAGAGTAACGCAAGGCACGGCAAGGCAAGGGAAGGGAAGCAAGGCTAAGGAATGGCAAGGCAAGGATATGGCACCACAACGGATGGCAAGGCAATGTACGACAAGGCAAGGAATGGGTAACGGAAAGCAAGGCAAGGCAAGACAAAGCAAGGCAAGGCAAAGGTAACCGAAGACACGGCAAGATAAGGGAAGGACAAGGCAAGGCACGGCAAGGCAAGGCAAGGCAAGGCTAAGGCATGACAACGCAAGGCTAGCCAATGCACGGCAAGGCAACGAAAGGCTAACGGAAGGCATGGCACTGCAGGGCAAGGCAAGGCTAAGGCAAGGCAACGCAAGCCTAAGCAATTCATGGCAAGGCAAGGAAAGGCAACGGAAGGCAAGGCAAGGAAAGGCCAAGCAAGGCATGGCAAAGTTAACGGAAGGCACGGCAATGCAAGACAAGCCAAGCTAGGCTAAGGCAAGGCAAGGCAAGGCTATGGCACCTCAACGGATGGCAAGGCAATGTACGACAAGGCAAGGAATCGGTAACGGAAGGCAAGGCAAGGCAAGACAAAGCAAGGGAAGGCAAGGGTAACGGAAGACACGGCAAGGTAAGGGAAGGACAAGGCAAGGCATGGCAAGGCAAGGCAAGGCTAAGGCACGACAACGCAAGGCTAGGCAATTCAAGGCAAGGCAAGGAAAGGGTAACGGAAGGCAAGGCAAGGCAAGGGTAAAGCAAGGCACGGCAAAGCAAGGGAAGACAAGCAAGGCTAAGGAAAGGAAAGGCAAGGCTAAGGCACGACAACGCAAGGCTAGGCAATTCACGGCAAAGCAAGGAAAGCGTAACTCAAGGCAAGGCTCGGCCAGGCAAGGCAAGCCTAAGGAACGACAACGCAAGGCTAGGCAATGCACGGCAAGGTAACGAAAGGGTAACGGAAGGCACGGCACGGCAAGACAAGGCAAAGCTAAGGCAAGGCAACACAAGACTAGGCAATGCACGGCAAGGCAAGGAAAGGGCAACGGAAGGCAAGGCAAGGCAAGGCAAATCAAGGCAAGACATGATTAACAGAAGGCACGGCAATGCAAGGCAAGCCAAGCTAGCCGAAGGCAAGGCAAGGCTATGGCAGAACGATAGGCTAGGCAATGTATGAAAAGGAAAGAAAGGGTAACGGAAGCAAGGCAAGGCAATGCAAAGCAAGGGAAGGCAAGATTAACGCAAGGCACGGCTAGGCAAGGGAAGAGAAGCAAGGCTAAGAAATGGCAAGGCAATGCTATGGCACCTCAACATATGTCAAGGCAATGTACGACAAGGCAAGGAATCGGTAACGGAAAGCAAGGCAAGGCAAGACAAGGCAAGGCAAGGCAAAGGTAACCGAAGACACGGCAAGGTAAAGGAAATACAAGGGAAGGCACGGCATGGCAAGGCAATGCAAGGCTAAGGCACGACAACGCAAGGCTAGGCAATACACGGCAAAGCAACGAAAGGCTAACGGAAGGCATGGCACAGCAAGGCAAGGCAAGGCTAAGGCAAGGCAACGCAAGGATAGGCAATGCACGGCAAGGCAGGGAAAGGGCAACGGAAGGCAAGGCAAGGCAAAGCAACGCATGGCAAGGGTAACGGAAGGCACGGCAATGAAAGGCAAGGCAAGCTACGCTAAGGCAAGGCAAGGCAAGGCAAGGCAAGGCTATGGCACCACAATGGATGGCAAGGCAATGTACGGCAAGGCAAGGATTCGGTAACGGAAGGCAAGGCAAGGCAAGACAAAGCAAGGGAAGGCACGGGTGACGGAAGACACGGCAAGGTAAGGGAAGGACAAGGCAAGGCTATGGCACGACAACAGAAGGAAGACAATGTACGACAAGGCAAGGAAGCGGTAACGGAAGGCAAGGCAAGGCAAGACAAAGCAAGGCAAGGCAAGGGTAACGGAAGACACGGCAAGGTAAAGGAAGGATAAGGCAAGGCACTGCATCGCAAGGCAAGGCAAGGCTAAGGCACGACAACGCCAGGCTAGGCAATGCACGGCAAGGCATTGAAAGGCTAACGGAAGGCATGGCACAGCAAGGCAAAGCAAGGCTAAGGCAAGGCAACGCAAGGCTAGGCAATGCACGGCCAGGCAAGGAAAGGGCAACGGAAGGCAAGGCAAGGCAAGGCAAATCAATGCATGGCAAGGGTAACGGAAGGCACGGCAAGGCAAGGCAAATCAAGGGATGGGAAGGGTAACGGAAGGCACGGAAATGCAAGGCAAGGCAAGCTAGGCTAAGGCAAGGCAAGGCAAGGCTATGGAACCATAACGGATGGAAAGGCAATGTACGACAAGGCAAGGAATCGGTAACGGAAGACAAGGCAAGACAAGACAAAGCAAGGCAAGGAAAGGGTAACGGAAGACACGGCAAAGTAAGGGAAGGACAAGGCAAGGCACGGCAAGGCAAGGCTAAGGCACGACAACGCAAGGCTAGGCAATGCACGGCAAGGCAAGGAAAGGGTAACGGAAGGCAAGGCAAGGCAAGGGTAAAGCAAGGCACGGCAAGGCACGGGAAGACAAGCAAGGCTAAGGAAAGGCAAGGCAAGGCTAAGGCACGACAACGCAAGGCTAGGCAATTCACGGCAAGGCAAGGAAAGCGCAACTCAAGGCAAGGCACGGCCAGGCAAGGCAAGGTTAAGAAACGACAACGCAAGCCTAAGCAATGGAAAGCAAGGCAACGAAAGGGTAACGGAAGGCCCGGCACGTCAAGACAAGGCAAAGCTAAGGCAAGGCAACGCAAGACTAGGCAATGCACGGCAAGGAAAGGAAAGGGCAACGGAAGGCAAGGCAAGGCAGGGCAAGTCAAGGCAAGACATGATTAAATGAAGGCACGGCAATTCAAGGCAAGCCAAGCTGGGCTAAGGAAAGTCAAGGCAAGGCTATGGCACGACAACCGAAGGCAAGGCAATGTACGACAAGGCAAGGAATCGGTAACGGAAAACAAGGCAAGGCAAGACAAAGCAAGGCAAGGCAAAGCAAGGCATGGCAAGGGTAACTGAAGGCACGGCAATGCAAGGCAAGGCAAGCTAGGCTAATGCAAGGCAAGGCAAGGCTATGGCAAAACAACTGATGGCAAGGCAATGTACGACAAGGCAAGGAATGGGTAACGGAATACAAGGCAAGACAAGACAAAGCAAGGCAAGGAAAGGGTAACGGAAGACACGGCAAGGTAAGGGAAGGACAAGGCAAGGCACGGCATGCAAGGCAAGGCAAGGCTAAGGCACGACAACGCAAGGCTACGCAATGCACGTTAAGGCAAGGAAAGGGCAACGGAAGGCAAGGATAGGCAGGGCAAATGAAGGCAACGCAAAGGTAACGGAATTCACGGCACTGCAAGGTAAGCCAAGCTAGGCTAATGCAAGGCAAGGCAAGGCTATGGCAAAACAACTGATGGCTAGGCCATGTACGACAAGGCAAGGAATAGGTAACGGAAGGCAAGGCAAGGCAAGACAAAGCAAGGCAAGGCAACGGAAACGGAAGGCACGGCAATGTAAGGGAAGGACAAGGCAAGGCACGGCAAGGCAAGGCAAGGCTAAGGCACGACAACACAAGGCTAGGCAATGCACGGCAAGGCAAGGAAACGGTAATGGAAGGCAAGGCAAGGCAAGAAAAGCAAGGCAAGGCAACGGTAATGGAAGGCACAGAAAGGCAAGGCAATCAAGGCAAGGCAAGGGTAACGGAAGGCACGGCAAGGCAAGGCAAGGGTAACGGAAAGCACGGCAATGCAAGGCAAGGCAAGACAAGGCTATGGCAGAACGGAAGGCTAGGGTATGTACGACAAGGCAATAAAAGGGTAACGGAAGGCAAGGCAAGGCAATGCAAACCAAGGAAAGGCAAGGTTAACGCAAGGCACGACAAGGCAAGGGAAGTCAAGCAAAGCTAAGGCAAGGCAAGGCAAGGCTATGGCGCCACAACGGATGGCAAGGCAATGTACGACAAGGCAAGGAATGGGTAACGGAAAGCAAGGCAAGGGAAGACAAAGCAAGGCAAGGCAAGGGTAACGGAAGACACGGCAAGGTAAAGGAAGGACAATGCAAGGCACTGCATCGCAAGGCAAGGCAAGGCTAAGGCACGACAACGCAAGGCTAGGCAATGCACGGCAAGGCATCGAAAGGCTAACGGAAGGCATGGCACAGCATAGCAAGGCAAGGCTAAGGCAAGGCAATGCAACGCTAGGCAATGCACGGCAAGGCAAGGAAAGGGCAACGGAAGGCAAGTCAAGGCAAGGCAAATCAAGGCATGGCAAGGGTAACGGAAGGCACGGCAATGCAAGGCAAGGCAAGCTAGGCTACGGCAAGGCAAGGCAAGGCTATGGCACCAGAACGGATGGCAAGGCAATGTACGACAAGGCAAGGAATCGGTAACGGAAGGCAAGGCAAGGCAAGACAAAGCAAGGCATGGCAAGGGTAACGGAACACACGGCAAAGTAAGGGAAGGACAAGGCAAGGCACGGCAAGGCAAGGCAAGGCTAAGGCACTACAATGCAAGGCTAGGCAATTCACGGCAAGGCAACGAAAGGGTAACGGAAGGCACGGCACGGCAAGACAAGGCAAAGCTAAGGCAAGGCAACACAAGATTAGGCAATGCACGGCAAGGCAAGGAAAGGGCAACGGAAGGCAAGGCAAGCAAAGCTGGGCTAAGGAAAGTCAAGGCAAGGATATGGCACGACAACAGAAGGGAAGGGAATGTACGACAAGGCAAGGAATCGGTAACGGAAACCAAGGCAAGAATAGACAAAGCAAGGCAAGGCAAGGGTAACGGAAGACACGGCAAGGTAAAGAAAGGACAAGGAAAGGCACTGCATCTCAAGGCAAGGCAAGGCTGAGGCACGACAACGCAAGGCTAGGCAATGCACGGTAAGACATCGAAAGGCTAACGGAAGGCATGGCACAGCAAGGCAAGGCAAGGCTAATGCACGAAAACGCAAGGCTAGGCAATTCACGGCAAGGCAAGGAAAGTGTAACTCAAGGCAAGGCACGGCCAGGCAAGGCAAGGCTAAGGAACGACAACGGAAGCCTAAGCAATGGAAGGCAAGGCAACGAAAGGGTAACGGAAGGCACGGCACGGCAAGACAAGGCAAAGCTAAGGAAAGGCAACGCAAGACTAGGCAATGCACGGCAAGGAAAGGAAAGGGCAACGGAAGGCAAGGCAAGGCACGGCAAATCAAGGCAAGACATGATTAACGGAAGGCACGGCAATTCAAGGCAAGCCAAGCTGGGCTAAGGAAAGCCAAGGCAAGGCTATGGCACGACTGCAGAAGGCAAGGCAATATACGACAAGGCAAGGAATCGGTAACGGAAAGCAAGGCAAGGCAAGACAAAGCAAGGCAAGGCAAAGCAAGGCATGGCAAGGGTAACGGAAGGCATGGCACGGCAAGACAAGGCAAAGCTAAGGCATGGCAACGCAAGACTAGGCAAGGCACGGCAAGGCAAGGAAAGGGCAACGGAAGGCAAGGCAAGGCAGGGCAAATCAAGGCAAGACATGATTAACGGAAGGCACGGCAATGCAAGGCAAGCCAAGCTAGCCGAAGGCAAGGCAATGCTATGGTAGAATGGAAGGCTAGGCAATGTACGAAAAGGCAAGGAAATGGTAACGGAAGCAAGGCAAGGCAATGCAAAGCAAGGCAAGGCAAGAGTAACGCAAGGCACGGCAAGGCAAGGGAAGGGAAGCAAGGCTAAGGAATGGCAAGGCAAGGATATGGCACCACAACGGATGGCAAGGCAATGTACGACAAGGCAAGGAATCGGTAACGGAAGGCAAGGCAAGGCAAGACAAAGCAAGGCAAGGCAAAGGTAACCGAAGACACGGCAAGATAAGGGAAGGACAAGGCAAGGCACGGCAAGGCAAGGCAAGGCAAGGCTAAGGCATGACAACGCAAGGCTAGCCAATGCACGGCAAGGCAACGAAAGGCTAACGGAAGGCATGGCACTGCAGGGCAAGGCAAGGCTAAGGCAAGGCAACGCAAGCCTAAGCAATTCATGGCAAGGCAAGGAAAGGCAACGGAAGGCAAGGCAAGGCAAGGCCAAGCAAGGCATGGCAAAGTTAACGGAAGGCACGGCAATGGAAGACAAGCCAAGCTAGGCTAAGGCAAGGCAAGGCAAGGCTATGGCACCACAACGGATGGCAAGGCAATGTACGACAAGGCAAGGAAACGGTAACGGAAGGCAAGGCAAGGCAAGACAAAGCAAGGGAAGGCAAGGGTAACGGAAGGCACGGCAAGGTAAGGGAAGGACAAGGCAAGGCATGGCAAGGCAAGGCAAGGCTAAGGCACGACAACGCAAGGCTAGGCAATTCAAGGCAAGGCAAGGAAAGGGTAACGGAAGGCAAGGCAAGGCAAGGGTAAAGCAAGGCACGGCAAAGCAAGGGAAGACAAGCAAGGCTAAGGAAAGGAAAGGCAAGGCTAAGGCACGACAACGCAAGGCTAGGCAATTCACGGCAAAGCAAGGAAAGCGTAACTCAAGGCAAGGCTCGGCCAGGCAAGGCAAGGCTAAGGAACGACAACGCAAGGCTAGGCAATGCACGGCAAGGTAACGAAAGGGTAACGGAAGGCACGGCACGGCAAGACAAGGCAAAGCTAAGGCAAGGCAACACAAGACTAGGCAATGCACGGCAAGGCAAGGAAAGGGCAACGGAAGGCAAGGCAAGGCAGGGCAAATCAAGGCAAGACATGATTAACAGAAGGCACGGCAATGCAAGGCAAGCCAAGCTAGCCGAAGGCAAGGCAAGGCTATGGCAGAACGATAGGCTAGGCAATGTATGAAAAGGAAAGAAAGGGTAACGGAAGCAAGGCAAGGCAATGCAAAGCAAGGGAAGGCAAGATTAACGCAAGGCACGGCTAGGCAAGGGAAGAGAAGCAAGGCTATAAAATGGCAAGGCAATGCTATGGCACCTCAACGGATGTCAAGGCAATGTACGACAAGGCAAGGAATCGGTAACGGAAAGCAAGGCAAGGCAAGACAAAGCAAGGCAAGGCAAGGGTAACGGAAGACACGGCAAGGTAAAGGAAGGACAAGGCAAGGCACGGCATGGCAAGGCAAGGCAAGGCTAAGGCACGACAACGCAAGGCTAGGCAATGCACGGCAAGGCAAGGAAAGGGCAACGGAAGGCAAGGCAAGGCAAAGCAAGGCATGGCAAGGGTAACGGAAGGCACGGCAATGAAAGGCAAGGCAAGTTAGGCTAAGGCAAGGGAAGGCAAGGCAAGGCAAGGCTATGGCACCACAACGGATGGGAAGGCAATGTACGGCAAGGCAAGGATACGGTAACGGAAGGCAAGGCAAGGCAAGACAAAGCAAGGGAAGGCACGGGTGACGGAAGACACGGCAAGGTAAGGGAAGGACAAGGTAAGGCTATGGCACGACAACAGAAGGGAAGACAATGTACGACAAGGCAAGGAATCGGTAACGGAAAGCAAGGCAAGGCAAGACAAAGCAAGGCAAGGCAAGGGTAACGGAAGACACGGCAAGGTAAAGGAAGGATAAGGCAAGGCACTGCATCGCAAGGCAAGGCAAGGCTAAGGCACGACAACGCAAGGCTAGGCAATGCACGGCAAGTCAAGGAAAGCGCAACTCAAGGCAAGGCACGGCCAGGCAAGGCAAGGTTAAGAAACGACAACGCAAGCCTAAGCAATGGAAAGCAAGGCAACGAAAGGGTAACGGAAGGCCCGGCACGTCAAGACAAGGCAAAGCTAAGGCAAGGCAACGCAAGACTAGGCAATGCACGGCAAGGAAAGGAAAGGGCAACGGAAGGCAAGGCAAGGCAGGGTAAATCAAGGCAAGACATGATTAAATGAAGGCGCGGCAATTCAAGGCAAGCCAAGCTGGGCTAAGGAAAGTCAAGGCAAGGCTATGGCACGACAACAGAAGGCAAGGCAATGTACGACAAGGCAAGGAATCGGTAACGGAAAACAAGGCAAGACAAAGCAAGGCAAGGCAAAGCAAGGCATGGCAAGGGTAACTGAAGGCACGGCAATGCAAGGCAAGGCAAGCTAGGCTAATGCAAGGCAAGGCAAGGCTATGGCAAAACAACTGATGGCAAGGCAATGTACGACAAGGCAAGGAATGGGTAACGGAAGACAAGGCAAGACAAGACAAAGCAAGGCAAGGAAAGGGTAACGGAAGACACGGCAAGGTAAGGGAAGGACTAGGCAAGGCACGGCATGCAAGGCAAGGCAAGGCTAAGGCACGACAACGCAAGGCTAGGCAATGCACGGCAAGGCAAGGAAAGGGCAACGGAAGGCAAGGATAGGCAGGGCAAATGAAGGCAACGCAAAGGTAACGGAATTCACGGCACTGCAAGGTAAGCCAAGCTAGGGTAAGGCAAGGCAAAGCAAGGCTATGGCACGAGAACGGAAGGCTAGGCCATGTACGACAAGGCAAGGAATGGGTAACGGAAGGCAAGGCAAGGCAAGACAAAGCAAGGCAAGGCAACGGTAACGGAAGGCACGGCAATGTAAGGGAAGGACAAGGCAAGGCACGGCAAGGCAAGGCAAGGCTAAGGCACGACAACACAAGGCTAGGCAATGCACGGCAAGGCAAGGAAACGGTAATGGAAGGCAAGGCAAGGCAAGACAAAGCAAGGCAAGGCAACGGTAATGGAAGGCACAGAAAGGCAAGGCAATCAAGGCAAGGCAAGGGTAACGGAAGGCACGGTAAGGCAAGGCAAGGGTAACGGAAGGCACGGCAATGCAAGGGAAGGCAAGGCAAGGCTCTGGCAGAACGGAAGGCTAGGGTATGTACGACAAGGCAATAAAAGGGTAACGGAAGGCAAGGCAAGGCAATGCAAACCAAGGAAAGGCAAGGTTAACGCAAGGCACGACAAGGCAAGGGAAGTCAAGCAAGGCTAAGGCAAGGCAAGGCAAGGCTATGGCGCCACAACGGATGGCAAGGCAATGTACGACAAGGCAAGGAATGGGTAACGGAAAGCAAGGCAAGGCAAGACAAAGCAAGGCAAGGCAAGGGTAACGGAAGACACGGCAAGGTAAAGGAAGGACAATGCAAGGCACTGCATCGCAAGGCAAGGCAAGGCTAAGGCACGACAACGCAAGGCTAGGCAATGCATGGCAAGGCATCGAAAGGCTAACGGAAGGCATGGCACAGCATAGCAAGGCAAGGCTAAGGCAAGGCAATGCAACGCTAGGCAATGCACGGCAAGGCAAGGAAAGGGCAACGGAAGGCAAGGCAAGGCAAGGCAAATCAAGGCATGGCAAGGGTAACGGAAGGCACGGCAATGCAAGGCAAGGCAAGCTAGGCTACGGCAAGGCAAGGCAAGGCTATGGCAGCAGAACGGATGGGAAGGCAATGTACGACAAGGCAAGGAATCGGTAACGGAAGACAAGGAAAGACAAGACAAAGCAAGGCAAGGAAAGGGTAACGGAAGACACGGCAAAGTAAGGGAAGGACAAGGCAAGGCACGGCAAGGCAAGGCAAGGCAAGGCTAAGGCACGACAACGCAAGGCTAGGCAATGCACGGCAAGGTAACGAAAGGGTAACGGAAGGCACGGCACGGCAAGACAAGGCAAAGCTAAAGCAAGGCAACACAAGATTAGGCAATGCACGGCAAGGCAAGGAAAGGGCAACGGAAGGCAAGGCAAGCAAAGCTGGGCTAAGGAAAGTCAAGGCAAGGCTATGGCACGACAACAGAAGGGAAGGGAATGTACGACAAGGCAAGGAATCGGTAACGGAAACCAAGGCAAGAATAGACAAAGCAAGGCAAGGCAAGGGTAACGGAAGACACGGCAAGGTAAAGAAAGGACAAGGAAAGGCACTGCATCTCAAGGCAAGGCAAGGCTGAGGCACGACAACGCAAGGCTAGGCAATGCACGGTAAGACATCGAAAGGCTAACGGAAGGCATGGCACAGCAAGGCAAGGCAAGGCTAATGCACGAAAACGCAAGGCTAGGCAATTCACGGCAAGGCAAGGAAAGCGTAACTCAAGGCAAGGCACGGCCAGGCAAGGCAAGGCTAAGGAACGACAACGGAAGCCTAAGCAATGGAAGGCAAGGCAACGAAAGGGTAACGGAAGGCACGGCACGGCAAGACAAGGCAAAGCTAAGGCAAGGCAACGCAAGACTAGGCAATGCACGGCAAGGAAAGGAAAGGGCAACGGAAGGCAAGGCAAGGCACGGCAAATCAAGGCAAGACATGATTAACGGAAGGCACGGCAATTCAAGGCAAGCCAAGCTGGGCTAAGGAAAGCCAAGGCAAGGCTATGGCACGACTACAGAAGGCAAGGCAATATACGACCAGGCAAGGAATCGGTAACGGAAAGCAAGGCAAGGCAAGACAAAGCAAGGCAAGGCAAAGCAAGGCATGGCAAGGGTAACGGAAGGCATGGCACGGCAAGACAAGGCAAAGCTAAGGCATGGCAACGCAAGACTAGGCAAGGCACGGCAAGGCAAGGAAAGGGCAACGGAAGGCAAGGCAAGGCAGGGCAAATCAAGGCAAGACATGATTAACGGAAGGCACGGCAATGCAAGGCAAGCCAAGCTAGCCGAAGGCAAGGCAATGCTATGGTAGAATGGAAGGCTAGGCAATGTACGAAAAGGCAAGGAAATGGTAACGGAAGCAAGGCATGGCAATGCAAAGCAAGGCAAGGCAAGAGTAACGCAAGGCACGGCAAGGCAAGGGAAGGGAAGCAAGGCTAAGGAATGGCAAGGCAAGGATATGGCACCACAACGGATGGCAAGGCAATGTACGACAAGGCAAGGAATCGGTAACGGAAAGCAAGGCAAGGCAAGACAAAGCAAGGCAAGGCAAAGGTAACCGAAGACACGGCAAGATAAGGGAAGGACAAGGCAAGGCACGGCAAGGCAAGGCAAGGCAAGGCTAAGGCATGACAACGCAAGGCTAGCCAATGCACGGCAAGGCAACGAAAGGCTAACGGAAGGCATGGCACTGCAGGGCAAGGCAAGGCTAAGGCAAGGCAACGCAAGCCTAAGCAATTCATGGCAAGGCAAGGAAAGGCAACGGAAGGCAAGGCAAGGCAAGGCCAAGCAAGGCATGGCAAAGTTAACGGAAGGCACGGCAATGCAAGACAAGCCAAGCTAGGCTAAGGCAAGGCAAGGCAAGGCTATGGCACCACAACGGATGGCAAGGCAATGTACGACAAGGCAAGGAATCGGTAACGGAAGGCAAGGCAAGGCAAGACAAAGCAAGGGAAGGCAAGGGTAACGGAAGACACGGCAAGGTAAGGGAAGGACAAGGCAAGGCATGGCAAGGCAAGGCAAGGCTAAGGCACGACAACGCAAGGCTAGGCAATTCAAGGCAAGGCAAGGAAAGGGTAACGGAAGGCAAGGCAAGGCAAGGGTAAAGCAAGGCACGGCAAAGCAAGGGAAGACAAGCAAGGCTAAGGAAAGGAAAGGCAAGGCTAAGGCACGACAACGCAAGGCTAGGCAATTCACGGCAAAGCAAGGAAAGCGTAACTCAAGGCAAGGCTCGGCCAGGCAAGGCAAGGCTAAGGAACGACAACGCAAGGCTAGGCAATGCACGGCAAGGTAACGAAAGGGTAACGGAAGGCACGGCACGGCAAGACAAGGCAAAGCTAAGGCAAGGCAACACAAGACTAGGCAATGCACGGCAAGGCAAGGAAAGGGCAACGGAAGGCATGGCAAGGCAGGGCAAATCAAGGCAAGACATGATTAACAGAAGGCACGGCAATGCAAGGCAAGCCAAGCTAGCCGAAGGCAAGGCAAGGCTATGGCAGAACAATAGGCTAGACAATGTATGAAAAGGAAAGGAAAGGGTAACGGAAGCAAGGCAAGGCAATGCAAAGCAAGGGAAGGCAAGATTAACGCAAGGCACGGCTAGGTAAGGGAAGAGAAGCAAGGCTAAGAAATGGCAAGGCAATGCTATGGCACCTCAACGGATGTCAAGGCAATGTACGACAAGGCAAGGAATCGGTAACGGAAAGCAAGGCAAGGCAAGACAAGGCAAGGCAAGGCAAAGGTAACCGAAGACACGGCAAGGTAAAGGAAAGACAAGGGAAGGCACGGCATGGCAAGGCAATGCAAGGCTAAGGCACGACAACGCAAGGTTAGGCAATACACGGCAAGGCAACGAAATGCTAACGGAAGGCATGGCACAGCAAGGCAAGGCAAGGCTAAGGCAAGGCAAGGCAAGGCTAGGCAATGCACGGCCAGGCAAGGAAAGGGCAACGGAAGGCAAGGCAAGGCAAGGCAAATCAAGGCATGGCAAGGGTAACGGAAGGCACGGCAAGGCAAGGCAAATCAAGGGATGGGAAGGGTAACGGAAGGCACGGAAATGCAAGGCAAGGCAAGCTAGGCTAAGGCAAGGCAAGGCAAGGCTATGGAACCATAACGGATGGAAAGGCAATGTACGACAAGGCAAGGAATCGGTAACGGAAGACAAGGCAAGACAAGACAAAGCAAGGCAAGGAAAGGGTAACGGAAGACACGGCAAAGTAAGGGAAGGACAAGGCAAGGCACGGCAACGCAAGGCTAAGGCACGACAACACAAGGCTAGGCAATGCACGGCAAGGCAAGGAAAGGGTAACGGAAGGCAAGGCAAGGCAAGGGTAAAGCAAGGCACGGCAAGGCACGGGAAGACAAGCAAGGCTAAGGAAAGGCAAGGCAAGGCTAAGGCACGACAACGCAAGGCTAGGCAATTCACGGCAAGTCAAGGAAAGCGCAACTCAAGGCAAGGCACGGCCAGGCAAGGCAAGGTTAAAAACGACAACGCAAGCCTAAGCAATGGAAAGCAAGGCAACGAAAGGGTAACGGAAGGCCCGGCACGTCAAGACAAGGCAAAGCTAAGGCAAGGCAACGCAAGACTAGGCAATGCACGGCAAGGAAAGGAAAGGGCAACGGAAGGCAAGGCAAGGCAGGGTAAATCAAGGCAAGACATGATTAAATGAAGGCGCGGCAATTCAAGGCAAGCCAAGCTGGGCTAAGGAAAGTCAAGGCAAGGCTATGGCACGACAACAGAAGGCAAGGCAATGTACGACAAGGCAAGGAATCGGTAACGGAAAACAAGGCAAGGCAAGACAAAGCAAGGCAAGGCAAAGCAAGGCATGGCAAGGGTAACTGAAGGCACGGCAATGCAAGGCAAGGCAAGCTAGGCTAATGCAAGGCAAGGCAAGGCTATGGCAAAACAACTGATGGCAAGGCAATGTACGACAAGGCAAGGAATGGGTAACGGAAGACAAGGCAAGACAAGACAAAGCAAGGCAAGGAAAGGGTAACGGAAGACACGGCAAGGTAAGGGAAGGACTAGGCAAGGCACGGCATGCAAGGCAAGGCAAGGCTAAGGCACGACAACGCAAGGCTAGGCAATGCACGGCAAGGCAAGGAAAGGGCAACGGAAGGCAAGGATAGGCAGGGCAAATGAAGGCAACGCAAAGGTAACGGAATTCACGGCACTGCAAGGTAAGCCAAGCTAGGGTAAGGCAAGGCAAAGCAAGGCTATGGCACGAGAACGGAAGGCTAGGCCATGTACGACAAGGCAAGGAATAGGTAACGGAAGGCAAGGCAAGGCAAGACAAAGCAAGGCAAGGCAACGGTAACGGAAGGCACGGCAATGTAAGGGAAGGACAAGGCAAGGCACGGCAAGGCAAGGCAAGGCTAAGGCACGACAACACAAGGCTAGGCAATGCACGGCAAGGCAAGGAAACGGTAATGGAAGGCAAGGCAAGGCAAGACAAAGCAAGGCAAGGCAACGGTAATGGAAGGCACAGAAAGGCAAGGCAATCAAGGCAAGGCAAGGGTAACGGAAGGCACGGCAAGGCAAGGCAAGGGTAACGGAAAGCACGGCAATGCAAGGCAAGGCAAGACAAGGCTATGGCAGAACGGAAGGCTAGGGTATGTACGACAAGGCAATAAAAGGGTAACGGAAGGCAAGGCAAGGCAATGCAAACCAAGGAAAGGCAAGGTTAACGCAAGGCACAACAAGGCAAGGGAAGTCAAGCAAGGCTAAGGCAAGGCAAGGCAAGGCTATGGCGCCACAACGGATGGCAAGGCAATGTACGACAAGGCAAGGAATGGGTAACGGAAAGCAAGGCAAGGCAAGACAAAGCAAGGCAAGGCAAGGGTAACGGAAGACACGGCAAGGTAAAGGAAGGACAATGCAAGGCACTGCATCGCAAGGCAAGGCAAGGCTAAGGCACGACAACGCAAGGCTAGGCAATGCACGGCAAGGCATCGAAAGGCTAACGGAAGGCATGGCACAGCATAGCAAGGCAAGGCTAAGGCAAGGCAATGCAATGCTAGGCAATGCACGTCAAGGCAAGGAAAGGGCAACGGAAGGCAAGGCAAGGCAAGGCAAATCAAGGCATGGCAAGGGTAACGGAAGGCACGGCAATGCAAGGCAAGGCAAGCTAGGCTACGGCAAGGCAAGGCAAGGCTATGGCACCAGAACGGATGGGAAGGCAATGTACGACAAGGCAAGGAATCGGTAACGGAAGACAAGGAAAGACAAGACAAAGCAAGGCAAGGCAAGGGTAACGGAAGACACGGCAAGGTAAGGGAAGGACAAGGCAAGGCATGGCAAGGCAAGGCAAGGCTAAGGGTCGACAACGCAAGGCTAGGCAATTCAAGGCAAGGCAAGGAAAGGGTAACGGAAGGCAAGGCAAGGCAAGGGTAAAGCAAGGCACGGCAAAGCAAGGGAAGACAAGCAAGGCTAAGGAAAGGAAAGGCAAGGCTAAGGCACGACAACGCAAGGCTAGGCAATTCACGGCAAAGCAAGGAAAGCGTAACTCAAGGCAAGGCTCGGCCAGGCAAGGCAAGGCTAAGGAACGACAACGCAAGGCTAGGCAATGCACGGCAAGGTAACGAAAGGGTAACGGAAGGCACGGCACGGCAAGACAAGGCAAAGCTAAGGCAAGGCAACACAAGACTAGGCAATGCACGGCAAGGCAAGGAAAGGGCAACGGAAGGCAAGGCAAGGCAGGGCAAATCAAGGCAAGACATGATTAACAGAAGGCACGGCAATGCAAGGCAAGCCAAGCTAGCCGAAGGCAAGGCAAGGCTATGGCAGAACGATAGGCTAGGCAATGTATGAAAAGGAAAGAAAGGGTAACGGAAGCAAGGCAAGGCAATGCAAAGCAAGGGAAGGCAAGATTAACGCAAGGCACGGCTAGGCAAGGGAAGAGAAGCAAGGCTAAGAAATGGCAAGGCAATGCTATGGCACCTCAACGGATGTCAAGGCAATGTACGACAAGGCAAGGAATCGGTAACGGAAAGCAAGGCAAGGCAAGACAAGGCAAGGCAAGGCAAAGGTAACCGAAGACACGGCAAGGTAAAGGAAAGACAAGGGAAGGCACGGCATGGCAAGGCAATGCAAGGCTAAGGCACGACAACGCAAGGCTAGGCAATACACGGCAAGGCAACGAAAGGCTAACGGAAGGCATGGCACAGCAAGGCAAGGCAAGGCTAAGGCAAGGCAACGCAAGGATAGGCAATGTACGGCAAGGCAAGGAAAGGGCAACGGAAGGCAAGGCAAGGCAAAGCAAGGCATGGCAAGGGTAACGGAGGGCACGGCAATGAAAGGCAAGGCAAGCTAGGCTAAGGCAAGGCAAGGCAAGGCAAGGAAAGGCTATGGCACCACAATGGATGGCAAGGCAATGTACGGCAAGGCAAGGATACGGTAACGGAAGGCAAGTCAAGGCAAGACAAAGCAAGGGAAGGCACGGGTGACGGAAGACACGGCAAGGTAAGGGAAGGACAAGGCAAGGCTATGGCACGAAAACAGAAGGGAAGACAATGTACGACAAGGCAAGGAATCGGTAACGGAAAGCAAGGCAAGGCAAGACAAAGCAAGGCAAGGCAAGGGTAACGGAAGACACGGCAAGGTAAAGGAAGGATAAGGCAAGGCACTGCATCGCAAGGCAAGGCAAGGCTAAGGCACGACAACGCCAGGCTAGGCAATGCACGGCAAGGCATTGAAAGGCTAACGGAAGGCATGGCACAGCAAGGGAAGCAAGGCTAAGGCAAGGCAACGCAAGGCTAGGCAATGCACGGCCAGGCAAGGAAAGGGCAACGGAAGGCAAGGCAAGGCAAGGCAAATCAAGGCATGGCAAGGGTAACGGAACGCACGGCAAGGCAAGGCAAATCAAGGGATGGGAAGGGTAACGGAAGGCACGGAAATGCAAGGCAAGGCAAGCTAGGCTAAGGCAAGGCAAGGCAAGGCTATGGAACCATAACGGATGGAAAGGCAATGTACGACAAGGCAAGGAATCGGTAACGGAAGACAAGGCAAGACAAGACAAAGCAAGGCAAGGAAAGGGTAACGGAAGACACGGCAAAGTAAGGGAAGGACAAGGCAAGGCACGGCAAGGCAAGGCTAAGGCACGACAACGCAAGGCTAGGCAATGCACGGCAAGGCAAGGAAAGGGTAACGGAAGGCAAGGCAAGGCAAGGGTAAAGCAAGGCACGGCAAGGCACGGGAAGACAAGCAAGGCTAAGGAAAGGCAAGGCAAGGCTAAGGCACGACAACGCAAGGCTAGGCAATTCACGGCAAGGCAAGGAAAGCGCAACTCAAGGCAAGGCACGGCCAGGCAAGGCAAGGTTAAGAAACGACAACGCAAGCCTAAGCAATGGAAAGCAAGGCAACGAAAGGGTAACGGAAGGCCCGGCACGTCAAGACAAGGCAAAGCTAAGGCAAGGCAACGCAAGACTAGGCAATGCACGGCAAGGAAAGGAAAGGGCAACGGAAGGCAAGGCAAGGCAGGGCAAATCAAGGCAAGACATGATTAAATGAAGGCACGGCAATTCAAGGCAAGCCAAGCTGGGCTAAGGAAAGTCAAGGCAAGGCTATGGCACGACAACAGAAGGCAAGGCAATGTACGACAAGGCAAGGAATCGGTAACGGAAAACAAGGCAAGGCAAGACAAGGCAAGACAAGACAAAGCAAGGCAAGGAAAGGGTAACGGAAGACACGGCAAGGTAAGGGAAGGACAAGGCAAGGCACGGCAAGGCAAGGCAAGGCAAGGCTAAGGAACGACAACGCAAGGCTAGGCAATGCACGGCAAGGCAAGGAAAGGGCAACGGAAGGCAAGGATAGGCAGGGCAAATGAAGGCAACGCAAAGGTAACGGAATTCACGGCACTGCAAGGTAAGCCAAGCTAGGGTAAGGCAAGGCAAGGCAAGGCTATGGCACGAGAACGGAAGGCTAGGCCATGTACGACAAGGCAAGGAATAGGTAACGGAAGGCAAGGCAAGGCAAGACAAAGCAAGGCAAGGCAAGGGAAACGGAAGGCACGGCAATTTAAGGGAAGGACAAGGCAAGGCACGGCAAGGCAAGGCAAGGCTAAGGCACGACAACACAAGGCTAGGCAATGCACGGCAAGGCAAGGAAACGGTAATGGAAGGCAAGGCAAGGCAAGACAAAGCAAGGCAAGGCAACGGTAATGGAAGGCACAGAAAGGCAAGGCAATCAAGGCAAGGCAAGGGTAACGGAAGGCACGGCAAGGCAAGGCAAGGGTAACGGAAAGCACGGCAATGCAAGGCAAGGCAAGAGAAGGCTATGGCAGAACGGAAGGCTAGGCAATGTACGACAAGGCAATAAAAGGGTAACGGAAGGCAAGGCAAGGCAATGCAAACCAAGGAAAGGCAAGGTTAACGCAAGGCACGACAAGGCAAGGGAAGTCAAGCAAGGCTAAGGCAAGGCAAGGCAAGGCTATGGCGCCACAACGGATGGCAAGGCAATGTACGACAAGGCAAGGAATGGGTAACGGAAAGCAAGGCAAGGCAAGACAAAGCAAGGCAAGGCAAGGGTAACGGAAGACACGGCAAGGTAAAGGAAGGACAATGCAAGGCACTGCATCGCAAGGCAAGGCAAGGCTAAGGCACGACAACGCAAGGCTAGGCAATGCACGGCAAGGCATCGAAAGGCTAACGGAAGGCATGGCACAGCATAGCAAGGCAAGGCTAAGGCAAGGCAATGCAACGCTAGGCAATGCACGGCAAGGCAAGGAAAGGGCAACGGAAGGCAAGTCAAGGCAAGGCAAATCAAGGCATGGCAAGGGTAACGGAAGGCACGGCAATGCAAGGCAAGGCAAGCTAGGCTACGGCAAGGCAAGGCAAGGCTATGGCACCAGAACGGATGGGAAGGCAATGTACGACAAGGCAAGGAATCGGTAACGGAAGACAAGGAAAGACAAGACAAAGCAAGGCAAGGAAAGGGTAACGGAAGACACGGCAAAGTAAGGGAAGGACAAGGCAAGGCACGGCAAGGCAAGGTAAGGCAAGGCTAAGGCACGACAACGCAAGGCTAGGCAATGCACGGCAAGGTAACGAAAGGGTAACGGAAGGCACGGCACGGCAAGACAAGGCAAAGCTAAGGCAAGGCAACACAAGATTAGGCAATGCACGGCAAGGCAAGGAAAGGGCAACGGAAGGCAAGGCAAGCAAAGCTGGGCTAAGGAAAGTCAAGGCAAGGCTATGGCACGACAACAGAAGGGAAGGGAATGTACGACAAGGCAAGGAATCGGTAACGGAAACCAAGGCAAGAATAGACAAAGCAAGGCAAGGCAAGGGTAACGGAAGACACGGCAAGGTAAAGAAAGGACAAGGAAAGGCACTGCATCTCAAGGCAAGGCAAGGCTGAGGCACGACAACGCAAGGCTAGGCAATGCACGGTAAGACATCGAAAGGCTAACGGAAGGCATGGCACAGCAAGGCAAGGCAAGGCTAATGCACGAAAACGCAAGGCTAGGCAATTCACGGCAAGGCAAGGAAAGCGTAACTCAAGGCAAGGCACGGCCAGGCAAGGCAAGGCTAAGGAACGACAACGGAAGCCTAAGCAATGGAAGGCAAGGCAACGAAAGGGTAACGGAAGGCACGGCACGGCAAGACAAGGCAAAGCTAAGGCAAGGCAACGCAACACTAGGCAATGCACGGCAAGGAAAGGAAAGGGCAAAGGAAGGCAAGGCAAGGAATCGGTAACGGAAACCAAGGCAAGAATAGACAAAGCAAGGCAAGGCAAGGGTAACGGAAGACACGGCAAGGTAAAGAAAGGACAAGGAAAGGCACTGCATCTCAAGGCAAGGCAAGGCTGAGGCACGACAACGCAAGGCTAGGCAATGCACGGTAAGACATCGAAAGGCTAACGGAAGGCATGGCACAGCAAGGCAAGGCAAGGCTAATGCACGAAAACGCAAGGCTAGGCAATTCACGGCAAGGCAAGGAAAGCGTAACTCAAGGCAAGGCACGGCCAGGCAAGGCAAGGCTAAGGAACGACAACGGAAGCCTAAGCAATGGAAGGCAAGGCAACGAAAGGGTAACGGAAGGCACGGCACGGCAAGACAAGGCAAAGCTAAGGCAAGGCAACGCAACACTAGGCAATGCACGGCAAGGAAAGGAAAGGGCAAAGGAAGGCAAGGCAAGGCACGGCAAATCAAGGCAAGACATGATTAACGGAAGGCACGGCAATTCAAGGCAAGCCAAGCTGGGCTAAGGAAAGCCAAGGCAAGGCTATGGCACGACTGCAGAAGGCAAGGCAATATACGACAAGGCAAGGAATCGGTAACGGAAAGCAAGGCAAGGCAAGACAAAGCAAGGCAAGGCAAAGCAAGGCATGGCAAGGGTAACGGAAGGCATGGCACGGCAAGACAAGGCAAAGCTAAGGCAGGGCAACGCAAGACTAGGCAAGGCACGGCAAGGCAAGGAAAGGGCAACGGAAGGCAAGGCAAGGCAGGGCAAATCAAGGCAAGACATGATTAACGGAAGGCACGGCAATGCAAGGCAAGCCAAGCTAGCCGAAGGCAAGGCAATGCTATGGTAGAATGGAAGGCTAGGCAATGTACGAAAAGGCAAGGAAATGGTAACGGAAGCAAGGCATGGCAATGCAAAGCAAGGCAAGGCAAGAATAACGCAAGGCACGGCAAGGCAAGGGAAGGGAAGCAAGGCTAAGGAATGGCAAGGCAAGGATATGGCACCACAACGGATGGCAAGGCAATGTACGACAAGGCAAGGAATGGGTAACGGAAAGCAAGGCAAGGCAAGACAAAGCAAGGCAAGGCAAAGGTAACCGAAGACACGGCAAGATAAGGGAAGGACAAGGCAAGGCACGGCAAGGCAAGGCAACGCAAGGCTGAGGCATGACAACGCAAGGCTAGCCAATGCACGGCAAGGCAACGAAAGGCTAACGGAAGGCATGGCACTGCAGGGCAAGGCAAGGCTAAGGCAAGGCAACGCAAGCCTAAGCAATTCATGGCAAGGCAAGGAAAGGCAACGGAAGGCAAGGCAAGGCAAGGCGAAGCAAGGCATGGCAAAGTTAACGGAAGGCACGGCAATGCAAGACAAGCCAAGCTAGGCTAAGGCAAGGCAAGGCAAGGCTATGGGACCACAACGGATGGCAAGGCAATGTACGACAAGGCAAGGAATCGGTAACGGAAGGCAAGGCATGGCAAGACAAAGCAAGGGAAGGCAAGGGTAACGGAAGACACGGCAAGGTAAGGGAAGGACAAGGCAAGGCATGGCAAGGCAAGGCAAGGCTAAGGCACGACAACGCAAGGCTAGGCAATTCAAGGCAAGGCAAGGAAAGGGTAACGGAAGGCAAGGCAAGGCAAGGGTAAAGCAAGGCACGGCAAAGCAAGGGAAGACAAGCAAGGCTAAGGAAAGGAAAGGCAAGGCTAAGGCACGACAACGCAAGGCTAGGCAATTCACGGCAAAGCAAGGAAAGCGTAACTCAAGGCAAGGCTCGGCCAGGCAAGGCAAGGCTAAGGAACGACAACGCAAGGCTAGGCAATGCACGGCAAGGTAACGAAAGGGTAACGGAAGGCACGGCACGGCAAGACAAGGCAAAGCTAAGGCAAGGCAACACAAGACTAGGCAATGCACGGCAAGGCAAGGAAAGGGCAACGGAAGGCAAGGCAAGGCAGGGCAAATCAAGGCAAGACATGATTAACAGAAGGCACGGCAATGCAAGGCAAGCCAAGCTAGCCGAAGGCAAGGCAAGGCTATGGCAGAACGATAGGCTAGGCAATGTATGAAAAGGAAAGGAAAGGGTAACGGAAGCAAGGCAAGGCAATGCAAAGCAAGGGAAGGCAAGATTAACGCAAGGCACGGCTAGGCAAGGGAAGAGAAGCAAGGCTAAGAAATGGCAAGGCAATGCTATGGCACCTCAACGGATGTCAAGGCAATGTACGACAAGGCAAGGAATCGGTAACGGAAAGCAAGGCAAGGCAAGACAAGGCAAGCAAGGCAAAGGTAACCGAAGACACGGCAAGGTAAAGGAAAGACAAGGGAAGGCACGGCATGGCAAGGCAATGCAAGGCTAAGGCACGACAACGCAAGGCTAGGCAATACACGGCAAGGCAACGAAATGCTAACGGAAGGCATGGCACAGCAAGGCAAGGCAAGGCTAAGGCAAGGCAACGCAAGGCTAAGAAATGCACGGCCAGGCAAGGAAAGGGCAACGGAAGGCAAGGCAAGGCAAGGCAAATCAAGGCATGGCAAGGGTAACGGAAGGCACGGCAAGGCAAGGCAAATCAAGGGATGGGAAGGGTAACGGAAGGCACGGAAATGCAAGGCAAGGCAAGCTAGGCTAAGGCAAGGCAAGGCAAGGCTATGGAACCATAACGGATGGAAAGGCAATGTACGACAAGGCAAGGAATCGGTAACGGAAGACAAGGCAAGACAAGACAAAGCAAGGCAAGGAAAGGGTAACGGAAGACACGGCAAAGTAAGGGAAGGACAAGGCAAGGCAAGGCAAGGCAAGGCAAGGCTAAGGCACGACAACGCAAGGCTAGGCAATGCACGGCAAGGCAAGGAAAGGGTAACGGAAGGCAAGGCAAGGCAAGGGTAAAGCAAGGCACGGCAAGGCAAGGGAAGACAAGCAAGGCTAAGGAAAGGCAAGGCAAGGCTAAGGCACGACAACGCAAGGCTAGGCAATTCACGGCAAGGCAAGGAAAGCGTAACTCAAGGCAAGGCACGGCCAGGCAAGGCAAGGTTAAGGAACGACAACGCAAGCCTAAGCAATGGAAAGCAAGGCAACGAAAGGGTAACGGAAGGCACGGCACGTCAAGACAAGGCAAAGCTAAGGCAAGGCAACGCAAGACTAGGCAATGCACGGCAAGGAAAGGAAAGGGCAACGGAAGGCAAGGCAAGGCAGGGCAAATCAAGGCAAGACATGATTAAATGAAGGCACGGCAATTCAAGGCAAGCCAAGCTGGGCTAAGGAAAGTCAAGGCAAGGCTATGGCACGACAACAGAAGGCAAGGCAATGTACGACAAGGCAAGGAATCGGTAACGGAAAACAAGGCAAGGCAAGACAAAGCAAGGCAAGGCAAAGCAAGGCATGGCAAGGGTAACTGAAGGCACGGCAATGCAAGGCAAGGCAAGCTAGGCTAATGCAAGGCAAGGCAAGGCTATGGCAAAACAACTGATGGCAAGGCAATGTACGACAAGGCAAGGAATGGGTAACGGAAGACAAGGCAAGGCAAGACAAAGCAAGGCAAGGAAAGGGTAACGGAAGACACGGCAAGGTAAGGGAAGGACAAGGCAAGGCACGGCAAAGCAAGGCAAGGCAAGGCTAAGGCACGAAAACGCAAGGCATGCAATGCACGGCAAAGCAAGGAAAGGGTAATGGAAGGCAAGGCAAGGCAAGGGTAAAGCAAGGCACGGCAAGGCAAGGGAAGACAAGCAAGGCTAAGGAAAGGCAAGGCAAGGCTAAGGCAAGATAACGCAAGGCTAGGCAATTCACGGCAAGGCAAGGAAAGCGTAACTCAAGGCAAGGCACGGCCAGGCAAGGCAAGGCTAAGGAACGACAACGGAAGCCTAAGCAATGGAAGGCAAGGCAACGAAAGGGTAACGGAAGGCACGGCACTGCAAGGCAAGGCAAAGCTAAAGCAAGGCAACGCAAGACTAGGCAATGCACGGCAAGGCAAGGAAGGGGCAACGGAAGGCAAGGCAAGGCAGGGCAAATCAAGGCAAGACATGATTAACGGAAGGCACGGCAATGCAAGGCAAGCCAAGCTAGCCGAAGGCAAGGCAAGGCTATGGCAGAATGGAAGGCTAGGCAATGTACGAAAAGGCAAGGAAAGGGTAACGGAACAAGGCAAGGCAATGCAAAGCAAGGCAAGCAAGAGTAACGCAAGGCACGGCAATGCAAGGGAAGAGAAGCAAGGCTAAGGAATGGCAAGGCAAGGATATGGCACGACAACGCAAGGCTAAGCAATACACGGCAAGGCAAGGAAAGCGTAACTCAAGGCAAGGCACGGCCAGGCAAGGCAAGGTTAAGGAACGACAACGCAAGCCTAAGCAATGGAAAGCAAGGCAACGAAAGGGTAACGGAAGGCATGGAACAACAAGGCAAGGAAAGGCTAAGGGAAGGCAACGCAAGGCTAGGCAATGCACGGCAAGGCAAGGAAAGGGCAACGGAAGGCAAGGATAGGCAGGGCAAATGAAGGCAACGCAAAGGTAACGGAATTCACGGCACTGCAAGGTAAGCCAAGCTAGGCTAAGGCAAGGCAAGGCAAGGCTATGGCACGAGAACGGAAGGCTAGGCCATGTACGACAAGGCAAGGAATGGGTAACGGAAGGCAAGGCAAGACAACGCAAGGCAAGGCAAGGGTAACGGAAGACACGGCAAGGTAAGGGAAGGACAAGGCAAGGCACGACAAGGCAAGGCAAGGCAAGGCTAAGGCATGAAAACGCAAGGCTAGGCAATGCACGGGAAGGCAACGAAAGGCTAACGGAAGGCATGGCACAGCCGGACAAGGCAAGGCTAAGGCAAGGCAACGCAAGGCTAGGCAATGCATGGCAAGGCAAGGAAAGGGCAAGGGAAGGCAAGGCAAGGCAAGGCCAAGCAAGGCATGGCAAGGGTAACGGAAGGCACGGCAAGGCAAGACAAGTCAAGGCAAGGCAAGGCTAAGGCATGACAACGCAAGGCTAGGCAATGCACGGCAAGGCAACGAAAGGCTAACGGAAGGCATGGCACAACAAGGCAAGGCAAGTCTAAGGAAAGGCAACGCAAGGCTAGGCAATGCACGGTAAGGAAAGGGAAACGAAATGCAAGGCAAAGCAAGGCATAGCAAGTGTAACGGAAGGCACGGCAATGCAAGGCAAGCCAAGCTAGGCTAAGGCAAGGCAAGGCAGGGCTATGGCACCACAACGGATGGCAAGGCAATGTACGACAAGGCAAGGAATCGGTAACTGAAGGCAAGGCAAGGCAAGACAAAGCAAGGGAAGGCAAGGGTAACGGAAGACACGGCAAGGTAAAGGAAGGACAAGGCAAGGCACGGCATGCAAGGCAAGGCAAGGCTAAGGCACGACAACGCAAGGCTAGGCAATGCACGGCAAGGCAAGGAAAGGGCAACGGAAGGCAAGGCAAGGCAAGGCAAATCAAGGCATGGCAAGGGTAACGGAAGGCACGGCAATGCAAGGCAAGGCAAGCTAGGCTACGGCAAGGCAAGGCAAGGCTATGGCACCAGAACGGATGGGAAGGCAATGTACGACAAGGCAAGGAATCGGTAACGGAAGACAAGGAAAGACAAGACAAAGCAAGGCAAGGAAAGGGTAACGGAAGACACGGCAAAGTAAGGGAAGGACAAGGCAAGGCACGGCAAGGCAAGGCAAGGCAAGGCTAAGGCACGACAACGCAAGGCTAGGCAATGCATGGCAAGGTAACGAAAGGGTAACGGAAGGCACGGCACGGCAAGACAAGGCAAGGCTAAGGCAAGGCAACACAAGATTAGGCAATGCACGGCAAGGCAAGGAAAGGGCAACGGAAGGCAAGGCAAGCAAAGCTGGGCTAAGGAAAGTCAAGGCAAGGCTATGGCACGACAACAGAAGGGAAGGGAATGTACGACAAGGCAAGGAATCGGTAACGGAAACCAAGGCAAGAATAGACAAAGCAAGGCAAGGCAAGGGTAACGGAAGACACGGCAAGGTAAAGAAAGGACAAGGAAAGGCACTGCATCTCAAGGCAAGGCAAGGCTGAGGCACGACAACGCAAGGCTAGGCAATGCACGGTAAGACATCGAAAGGCTAACGGAAGGCATGGCACAGCAAGGCAAGGCAAGGCTAATGCACGAAAACGCAAGGCTAGGCAATTCACGGCAAGGCAAGGAAAGCGTAACTCAAGGCAAGGCACGGCCAGGCAAGGCAAGGCTAAGGAACGACAACGGAAGCCTAAGCAATGGAAGGCAAGGCAACGAAAGGGTAATGGAAGGCACGGCACGGCAAGACAAGGCAAAGCTAAGGCAAGGCAACGCAAGACTGGGCAATGCACGGCAAGGCATTGAAAGGCTAACGGAAGGCATGGCACAGCAAGGCAAGGCAAAGCTAAGGCAAGGCAACGCAAGGCTAGGCAATGCACGGCCAGGCAAGGAAAGGGCAACGGAAGGCAAGGCAAGGCAGGGCAAATCAAGGCAAGACATGATTAAATGAAGGCACGGCAATTCAAGGCAAGCCAAGCTGGGCTAAGGAAAGTCAAGGCAAGGCTATGGCACGACAACAGAAGGCAAGGCAATGTACGACAAGGCAAGGAATCGGTAACGGAAAACAAGGCAAGGCAAGACAAAGCAAGGCAAGGCAAAGCAAGGCATGGCAAGGGTAACTGAAGGCACGGCAATGCAAGGCAAGGCAAGCTAGGCTAATGCAAGGCAAGGCAAGGCTATGGCAAAACAACTGATGGCAAGGCAATGTACGACAAGGCAAGGAATGGGTAACGGAAGACAAGGCAAGACAAGACAAAGCAAGGCAAGGAAAGGGTAACGGAAGACACGGCAAGGTAAGGGAAGGACAAGGCAAGGCACGGCATGCAAGGCAAGGCAAGGCTAAGGCACGACAACGCAAGGCTAGGCAATGCACGGCAAGGCAAGGAAAGGGCAACGGAAGGCAAGGATAGGCAGGGCAAATGAAGGCAACGCAAAGGTAACGGAATTCACGGCACTGCAAGGTAAGCCAAGCTAGGGTAAGGCAAGGCAAGGCAAGGGTATGGCACGAGAACGGAAGGCTAGGCCATGTACGACAAGGCAAGGAATGGGTAACGGAAGGCAAGGCAAGGCAAGACAAAGGAAGGCAAGGCAACGGTAACGGAAGGCACGGCAATGTAAGGGAAGAACAAGGCAAGGGACGGCAAGGCAAGGCAAGGCTAAGGCACGACAAGACAAGGCTAGGCAATGCACGGCAAGGCAAGGAAACGGTAATGGAAGGCAAGGCAAGGCAAGACAAAGCAAGGCAAGGCAACGGTAATGGAAGGCACAGAAAGGCAAGGCAATCAAGGCAAGGCAAGGGTAACGGAAGGCACGGCAAGGCAAGGCAAGGGTAACGGAAAGCACGGCAATGCAAGGCAAGGCAAGACAAGGCTATGGCAGAACGGAAGGCTAGGGTATGTACGACAAGGCAATAAAAGGGTAACGGAAGGCAAGGCAAGGCAATGCAAACCAAGGAAAGGCAAGGTTAACGCAAGGCACGACAAGGCAAGGGAAGTCAAGCAAGGCTAAGGCAAGGCAAGGCTATGGCGCCACAACGGATGGCAAAGCAATCTACGACAAGGCAAGGAATGGGTAACGGAAAGCAAGGCAAGGCAAGACAAAGCAAGGCAAGGCAAGGGTAACGGAAGACACGGCAAGGTAAAGGAAGGACAATGCAAAGCACTGCATCGCAAGGCAAGGCAAGGCTAAGGCACGACAACGCAAGGCTAGGCAATGCACGGCAAGGCATCGAAAGGCTAACGGAAGGCATGGCACAGCATAGCAAGGCAAGGCTAAGGCAAGGCAATGCAACGCTAGGCAATGCACGGCAAGGCAAGGAAAGGGCAACGGAAGGCAAGGCAAGGCAGGGCAAATCAAGGCAAGACATGATTAACGGAAGGCACGGCAATGCAAGGCAAGCCAAGCTAGCCGAAGGCTAGGCAAGGCTATGGCAGAACGATAGGCTAGGCAATGAATGAAAAGGAAAGGAAAGGGTAACGGAAGCAAGGCAAGGCAATGCAAAGCAAGGGAAGGCAAGAGTAACGCAAGGCACGGCTAGGCAAGGGAAGAGAAGCAAGGCTAAGTAATGGCAAGGCAATGCTATGGCACCACAACGGATGTCAAGGCAATGTACGACAAGGCAAGGAATCGGTAACGGAAAGCAAGGCTAGGCAAGACAAAGCAAGGCAAGGCAAAGGTAACCGAAGACACAGCAAGACAAGGGAAGGACAAGGCAAGGCACGGCAAGGCAAGGCGAGGCAAGGCTAAGGCATGACAACGCAAGGCTAGCCAATGCACGGCAAGGCAACGAAAGGCTAACGGAAGGCATGGCACTGCAGTGCAAGGCAAGGCTAAGGCAAGGCAACGCAAGCCTAAGCAATTCATGGCAAGGCAAGGAAAGGCAACGGAAGGCAAGGCAAGGCAAGGCCAAGCAAGGCATGGCAAAGTTAACGGAAGGCACGGCAATGCAAGACAAGCCAAGCTAGGCTAAGGCAAGGCAAGGCAAGGCTATGGGACCACAACGGATGGCAAGGCAATGTACGACAAGGCAAGGAAACGGTAACGGAAGGCAAGGCAAGGCAAGGCAAAGCAAGGCAAGGCAAGGGTAACGGAAGGCACGGCAAGGCAAGGGAAGGACAAGGCAAGGCATGGCAAGGCAACGCAAGGCTAAGGCACGACAACGCAAGGCTAGGCAATGCACGGCAAGGCAAGGAAAGGGTAACGGAAGGCAAGGCAAGGCAAGGGTAAAGCAAGGCACGGCAAAGCAAGGGAAGACAAGCAAGGCTAAGGAAAGGAAAGGCAAGGCTAAGGCACGACAACGCAAGGCTAGGCAATTCACGGCAAAGCAAGGAAAGCGTAACTCAAGGCAAGGCTCGGCCAGGCAAGGCAAGGCTAAGGAACGACAACGCAAGGCTAGGCAATGCACGGCAAGGTAACGAAAGGGTAACGGAAGGCACGGCACGGCAAGACAAGGCAAAGCTAAGGCAAGGCAACACAAGACTAGGCAATGCACGGCAAGGCAAGGAAAGGGCAACGGAAGGCAAGGCAAGGCAGGGCAAATCAAGGCAAGACATGATTAACAGAAGGCACGGCAATGCAAGGCAAGCCAAGCTAGCCGAAGGCAAGGCAAGGCTATGGCAGAACGATAGGCTAGGCAATGTATGAAAAGGAAAGAAAGGGTAACGGAAGCAAGGCAAGGCAATGCAAAGCAAGGGAAGGCAAGATTAACGCAAGGCACGGCTAGGCAAGGGAAGAGAAGCAAGGCTAAGAAATGGCAAGGCAATGCTATGGCACCTCAACGGATGTCAAGGCAATGTACGACAAGGCAAGGAATCGGTAACGGAAAGCAAGGCAAGGCAAGACAAGGCAAGGCAAGGCAAAGGTAACCGAAGACACGGCAAGGTAAAGGAAAGACAAGGGAAGGCACGGCATGGCAAGGCAATGCAAGGCTAAGGCACGACAACGCAAGGCTAGGCAATACACGGCAAGGCAACGAAAGGCTAACGGAAGGCATGGCACAGCAAGGCAAGGCAAGGCTAAGGCAAGGCAACGCAAGGATAGGCAATGCACGGCAAGGCAAGGAAAGGGCAACGGAAGGCAAGGCAAGGCAAAGCAAGGCATGGCAAGGGTAACGGAAGGCACGGCAATGAAAGGCAAGGCAAGCTAGGCTAAGGCAAGGCAAGGCAAGGCAAGGCAAGGCTATGGCACCACAATGGATGGCAAGGCAATGTACGGCAAGGCAAGGATTCGGTAACGGAAGGCAAGGCAAGGCAAGACAAAGCAATGGAAGGCACGGGTGACGGAAGACACGGCAAGGTAAGGGAAGGACAAGGCAAGGCTATGGCACGACAACAGAAGGGAAGACAATGTACGACAAGGCAAGGAATCGGTAACGGAAAGCAAGGCAAGGCAAGACAAAGCAAGGCAAGGCAAGGGTAACGGAAGACACGGCAAGGTAAAGGAAGGATAAGGCAAGGCACTGCATCGCAAGGCAAGGCAAGGCTAAGGCACGACAACGCCAGGCTAGGCAATGCACGGCAAGGCATTGAAAGGCTAACGGAAGGCATGGCACAGCAAGGCAAGGCAAGGCTAAGGCAAGGCAACGCAAGGCTAGGCAATGCACGACCAGGCAAGCAAAGGGCAACGGAAGGCAAGGCAAGGCAAGGCAAATCAAGGCATGGCAAGGGTAACGGAAGGCACGGCAAGGCAAGGCAAATCAAGGGATGGGAAGGGTAACGGAAGGCACGGAAATGCAAGGCAAGGCAAGCTAGGCTAAGGCAAGGCAAGGCAAGGCTATGGAACCATAACGGATGGAAAGGCAATGTACGACAAGGCAAGGAATCGGTAACGGAAGACAAGGCAAGACAAGACAAAGCAAGGCAAGGAAAGGGTAACGGAAGACACGGCAAAGTAAGGGAAGGACAAGGCAAGGCACGGCAAGGCAAGGCTAAGGCACGACAACGCAAGGCTAGGCAATGCACGGTAAGGCAAGGAAAGGGTAACGGAAGGCAAGGCAAGGCAAGGGTAAAGCAAGGCACGGCAAGGCACGGGAAGACAAGCAAGGCTAAGGAAAGGCAAGGCAAGGCTAAGGCACGACAACGCAAGGCTAGGCAATTCACGGCAAGGCAAGGAAAGCGCAACTCAAGGCAAGGCACGGCCAGGCAAGGCAAGGTTAAGAAACGACAACGCAAGCCTAAGCAATGGAAAGCAAGGCAACGAAAGGGTAACGGAAGGCCCGGCACGTCAAGACAAGGCAAAGCTAAGGCAAGGCAACGCAAGACTAGGCAATGCACGGCAAGGAAAGGAAAGGGCAACGGAAGGCAAGGCAAGGCAGGGCAAATCAAGGCAAGACATGATTAAATGAAGGCACGGCAATTCAAGGCAAGCCAAGCTGGGCTAAGGAAAGTCAAGGCAAGGCTATGGCACGACAACAGAAGGCAAGGCAATGTACGACAAGGCAAGGAATCGGTAACGGAAAACAAGGCAAGGCAAGGCAAAGCAAGGCATGGCAAGGGTAACTGAAGGCACGGCAATGCAAGGCAAGGCAAGCTAGGCTAATGCAAGGCAAGGCAAGGCTATGGCAAAACAACTGATGGCAAGGCAATGTACGACAAGGCAAGGAATGGGTAACGGAAGACAAGGCAAGACAAGACAAAGCAAGGCAAGGAAAGGGTAACGGAAGACACGGCAAGGTAAGGGAAGGACAAGGCAAGGCACGGCATGCAAGGCAAGGCAAGGCTAAGGCACGACAACGCAAGGCTAGGCAATGCACGGCAAGGCAAGGAAAGGGCAACGGAAGGCAAGGATAGGCAGGGCAAATGAAGGCAACGCAAAGGTAACGGAATTCACGGCACTGCAAGGTAAGCCAAGCTAGGGTAAGGCAAGGCAAGGCAAGGCTATGGCACGAGAACGGAAGGCTAGGCCATGTACGACAAGGCAAGGAATAGGTAACGGAAGGCAAGGCAAGGCAAGACAAAGCAAGGCAAGGCAACGGTAACGGAAGGCACGGCAATGTAAGGGAAGGACAAGGCAAGGCACGGCAAGGCAAGGCAAGGCTAAGGCACGACAACACAAGGCTAGGCAATGCACGGCAAGGCAAGGAAACGGTAATGGAGGGCAAGGCAAGGCAAGACAAAGCAAGGCAAGGCAACGGTAATGGAAGGCACAGAAAGGCAAGGCAATCAAGGCAAGGCAAGGGTAACGGAAGGCACGGCAAGGCAAGGCAAGGGTAATGGAAAGCACGGCAATGCAAGGCAAGGCAAGACAAGGCTATGGCAGAACGGAAGGCTAGGGTATGTACGACAAGGCAATAAAAGGGTAACGGAAGGCAAGGCAAGGCAATGCAAACCAAGGAAAGGCAAGGTTAACGCAAGGCACGACAAGGCAAGGGAAGTCAAGCAAGGCTAAGGCAAGGCAAGGCAAGGCTATGGCGCCACAACGGATGACAAGGCAATGTACGACAAGGCAAGGAATGGGTAACGGAAAGCAAGGCAAGGCAAGACAAAGCAAGGCAAGGCAAGGGTAACGGAAGACACGGCAAGGTAAAGGAAGGACAATGCAAGGCACTGCATCGCAAGGCAAGGCAAGGCTAAGGCACGACAACGCAAGGCTAGGCAAGGTACGGCAAGGCATCGAAAGGCTAACGGAAGGCATGGCACAGCATAGCAAGGCAAGGCTAAGGCAAGGCAATGCAACGCTAGGCAATGCACGGCAAGGCAAGGGAAGGGCAACGGAAGGCAAGGCAAGGCAAGGCAAATCAAGGCATGGCAAGGGTAACGGAAGGCACGGCAATGCAAGGCAAGGCAAGCTAGGCTACGGCAAGGCAAGGCAAGGCTATGGCACCAGAACGGATGGCAAGGCAATGTACGACAAGGCAAGGAATCGGTAACGGAAGACAAGGAAAGACAAGACAAAGCAAGGCAAGGAAAGGGTAACGGAAGACACGGCAAAGTAAGGGAAGGACAAGGCAAGGCACGGCAAGGCAAGGCAAGGCAAGGCTAAGGCACGACAACGCAAGGCTAGGCAATGCACGGCAAGGTAACGAAAGGGTAACGGAAGGCACGGCACGGCAAGACAAGGCAAAGCTAAGGCAAGGCAACACAAGATTAGGCAATGCACGGCAAGGCAAGGAAAGGGCAACGGAAGGCAAGGCAAGCAAAGCTGGGCTAAGGAAAGTCAAGGCAAGGCTATGGCACGACAACAGAAGGGAAGGGAATGTACGACAAGGCAAGGAATCGGTAACGGAAACCAAGGCAAGAATAGACAAAGCAAGGCAAGGCAAGGGTAACGGAAGACACGGCAAGGTAAAGAAAGGACAAAGAAAGGCACTGCATCTCAAGGCAAGGCAAGGCTGAGGCACGACAACGCAAGGCTAGGCAATGCACGGTAAGACATCGAAAGGCTAACGGAAGGCATGGCACAGCAAGGCAAGGCAAGGCTAATGCACGAAAACGCAAGGCTAGGCAATTCACGGCAAGGCAAGGAAAGCGTAACTCAAGGCAAGGCACGGCCAGGCAAGGCAAGGCTAAGGAACGACAACGGAAGCCTAAGCAATGGAAGGCAAGGCAACGAAAGGGTAACGGAAGGCACGGCACGGCAAGACAAGGCAAAGCTAAGGCAAGGCCACGCAAGACTAGGCAATGCACGGCAAGGAAAGGAAAGGGCAACGGAAGGCAAGGCAAGGCACGGCAAATCAAGGCAAGACATGATTAACGGAAGGCACGGCAATTCAAGGCAAGCCAAGCTGGGCTAAGGAAAGCCAAGGCAAGGCTATGGCACGACTGCAGAAGGCAAGGCAATATACGACAAGGCAAGGAATCGGTAACGGAAAGCAAGGCAAGGCAAGACAAAGCAAGGCAAGGCAAAGCAAGGCATGGCAAGGGTAACGGAAGGCATGGCACGGCAAGACAAGGCAAAGCTAAGGCATGGCAACGCAAGACTAGGCAAGGCACGGCAAGGCAAGGAAAGGGCAACGGAAGGCAAGGCAAGGCAGGGCAAATCAAGGCAAGACATGATTAACGGAAGGCACGGCAATGCAAGGCAAGCCAAGCTAGCCGAAGGCAAGGCAAAGCTATGGTAGAATGGAAGGCTAGGCAATGTACGAAAAGGCAAGGAAATGGTAACGGAAGCAAGGCAAGGCAATGCAAAGCAAGGCAAGGCAAGAGTAACGCAAGGCACGGCAAGGCAAGGGAAGGGAAGCAAGGCTAAGGAATGGCAAGGCAAGGATATGGCACCACAACGGATGGCAAGGCAATGTACGACAAGGCAAGGAATCGGTAACGGAAAGCAAGGCAAGGCAAGACAAAGCAAGGCAAGGCAAAGGTAACCGAAGACACGGCAAGATAAGGGAAGGACAAGGCAAGGCACGGCAAGGCAAGGCAAGGCAAGGCTAAGGCATGACAACGCAAGGCTAGCCAATGCACGGCAAGGCAACGAAAGGCTAACGGAAGGCATGGCACTGCAGGGCAAGGCAAGGCTAAGGCAAGGCAACGCAAGCCTAAGCAATTCATGGCAAGGCAAGGAAAGGCAACGGAAGGCAAGGCAAGGCAAGGCCAAGCAAGGCATGGCAAAGTTAACGGAAGGCACGGCAATGCAAGACAAGCCAAGCTAAGCTAAGGCAAGGCAAGGCAAGGCTATGGCACCACAACGGATGGCAAGGCAATGTACGACAAGGCAAGGAATCGGTAACGGAAGGCAAGGCAAGGCAAGACAAAGCAAGGGAAGGCAAGAGTAACGGAAGACACGGCAAGGTAAGGGAAGGACAAGGCAAGGCATGGCAAGGCAAGGCAAGGCTAAGGGTCGACAACGCAAGGCTAGGCAATTCAAGGCAAGGCAAGGAAAGGGTAACGGAAGGCAAGGCAAGGCAAGGGTAAAGCAAGGCACGGCAAAGCAAGGGAAGACAAGCAAGGCTAAGGAAAGGAAAGGCAAGGCTAAGGCACGACAACGCAAGGCTAGGCAATTCACGGCAAAGCAAGGAAAGCGTAACTCAAGGCAAGGCTCGGCCAGGCAAGGGAAGGCTAAGGAACGACAACGCAAGGCTAGGCAATGCACGGCAAGGTAACGAAAGGGTAACGGAAGGCACGGCACGACAAGACAAGGCAAAGCTAAGGCAAGGCAACACAAGACTAGGCAATGCACGGCAAGGCAAGGAAAGGGCAACGGAAGGCAAGGCAAGGCAGGGCAAATCAAGGCAAGACATGATTAACAGAAGGCACGGCAATGCAAGGCAAGCCAAGCTAGCCGAAGGCAAGGCAAGGCTATGGCAGAACGATAGGCTAGGCAATGTATGAAAAGGAAAGAAAGGGTAACGGAAGCAAGGCAAGGCAATGCAAAGCAAGGGAAGGCAAGATTAACGCAAGGCACGGCTAGGCAAGGGAAGAGAAGCAAGGCTAAGAAATGGCAAGGCAATGCTATGGCACCTCAACGGATGTCAAGGCAATGTACGACAAGGCAAGGAATCGGTAACGGAAAGCAAGGCAAGGCAAGACAAGGCAAGGCAAGGCAAAGGTAACCGAAGACACGGCAAGGTAAAGGAAAGACAAGGGAAGGCACGGCATGGCAAGGCAATGCAAGGCTAAGGCACGACAACGCAAGGCTAGGCAATACACGGCAAGGCAACGAAAGGCTAACGGAAGGCATGGCACAGCAAGGCAAGGCAAGGCTAAGGCAAGGCAACGCAAGGATAGGCAATGCACGGCAAGGCAAGGAAAGGGCAACGGAAGGCAAGGCAAGGCAAAGCAAGGCATGGCAAGGGTAACGGAGGGCACGGCAATGAAAGGCAAGGCAAGCTAGGCTAAGGCAAGGCAAGGCAAGGCAAGGAAAGGCTATGGCACCATAATGGATGGCAAGGCAATGTACGGCAAGGCAAGGATACGGTAACGGAAGGCAAGGCAAGGCAAGACAAAGCAAGGGAAGGCACGGGTGACGGAAGACACGGCAAGGTAAGGGAAGGACAAGGCAAGGTTATGGCACGAAAACAGAAGGGAAGACAATGTACGACAAGGCAAGGAATCGGTAACGGAAAGCAAGGCAAGGCAAGACAAAGCAAGGCAAGGCAAGGGTAACGGAAGACACGGCAAGGTAAAGGAAGGATAAGGCAAGGCACTGCATCGCAAGGCAAGGCAAGGCTAAGGCACGACAACGCCAGGCTAGGCAATGCACGGCAAGGCATTGAAAGGCTAACGGAAGGCATGGCACAGCAAGGCAAGCAAGGCTAAGGCAAGGCAACGCAAGGCTAGGCAATGCACGGCCAGGCAAGGAAAGGGCAACGGAAGGCAAGGCAAGGCAAGGCAAATCAAGGCATGGCAAGGGTAACGGAAGGCACGGCAAGGCAAGGCAAATCAAGGGATGGGAAGGGTAACGGAAGGCACGGAAATGCAAGGCAAGGCAAGCTAGGCTAAGGCAAGGCAAGGCAAGGCTATGGAACCATAACGGATGGAAAGGCAATGTACGACAAGGCAAGGAATCGGTAACGGAAGACAAGGCAAGACAAGACAAAGCAAGGCAAGGAAAGGGTAACGGAAGACACGGCAAAGTAAGGGAAGGACAAGGCAAGGCACGGCAAGGCAAGGCTAAGGCACGACAACGCAAGGCTAGGCAATGCACGGCAAGGCAAGGAAAGGGTAACGGAAGGCAAGGCAAGGCAAGGGTAAAGCAAGGCACGGCAAGGCACGGGAACACAAGCAAGGCTAAGGAAAGGCAAGGCAAGGCTAAGGCACGACAACGCAAGGCTAGGCAATTCACGGCAAGGCAAGGAAAGCGCAACTCAAGGCAAGGCACGGCCAGGCAAGGCAAGGTTAAGAAACGACAACGCAAGCCTAAGCAATGGAAAGCAAGGCAACGAAAGGGTAACGGAAGGCCCGGCACGTCAAGACAAGGCAAAGCTAAGGCAAGGCAACGCAAGACTAGGCAATGCACGGCAAGGAAAGGAAAGGGCAACGGAAGGCAAGGCAAGGCAGGGCAAATCAAGGCAAGACATGATTAAATGAAGGCACGGCAATTCAAGGCAAGCCAAGCTGGGCTAAGGAATGTCAAGGCAAGGCTATGGCACGACAACAGAAGGCAAGGCAATGTACGACAAGGCAAGGAATCGGTAACGGAAAACAAGGCAAGGCAAGACAAAGCAAGGCAAGGCAAAGCAAGGCATGGCAAGGGTAACTGAAGGCACCGCAATGCAAGGCAAGGCAAGCTAGGCTAATGCAAGGCAAGGCAAGGCTATGGCAAAACAACTGATGGCAAGGCAATGTACGACAAGGCAAGGAATGGGTAACGGAAGACAAGGCAAGACAAGACAAAGCAAGGCAAGGAAAGGGTAACGGAAGACACGGCAAGGTAAGGGAAGGACAAGGCAAGGCACGGCATGCAAGGCAAGGCAAGGCTAAGGCACGACAACGCAAGGCTAGGCAATGCACGGCAAGGCAAGGAAAGGGCAACGGAAGGCAAGGATAGGCAGGGCAAATGAAGGCAACGCAAAGGTAACGGAATTCACGGCACTGCAAGGTAAGCCAAGCTAGGGTAAGGCAAGGCAAGGCAAGGCTATGGCACGAGAACGGAAGGCTAGGCCATGTACGACAAGGCAAGGAATAGGTAACGGAAGGCAAGGCAAGGCAAGACAAAGCAAGGCAAGGCAAGGGAAACGGAAGGCACGGCAATGTAAGGGAAGGACAAGGCAAGGCACGGCAAGGCAAGGCAAGGCTAAGGCACGACAACACAAGGCTAGGCAATGCACGGCAAGGTAAGGAAACGGTAATGGAAGGCAAGGCAAGGCAAGACAAAGCAAGGCAAGGCAACGGTAATGGAAGGCACAGAAAGGCAAGGCAATCAAGGCAAGGCAAGGGTAACGGAAGGCACGGCAAGGCAAGGCAAGGGTAACGGAAAGCACGGCAATGCAAGGCAAGGCAAGACAAGGCTAAGGCAGAACGGAAGGCTAGGGTATGTACGACAAGGCAATAAAAGGGTAACGGAAGGCAAGGCAAGGCAATGCAAACCAAGGAAAGGCAAGGTTAACGCAAGGCACGACAAGGCAAGGGAAGTCAAGCAAGGCTAAGGCAAGGCAAGGCAAGGCTATGGCGCCACAACGGATGGCAAGGCAATGTACGACAAGGCAAGGAATGGGTAACGGAAAGCAAGGCAAGGCAAGACAAAGCAAGGCAAGGCAAGGGTAACGGAAGACACGGCAAGGTAAAGGAAGGACAATGCAAGGCACTGCATCGCAAGGCAAGGCAAGGCTAAGGCACGACAACGCAAGGCTAGGCAATGCACGGCAAGGCATCGAAAGGCTAACGGAAGGCATGGCACAGCATAGCAAGGCAAGGCTAAGGCAAGGCAATGCAACGCTAGGCAATGCACGGCAAGGCAAGGAAAGGGCAACGGAAGGCAAGTCAAGGCAAGGCAAATCAAGGCATGGCAAGGGTAACGGAAGACACGGCAAAGTAAGGGAAGGACAAGGCAAGGCACGGCAAGGCAAGGTAAGGCAAGGCTAAGGCACGACAACGCAAGGCTAGGCAATGCACGGCAAGGTAACGAAAGGGTAACGGAAGGCACGGCACGGCAAGACAAGGCAAAGCTAAGGCAAGGCAACACAAGATTAGGCAATGCACGGCAAGGCAAGGAAAGGGCAACGGAAGGCAAGGCAAGCAAAGCTGGGCTAAGGAAAGTCAAGGCAAGGCTATGGCACGACAACAGAAGGGAAGGGAATGTACGACAAGGCAAGGAATCGGTAACGGAAACCAAGGCAAGAATAGACAAAGCAAGGCAAGGCAAGGGTAACGGAAGACACGGCAAGGTAAAGAAAGGACAAGGAAAGGCACTGCATCTCAAGGCAAGGCAAGGCTGAGGCACGACAACGCAAGGCTAGGCAATGCACGGTAAGACATCGAAAGGCTAACGGAAGGCATGGCACAGCAAGGCAAGGCAAGGCTAATGCACGAAAACGCAAGGCTAGGCAATTCACGGCAAGGCAAGGAAAGCGTAACTCAAGGCAAGGCACGGCCAGGCAAGGCAAGGCTAAGGAACGACAACGGAAGCCTAAGCAATGGAAGGCAAGGCAACGAAAGGGTAACGGAAGGCACGGCACGGCAAGACAAGGCAAAGCTAAGGCAAGGCAACGCAAGACTAGGCAATGCACGGCAAGGAAAGGAAAGGGCAACGGAAGGCAAGGCAAGGCACGGCAAATCAAGGCAAGACATGATTAACGGAAGGCACGGCAATTCAAGGCAAGCCAAGCTGGGCTAAGGAAAGCCAAGGCAAGGCTATGGCACGACTGCAGAAGGCAAGGCAATATACGACAAGGCAAGGAATCGGTAACGGAAAGCAAGGCAAGGCAAGACAAAGCAAGGCAAGGCAAAGCAAGGCATGGCAAGGGTAACGGAAGGCATGGCACGGCAAGACAAGGCAAAGCTAAGGCATGGCAACGCAAGACTAGGCAAGGCACGGCAAGGCAAGGAAAGGGCAACGGAAGGCAAGGCAAGGCAGGGCACATCAAGGCAAGACATGATTAACGGAAGGCACGGCAATGCAAGGCAAGCCAAGCTAGCCGAAGGCAAGGCAATGCTATGGTAGAATGGAAGGCTAGGCAATGTACGAAAAGGCAAGGAAATGGTAACGGAAGCAAGGCAAGGCAATGCAAAGCAAGGCAAGGCAAGAGTAACGCAAGGCACGGCAAGGCAAGGGAAGGGAAGCAAGGCTAAGGAATGGCAAGGCAAGGATATGGCACCACAACGGATGGCAAGGCAATGTACGACAAGGCAAGGAATGGGTAACGGAAAGCAAGGCAAGGCAAGACAAAGCAAGGCAAGGCAAGGGTAACGGAAGACACGGCAAGGTAAAGGAAGGACAAGGCAAGGCACTGCATCGCAAGGCAAGGCAAGGCTAAGGCACGACAACGCAAGGCTAGGCAATGCACGGCAAGGCATCGAAAGGCTAACGGAAGGCATGGCACAGCATGGCAAGGCAAGGCTAAGGCAAGGCAATGCAACGCTAGGAAATGCACGGCAAGGCAAGGAAAGGGCAACGGAAGGCAAGGCAAGGCAAGGCAAATCAAGGCATGGCAAGGGCAACGGAAGGCGCGGCAATGCAAGGCAAGGCAAGCTAGGCTAAGGCAAGGCAAGGCAAGGCTATGGCACCACAACGGATGGCAAGGCAATGTACGACAAGGCAAGGAATCGGTATCGGAAGACAAGGCAAGACAAGACAAAGCAAGGCAAGGAAAGGGTAACGGAAGACACGGCAAAGTAAGGGAAGGACAAGGCAAGGCACGGCAAGGCAAGGCAAGGCAAGGATAAGGCACGACAACGCAAGGCTAGGCAATGCACGGCAAGGTAACGAAAGGTTAACGGAAGGCACGGCACGGCAAGACAAGGCAAAGCTAAGGCAAGGCAACACAAGACTAGGCAATGCACGGCAAGGCAAGGAAAGGGCATCGGAAGGCAAGGCAAGGCAGGGCAAATCAAGGCAAGACATGATTAACGGAAGGCACGGCAATGCAAGGCAAGCCAAGCTAGCCGAAGGCAAGGCAAGGCTATGGCAGAACGATAGGCTAGGCAATAAATGAAAAGGAAAGGAAAGGGTAACGGAAGCAAGGCAAGGCAATGCAAAGCAAGGGAAGGCAAGAGTAACGCAAGGCACGGCTAGGCAAGGGAAGAGAAGCAAGGCTAAGTAATGGCAATGCAATGCTATGGCACCACAACGGATGTCAAGGCAATGTACGACAAGGCAAGGAATCGGTAACGGAAAGCAAGGCAAGGCAAGACAAAGCAAGGCAAGGCAAAGGTAACCGAAGACACGGCAAGATAAGGGAAGGACAAGGCAAGGCACGGCAAGGCAAGGCAAGGCAAGGCTAAGGCATGACAACGCAAGGCTAGCCAATGCACGGCAAGGCAACGAAAGGCTAACGGAAGGCATGGCACTGCAGGGCAAGGCAAGGCTAAGGCAAGGCAACGCAAGCCTAAGCAATTCATGGCAAGGCAAGGAAAGGCAACGGAAGGCAAGGCAAGGCAAGGCCAAGCAAGGCATGGCAAAGTTAACGGAAGGCACGGCAATGCAAGACAAGCCAAGCTAGGCTAAGGCAAGGCAAGGCAAGGCTATGGCACCTCAACGGATGGCAAGGCAATGTACGACAAGGCAAGGAATCGGTAACGGAAGGCAAGGCAAGGCAAGACAAAGCAAGGGAAGGCAAGGGTAACGGAAGACACGGCAAGGTAAGGGAAGGACAAGGCAAGGCATGGCAAGGCAAGGCAAGGCTAAGGCACGACAACGCAAGGCTAGGCAATTCAAGGCAAGGCAAGGAAAGGGTAACGGAAGGCAAGGCAAGGCAAGGGTAAAGCAAGGCACGGCAAAGCAAGGGAAGACAAGCAAGGCTAAGGAAAGGAAAGGCAAGGCTAAGGCACGACAACGCAAGGCTAGGCAATTCACGGCAAAGCAAGGAAAGCGTAACTCAAGGCAAGGCTCGGCCAGGCAAGGCAAGGCTAAGGAACGACAACGCAAGGCTAGGCAATGCACGGCAAGATAACGAAAGGGTAACGGAAGGCACGGCACGGCAAGACAAGGCAAAGCTAAGGCAAGGCAACACAAGACTAGGCAATGCACGGCAAAGCAAGGAAAGGGCAACGGAAGGCAAGGCAAGGCAGGGCAAATCAAGGCAAGACATGATTAACAGAAGGCACGGCAATGCAAGGCAAGCCAAGCTAGCCGAAGGCAAGGCAAGGCTATGGCAGAACGATAGGCTAGGCAATGTATGAAAAGGAAAGAAAGGGTAACGGAAGCAAGGCAAGGCAATGCAAAGCAAGGGAAGGCAAGATTAACGCAAGGCACGGCTAGGCAAGGGAAGAGAAGCAAGGCTAAGAAATGGCAAGGCAATGCTATGGCACCTCAACGGATGTCAAGGCAATGTACGACAAGGCAAGGAATCGGTAACGGAAAGCAAGGCAAGGCAAGACAAGGCAAGGCAAGGCAAAGGTAACCGAAGACACGGCAAGGTAAAGGAAAGACAAGGGAAGGCACGGCATGGCAAGGCAATGCAAGGCTAAGGCACGACAACGCAAGGCTAGGCAATACACGGCAAAGCAACGAAAGGCTAACGGAAGGCATGGCACAGCAAGGCAAGGCAAGGCTAAGGCAAGGCAACGCAAGGATAGGCAATGCACGGCAAGGCAGGGAAAGGGCAACGGAAGGCAAGGCAAAGCAAAGCAAGGCATGGCAAGGGTAACGGAAGGCACGGCAATGAAAGGCAAGGCAAGCTAGGCTAAGGCAAGGCAAGGCAAGGCAAGGCAAGGCTATGGCACCACAATGGATGGCAAGGCAATGTACGGCAAGGCAAGGATTCGGTAACGGAAGGCAAGGCAAGGCAAGACAAAGCAAGGGAAGGCACGGGTGACGGAAGACACGGCAAGGTAAGGGAAGGACAAGGCAAGGCTATGGCACGACAACAGAAGGGAAGACAATGTACGACAAGGCAAGGAATCGGTAACGGAAAGCAAGGCAAGGCAAGACAAAGCAAGGCAAGGCAAGGGTAACGGAAGACACGGCAAGGTAAAGGAAGGATAAGGCAAGGCACTGCATCGCAAGGCAAGGCAAGGCTAAGGCACGACAACGCCAGGCTAGGCAATGCACGGCAAGGCATTGAAAGGCTAACGGAAGGCATGGCACAGCAAGGCAAGGCAAGGCTAAGGCAAGGCAAGGCAAGGCTAGGCAATGCACGGCCAGGCAAGGAAAGGGCAACGGAAGGCAAGGCAAGGCAAGGCAAATCAAGGCATGGCAAGGGTAACGGAAGGCACGGCAAGGCAAGGCAAATCAAGGGATGGGAAGGGTAACGGAAGGCACGGAAATGCAAGGCAAGGCAAGCTAGGCTAAGGCAAGGCAAGGCAAGGCTATGGAACCATAACGGATGGAAAGGCAATGTACGACAAGGCAAGGA
This sequence comes from Macrotis lagotis, assembly GCF_037893015.1. Classification (NCBI taxonomy): domain Eukaryota; kingdom Metazoa; phylum Chordata; class Mammalia; order Peramelemorphia; family Peramelidae; genus Macrotis; species Macrotis lagotis. The sequence goes on from NW_027422030.1 coordinate 338,263, forward strand.
ATCGGTAACGGAAGACAAGGCAAGACAAGACAAAGCAAGGCAAGGAAAGGGTAACGGAAGACACGGCAAAGTAAGGGAAGGACAAGGCAAGGCACGGCAAGGCAAGGCTAAGGCACGACAACGCAAGGCTAGGCAATGCACGGCAAGGCAAGGAAAGGGTAACGGAAGGCAAGGCAAGGCAAGGGTAAAGCAAGGCACGGCAAGGCACGGGAAGACAAGCAAGGCTAAGGAAAGGCAAGGCAAGGCTAAGGCACGACAACGCAAGGCTAGGCAATTCACGGCAAGGCAAGGAAAGCGCAACTCAAGGCAAGGCACGGCCAGGCAAGGCAAGGTTAAGAAACGACAACGCAAGCCTAAGCAATGGAAAGCAAGGCAACGAAAGGGTAACGGAAGGCCCGGCACGTCAAGACAAGGCAAAGCTAAGGCAAGGCAACGCAAGACTAGGCAATGCACGGCAAGGAAAGGAAAGGGCAACGGAAGGCAAGGCAAGGCAGGGCAAATCAAGGCAAGACATGATTAAATGAAGGCACGGCAATTCAAGGCAAGCCAAGCTGGGCTAAGGAAAGTCAAGGCAAGGCTATGGCACGACAACAGAAGGCAAGGCAATGTACGACAAGGCAAGGAATCGGTAACGGAAAACAAGGCAAGGCAAGGCAAAGCAAGGCATGGCAAGGGTAACTGAAGGCACGGCAATGCAAGGCAAGGCAAGCTAGGCTAATGCAAGGCAAGGCAATGCTATGGCAAAACAACTGATGGCAAGGCAATGTACGACAAGGCAAGGAATGGGTAACGGAAGACAAGGCAAGACAAGACAAAGCAAGGCAAGGAAAGGGTAACGGAAGACACGGCAAGGTAAGGGAAGGACAAGGCAAGGCACGGCATGCAAGGCAAGGCAAGGCTAAGGCACGACAACGCAAGGCTAGGCAATGCACGGCAAGGCAAGGAAAGGGCAACGGAAGGCAAGGATAGGCAGGGCAAATGAAGGCAACGCAAAGGTAACGGAATTCACGGCACTGCAAGGTAAGCCAAGCTAGGGTAAGGCAAGGCAAGGCAAGGCTATGGCACGAGAACGGAAGGCTAGGCCATGTACGACAAGGCAAGGAATAGGTAACGGAAGGCAAGGCAAGGCAAGACAAAGCAAGGCAAGGCAACGGTAACGGAAGGCACGGCAATGTAAGGGAAGGACAAGGCAAGGCACGGCAAGGCAAGGCAAGGCTAAGGCACGACAACACAAGGCTAGGCAATGCACGGCAAGGCAAGGAAACGGTAATGGAGGGCAAGGCAAGGCAAGACAAAGCAAGGCAAGGCAACGGTAATGGAAGGCACAGAAAGGCAAGGCAATCAAGGCAAGGCAAGGGTAACGGAAGGCACGGCAAGGCAAGGCAAGGGTAATGGAAAGCACGGCAATGCAAGGCAAGGCAAGACAAGGCTATGGCAGAACGGAAGGCTAGGGTATGTACGACAAGGCAATAAAAGGGTAACGGAAGGCAAGGCAAGGCAATGCAAACCAAGGAAAGGCAAGGTTAACGCAAGGCACGACAAGGCAAGGGAAGTCAAGCAAGGCTAAGGCAAGGCAAGGCAAGGCTATGGCGCCACAACGGATGACAAGGCAATGTACGACAAGGCAAGGAATGGGTAACGGAAAGCAAGGCAAGGCAAGACAAAGCAAGGCAAGGCAAGGGTAACGGAAGACACGGCAAGGTAAAGGAAGGACAATGCAAGGCACTGCATCGCAAGGCAAGGCAAGGCTAAGGCACGACAACGCAAGGCTAGGCAATGTACGGCAAGGCATCGAAAGGCTAACGGAAGGCATGGCACAGCATAGCAAGGCAAGGCTAAGGCAAGGCAATGCAACGCTAGGCAATGCACGGCAAGGCAAGGGAAGGGCAACGGAAGGCAAGGCAAGGCAAGGCAAATCAAGGCATGGCAAGGGTAACGGAAGGCACGGCAATGCAAGGCAAGGCAAGCTAGGCTACGGCAAGGCAAGGCAAGGCTATGGCACCAGAACGGATGGCAAGGCAATGTACGACAAGGCAAGGAATCGGTAACGGAAGACAAGGAAAGACAAGACAAAGCAAGGCAAGGAAAGGGTAACGGAAGACACGGCAAAGTAAGGGAAGGACAAGGCAAGGCACGGCAAGGCAAGGCAAGGCAAGGCTAAGGCACGACAACGCAAGGCTAGGCAATGCACGGCAAGGTAACGAAAGGGTAACGGAAGGCACGGCACGGCAAGACAAGGCAAAGCTAAGGCAAGGCAACACAAGATTAGGCAATGCACGGCAAGGCAAGGAAAGGGCAACGGAAGGCAAGGCAAGCAAAGCTGGGCTAAGGAAAGTCAAGGCAAGGCTATGGCACGACAACAGAAGGGAAGGGAATGTACGACAAGGCAAGGAATCGGTAACGGAAACCAAGGCAAGAATAGACAAAGCAAGGCAAGGCAAGGGTAACGGAAGACACGGCAAGGTAAAGAAAGGACAAGGAAAGGCACTGCATCTCAAGGCAAGGCAAGGCTGAGGCACGACAACGCAAGGCTAGGCAATGCACGGTAAGACATCGAAAGGCTAACGGAAGGCATGGCACAGCAAGGCAAGGCAAGGCTAATGCACGAAAACGCAAGGCTAGGCAATTCACGGCAAGGCAAGGAAAGCGTAACTCAAGGCAAGGCACGGCCAGGCAAGGCAAGGCTAAGGAACGACAACGGAAGCCTAAGCAATGGAAGGCAAGGCAACGAAAGGGTAACGGAAGGCACGGCACGGCAAGACAAGGCAAAGCTAAGGCAAGGCAACGCAAGACTAGGCAATGCACGGCAAGGAAAGGAAAGGGCAACGGAAGGCAAGGCAAGGCACGGCAAATCAAGGCAAGACATGGTTAACGGAAGGCACGGCAATTCAAGGCAAGCCAAGCTGGGCTAAGGAAAGCCAAGGCAAGGCTATGGCTCGACTGCAGAAGGCAAGGCAATATACGACAAGGCAAGGAATCGGTAACGGAAAGCAAGGCAAGGCAAGACAAAGCAAGGCAAGGCAAAGCAAGGCATGGCAAGGGTAACGGAAGGCATGGCACGGCAAGACAAGGCAAAGCTAAGGCATGGCAACGCAAGACTAGGCAAGGCACGGCAAGGCAAGGAAAGGGCAACGGAAGGCAAGGCAAGGCAGGGCAAATCAAGGCAAGACATGATTAACGGAAGGCACGGCAATGCAAGGCAAGCCAAGCTAGCCGAAGGCAAGGCAATGCTATGGTAGAATGGAAGGCTAGGCAATGTACAAAAAGGCAAGGAAATGGTAACGGAAGCAAGGCAAGGCAATGCAAAGCAAGGCAAGGCAAGAGTAACGCAAGGCACGGCAAGGCAAGGGAAGGGAAGCAAGGCTAAGGAATGGCAAGGCAAGGATATGGCACCACAACGGATGGCAAGGCAATGTACGACAAGGCAAGGAATCGGTAACGGAAAGCAAGGCAAGTCAAGACAAAGCAAGGCAAGGCAAAGGTAACCGAAGACACGGCAAGATAAGGGAAGGACAAGGCAAGGCACGGCAAGGCAAGGCAAGGCAAGGCTAAGGCATGACAACGCAAGGCTAGCCAATGCACGGCAAGGCAACGAAAGGCTAACGGAAGGCATGGCACTGCAGGGCAAGGCAAGGCTAAGGCAAGGCAACGCAAGCCTAAGCAATTCATGGCAAGGCAAGGAAAGGCAACGGAAGGCAAGGCAAGGCAAGGCCAAGCAAGGCATGGCAAAGTTAACGGAAGGCACGGCAATGCAAGACAAGCCAAGCTAGGCTAAGGGAAGGCAAGGCAAGGCTATGGCACCTCAACGGATGGCAAGGCAATGTACGACAAGGCAAGGAATCGGTAACGGAAGGCAAGGCAAGGCAAGACAAAGCAAGGGAAGGCAAGGGTAACGGAAGACACGGCAAGGTAAGGGAAGGACAAGGCAAGGCATGGCAAGGCAAGGCAAGGCTAAGGCACGACAACGCAAGGCTAGGCAATTCAAGGCAAGGCAAGGAAAGGGTAACGGAAGGCAAGGCAAGGCAAGGGTAAAGCAAGGCACGGCAAAGCAAGGGAAGACAAGCAAGGCTAAGGAAAGGAAAGGCAAGGCTAAGGCACGACAACGCAAGGCTAGGCAATTCACGGCAAAGCAAGGAAAGCGTAACTCAAGGCAAGGCTCGGCCAGGCAAGGCAAGGCTAAGGAACGACAACGCAAGGCTAGGCAATGCACGGCAAGATAACGAAAGGGTAACGGAAGGCACGGCACGGCAAGACAAGGCAAAGCTAAGGCAAGGCAACACAAGACTAGGCAATGCACGGCAAAGCAAGGAAAGGGCAACGGAAGGCAAGGCAAGGCAGGGCAAATCAAGGCAAGACATGATTAACAGAAGGCACGGCAATGCAAGGCAAGCCAAGCTAGCCGAAGGCAAGGCAAGGCTATGGCAGAACGATAGGCTAGGCAATGTATGAAAAGGAAAGAAAGGGTAACGGAAGCAAGGCAAGGCAATGCAAAGCAAGGGAAGGCAAGATTAACGCAAGGCACGGCTAGGCAAGGGAAGAGAAGCAAGGCTAAGAAATGGCAAGGCAATGCTATGGCACCTCAACGGATGTCAAGGCAATGTACGACAAGGCAAGGAATCGGTAACGGAAAGCAAGGCAAGGCAAGACAAGGCAAGGCAAGGCAAAGGTAACCGAAGACACGGCAAGGTAAAGGAAAGACAAGGGAAGGCACGGCATGGCAAGGCAATGCAAGGCTAAGGCACGACAACGCAAGGCTAGGCAATACACGGCAAAGCAACGAAAGGCTAACGGAAGGCATGGCACAGCAAGGCAAGGCAAGGCTAAGGCAAGGCAACGCAAGGATAGGCAATGCACGGCAAGGCAGGGAAAGGGCAACGGAAGGCAAGGCAAGGCAAAGCAAGGCATGGCAAGGGTAACGGAAGGCACGGCAATGAAAGGCAAGGCAAGCTAGGCTAAGGCAAGGCAAGGCAAGGCAAGGCAAGGCAAGGCTATGGCACCACAATGGATGGCAAGGCAATGTACGGCAAGGCAAGGATTCGGTAACGGAAGGCAAGGCAAGGCAAGACAAAGCAAGGGAAGGCACGGGTGACGGAAGACACGGCAAGGTAAGGGAAGGACAAGGCAAGGCTATGGCACGACAACAGAAGGGAAGACAATGTACGACAAGGCAAGGAATCGGTAACGGAAAGCAAGGCAAGGCAAGACAAAGCAAGGCAAGGCAAGGGTAACGGAAGACACGGCAAGGTAAAGGAAGGATAAGGCAAGGCACTGCATCGCAAGGCAAGGCAAGGCTAAGGCACGACAACGCCAGGCTAGGCAATGCACGGCAAGGCATTGAAAGGCTAACGGAAGGCATGGCACAGCAAGGCAAGGCAAAGCTAAGGCAAGGCAAGGCAAGGCTAGGCAATGCACGGCCAGGCAAGGAAAGGGCAACGGAAGGCAAGGCAAGGCAAGGCAAATCAAGGCATGGCAAGGGTAACGGAAGGCACGGCAAGGCAAGGCAAATCAAGGGATGGGAAGGGTAACGGAAGGCACGGAAATGCAAGGCAAGGCAAGCTAGGCTAAGGCAAGGCAAGGCAAGGCTATGGAACCATAACGGATGGAAAGGCAATGTACGACAAGGCAAGGAATCGGTAACGGAAGACAAGGCAAGACAAGACAAAGCAAGGCAAGGAAAGGGTAACGGAAGACACGGCAAAGTAAGGGAAGGACAAGGCAAGGCACGGCAAGGCAAGGCTAAGGCACGACAACGCAAGGCTAGGCAATGCACGGCAAGGCAAGGAAAGGGTAACGGAAGGCAAGGCAAGGCAAGGGTAAAGCAAGGCACGGCAAGGCACGGGAACACAAGCAAGGCTAAGGAAAGGCAAGGCAAGGCTAAGGCACGACAACGCAAGGCTAGGCAATTCACGGCAAGGCAAGGAAAGCGCAACTCAAGGCAAGGCACGGCCAGGCAAGGCAAGGTTAAGAAACGACAACGCAAGCCTAAGCAATGGAAAGCAAGGCAACGAAAGGGTAACGGAAGGCCCGGCACGTCAAGACAAGGCAAAGCTAAGGCAAGGCAACGCAAGACTAGGCAATGCACGGCAAGGAAAGGAAAGGGCAACGGAAGGCAAGGCAAGGCAGGGCAAATCAAGGCAAGACATGATTAAATGAAGGCACGGCAATTCAAGGCAAGCCAAGCTGGGCTAAGGAAAGTCAAGGCAAGGCTATGGCACGACAACAGAAGGCAAGGCAATGTACGACAAGGCAAGGAATCGGTAACGGAAAACAAGGCAAGGCAAGGCAAAGCAAGGCATGGCAAGGGTAACTGAAGGCACGGCAATGCAAGGCAAGGCAAGCTAGGCTAATGCAAGGCAAGGCAAGGCTATGGCAAAACAACTGATGGCAAGGCAATGTACGACAAGGCAAGGAATGGGTAACGGAAGACAAGGCAAGACAAGACAAAGCAAGGCAAGGAAAGGGTAACGGAAGACACGGCAAGGTAAGGGAAGGACAAGGCAAGGCACGGCATGCAAGGCAAGGCAAGGCTAAGGCACGACAACACAAGGCTAGGCAATGCACGGCAAGGCAAGGAAACGGTAATGGAGGACGGCAAGGTAAGGGAAGGACAAGGCAAGGCACGGCAAGGCAAGGCAAGGCTAAGGCACGACAACGCAAGGCTAGGCAATTAACGGCAAGGCAAGGAATCGGTAACGAAAGGCAAGGCAAGACAAAGCAAGGCAAGGCAACGGTAATGGAAGGCACAGAAAGGCAAGGCAATCAAGGCAAGGCAAGGGTAACGGAAGGCACGGCAAGGCAAGGCAAGGGTAATGGAAAGCACGGCAATGCAAGGCAAGGCAAGACAAGGCTATGGCAGAACGGAAGGCTAGGGTATGTACGACAAGGCAATAAAAGGGTAACGGAAGGCAAGGCAAGGCAATGCAAACCAAGGAAAGGCAAGGTTAACGCAAGGCACGACAAGGCAAGGGAAGTCAAGCAAGGCTAAGGCAAGGCAAGGCAAGGCTATGGCGCCACAACGGATGACAAGGCAATGTACGACAAGGCAAGGAATGGGTAACGGAAAGCAAGGCAAGGCAAGACAAAGCAAGGCAAGGCAAGGGTAACGGAAGACACGGCAAGGTAAAGGAAGGACAATGCAAGGCACTGCATCGCAAGGCAAGGCAAGGCTAAGGCACGACAACGCAAGGCTAGGCAATGTACGGCAAGGCATCGAAAGGCTAACGGAAGGCATGGCACAGCATAGCAAGGCAAGGCTAAGGCAAGGCAATGCAACGCTAGGCAATGCACGGCAAGGCAAGGGAAGGGCAACGGAAGGCAAGGCAAGGCAAGGCAAATCAAGGCATGGCAAGGGTAACGGAAGGCACGGCAATGCAAGGCAAGGCAAGCTAGGCTACGGCAAGGCAAGGCAAGGCTATGGCACCAGAACGGATGGCAAGGCAATGTACGACAAGGCAAGGAATCGGTAACGGAAGACAAGGAAAGACAAGACAAAGCAAGGCAAGGAAAGGGTAACGGAAGACACGGCAAAGTAAGGGAAGGACAAGGCAAGGCACGGCAAGGCAAGGCAAGGCAAGGCTAAGGCACGACAACGCAAGGCTAGGCAATGCACGGCAAGGTAACGAAAGGGTAACGGAAGGCACGGCACGGCAAGACAAGGCAAAGCTAAGGCAAGGCAACACAAGATTAGGCAATGCACGGCAAGGCAAGGAAAGGGCAACGGAAGGCAAGGCAAGCAAAGCTGGGCTAAGGAAAGTCAAGGCAAGGCTATGGCACGACAACAGAAGGGAAGGGAATGTACGACAAGGCAAGGAATCGGTAACGGAAACCAAGGCAAGAATAGACAAAGCAAGGCAAGGCAAGGGTAACGGAAGACACGGCAAGGTAAAGAAAGGACAAGGAAAGGCACTGCATCTCAAGGCAAGGCAAGGCTGAGGCACGACAACGCAAGGCTAGGCAATGCACGGTAAGACATCGAAAGGCTAACGGAAGGCATGGCACAGCAAGGCAAGGCAAGGCTAATGCACGAAAACGCAAGGCTAGGCAATTCACGGCAAGGCAAGGAAAGCGTAACTCAAGGCAAGGCACGGCCAGGCAAGGCAAGGCTAAGGAACGACAACGGAAGCCTAAGCAATGGAAGGCAAGGCAACGAAAGGGTAACGGAAGGCACGGCACGGCAAGACAAGGCAAAGCTAAGGCAAGGCAACGCAAGACTAGGCAATGCACGGCAAGGAAAGGAAAGGGCAACGGAAGGCAAGGCACGGCACGGCAAATCAAGGCAAGACATGATTAACGGAAGGCACGGCAATTCAAGGCAAGCCAAGCTGGGCTAAGGAAAGCCAAGGCAAGGCTATGGCACGACTGCAGAAGGCAAGGCAATATACGACAAGGCAAGGAATCGGTAACGGAAAGCAAGGCAAGGCAAGACAAAGCAAGGCAAGGCAAAGCAAGGCATGGCAAGGGTAACGGAAGGCATGGCACGGCAAGACAAGGCAAAGCTAAGGCATGGCAACGCAAGACTAGGCAAGGCACGGCAAGGCAAGGAAAGGGCAACGGAAGGCAAGGCAAGGCAGGGCAAATCAAGGCAAGACATGATTAACGGAAGGCACGGCAATGCAAGGCAAGCCAAGCTAGCCGAAGGCAAGGCAATGCTATGGTAGAATGGAAGGCTAGGCAATGTACGAAAAGGCAAGGAAATGGTAACGGAAGCAAGGCAAGGCAATGCAAAGCAAGGCAAGGCAAGAGTAACGCAAGGCACGGCAAGGCAAGGGAAGGGAAGCAAGGCTAAGGAATGGCAAGGCAAGGATATGGCACCACAACGGATGGCAAGGCAATGTACGACAAGGCAAGGAATCGGTAACGGAAAGCAAGGCAAGTCAAGACAAAGCAAGGCAAGGCAAAGGTAACCGAAGACACGGCAAGATAAGGGAAGGACAAGGCAAGGCACGGCAAGGCAAGGCAAGGCAAGGCTAAGGCATGACAACGCAAGGCTAGCCAATGCACGGCAAGGCAACGAAAGGCTAACGGAAGGCATGGCACTTCAGGGCAAGGCAAGGCTAAGGCAAGGCAACGCAAGCCTAAGCAATTCATGGCAAGGCAAGGAAAGGCAACGGAAGGCAAGGCAAGGCAAGGCCAAGCAAGGCATGGCAAAGTTAACGGAAGGCACGGCAATGCAAGACAAGCCAAGCTAAGCTAAGGCAAGGCAAGGCAAGGCTATGGCACCACAACGGATGGCAAGGCAATGTACGACAAGGCAAGGAATCGGTAACGGAAGGCAAGGCAAGGCAAGACAAAGCAAGGGAAGGCAAGGGTAACGGAAGACACGGCAAGGTAAGGGAAGGACAAGGCAAGGCATGGCAAGGCAAGGCAAGGCTAAGGGTCGACAACGCAAGGCTAGGCAATTCAAGGCAAGGCAAGGAAAGGGTAACGGAAGGCAAGGCATGGCAAGGGTAAAGCAAGGCACGGCAAAGCAAGGGAAGACAAGCAAGGCTAAGGAAAGGAAAGGCAAGGCTAAGGCACGACAACGCAAGGCTAGGCAATTCACGGCAAAGCAAGGAAAGCGTAACTCAAGGCAAGGCTCGGCCAGGCAAGGCAAGGCTAAGGAACGACAACGCAAGGCTAGGCAATGCACGGCAAGGTAACGAAAGGGTAACGGAAGGCACGGCACGGCAAGACAAGGCAAAGCTAAGGCAAGGCAACACAAGACTAGGCAATGCACGGCAAGGCAAGGAAAGGGCAACGGAAGGCAAGGCAAGGCAGGGCAAATCAAGGCAAGACATGATTAATAGAAGGCACGGCAATGCAAGGCAAGCCAAGCTAGCCGAAGGCAAGGCAAGGCTATGGCAGAACGATAGGCTAGGCAATGTATGAAAAGGAAAGGAAAGGGTAACGGAAGCAAGGCAAGGCAATGCAAAGCAAGGGAAGGCAAGATTAACGCAAGGCACGGCTAGGCAAGGGAAGAGAAGCAAGGCTAAGAAATGGCAAGGCAATGCTATGGCACCTCAACGGATGTCAAGGCAATGTACGACAAGGCAAGGAATCGGTAACGGAAAGCAAGGCAAGGCAAGACAAGGCAAGCAAGGCAAAGGTAACCGAAGACACGGCAAGGTAAAGGAAAGACAAGGGAAGGCACGGCATGGCAAGGCAATGCAAGGCTAAGGCACGACAACGCAAGGCTAGGCAATACACGGCAAGGCAACGAAATGCTAACGGAAGGCATGGCACAGCAAGGCAAGGCAAGGCTAAGGCAAGGCAACGCAAGGATAGGCAATGCACGGCAAGGCAAGGAAAGGGCAACGGAAGGCAAGGCAAGGCAAAGCAAGGCATGGCAAGGGTAACGGAAGGCACGGCAATGAAAGGCAAGGCAAGCTAGGCGAAGGCAAGGCAAGGCAAGGCAAGGCAAGGCTATGGCACCACAATGGATGGCAAGGCAATGTACGGCAAGGCAAGGAAAGGCAACGGAAGGCAAGGCAAGGCAAGGCCAAGCAAGGCATGGCAAAGTTAACGGAAGGCACGGCAATGCAAGACAAGCCAAGCTAAGCTAAGGCAAGGCAAGGCAAGGCTATGGCACCACAACGGATGGCAAGGCAATGTACGACAAGGCAAGGAATCGGTAACGGAAGGCAAGGCAAGGCAAGACAAAGCAAGGGAAGGCAAGGGTAACGGAAGACACGGCAAGGTAAGGGAAGGACAAGGCAAGGCATGGCAAGGCAAGGCAAGGCTAAGGGTCGACAACGCAAGGCTAGGCAATTCAAGGCAAGGCAAGGAAAGGGTAACGGAAGGCAAGGCATGGCAAGGGTAAAGCAAGGCACGGCAAAGCAAGGGAAGACAAGCAAGGCTAAGGAAAGGAAAGGCAAGGCTAAGGCACGACAACGCAAGGCTAGGCAATTCACGGCAAAGCAAGGAAAGCGTAACTCAAGGCAAGGCTCGGCCAGGCAAGGCAAGGCTAAGGAACGACAACGCAAGGCTAGGCAATGCACGGCAAGGTAACGAAAGGGTAACGGAAGGCACGGCACGGCAAGACAAGGCAAAGCTAAGGCAAGGCAACACAAGACTAGGCAATGCACGGCAAGGCAAGGAAAGGGCAACGGAAGGCAAGGCAAGGCAAGGCAAATCAAGGCAAGACATGATTAATAGAAGGCACGGCAATGCAAGGCAAGCCAAGCTAGCCGAAGGCAAGGCAAGGCTATGGCAGAACGATAGGCTAGGCAATGTATGAAAAGGAAAGGAAAGGGTAACGGAAGCAAGGCAAGGCAATGCAAAGCAAGGGAAGGCAAGATTAACGCAAGGCACGGCTAGGCAAGGGAAGAGAAGCAAGGCTAAGAAATGGCAAGGCAATGCTATGGCACCTCAACGGATGTCAAGGCAATGTACGACAAGGCAAGGAATCGGTAACGGAAAGCAAGGCAAGGCAAGACAAGGCAAGCAAGGCAAAGGTAACCGAAGACACGGCAAGGTAAAGGAAAGACAAGGGAAGGCACGGCATGGCAAGGCAATGCAAGGCTAAGGCACGACAACGCAAGGCTAGGCAATACACGGCAAGGCAACGAAATGCTAACGGAAGGCATGGCACAGCAAGGCAAGGCAAGGCTAAGGCAAGGCAACGCAAGGATAGGCAATGCACGGCAAGGCAAGGAAAGGGCAACGGAAGGCAAGGCAAGGCAAAGCAAGGCATGGCAAGGGTAACGGAAGGCACGGCAATGAAAGGCAAGGCAAGCTAGGCGAAGGCAAGGCAAGGCAAGGCAAGGCAAGGCTATGGCACCACAATGGATGGCAAGGCAATGTACGGCAAGGCAAGGATTCGGTAACGGAAGGCAAGGCAAGGCAAGACAAAGCAAGGGAAGGCACGGGTGACGGAAGACACGGCAAGGTAAGGGAAGGACAAGGCAAGGCTATGGCACGACAACAGAAGGGAAGACAATGTACGACAAGGCAAGGAATCGGTAACGGAAAGCAAGGCAAGGCAAGACAAAGCAAGGCAAGGCAAGGGTAACGGAAGACACGGCAAGGTAAAGGAAGGACAAGGCAAGGCACTGCATCGCAAGGCAAGGCAAGGCAAAGGCACGACAACGCCAGGCTAGTCAATGCACGGCAAGGCATTGAAAGGCTAACGGAAGGCATGGCACAGCAAGGCAAGGCAAGGCTAAGGCAAGGCAACGCAAGGCTAGGCAATGCACGGCCAGGCAAGGAAAGGGCAACGGAAGGCAAGGCAAGGCAAGGCAAATCAAGGCATGGCAAGGGTAACGGAAGGCACGGCAAGGCAAGGCAAATCAAGGGATGGGAAGGGTAACGGAAGGCACGGAAATGCAAGGCAAGGCAAGCTAGTCTAAGGCAAGGCAAGGCAAGGCTATGGAACCATAACGGATGGAAAGGCAATGTACGACAAGGCAAGGAATCGGTAACGGAAGACAAGGCAAGACAAGACAAAGCAAGGCAAGGAAAGGGTAACGGAAGACACGGCAAAGTAAGGGAAGGACAAGGCAAGGCACGGCAAGGCAAGGCTAAGGCACGACAACGCAAGGCTAGGCAATGCACGGCAAGGCAAGGAAAGGGTAACGGAAGGCAAGGCAAGGCAAGGGTAAAGCAAGGCACGGCAAGGCACGGGAACACAAGCAAGGCTAAGGAAAGGCAAGGCAAGGCTAAGGCACGACAACGCAAGGCTAGGCAATTCACGGCAAGGCAAGGAAAGCGCAACTCAAGGCAAGGCACGGCCAGGCAAGGCAAGGTTAAGAAACGACAACGCAAGCCTAAGCAATGGAAAGCAAGGCAACGAAAGGGTAACGGAAGGCCCGGCACGTCAAGACAAGGCAAAGCTAAGGCAAGGCAACGCAAGACTAGGCAATGCACGGCAAGGAAAGGAAAGGGCAACGGAAGGCAAGGCAAGGCAGGGCAAATCAAGGCAAGACATGATTAAATGAAGGCACGGCAATTCAAGGCAAGCCAAGCTGGGCTAAGGAAAGTCAAGGCAAGGCTATGGCACGACAACAGAAGGCAAGGCAATGTACGACAAGGCAAGGAATCGGTAACGGAAAACAAGGCAAGGCAAGACAAAGCAAGGCAAGGCAAAGCAAGGCATGGCAAGGGTAACTGAAGGCACCGCAATGCAAGGCAAGGCAAGCTAGGCTAAGGCAAGGCAAGGCAAGGCTATGGCAAAACAACTGATGGCAAGGCAATGTACGACAAGGCAAGGAATGGGTAACGGAAGACAAGGCAAGACAAGACAAAGCAAGGCAAGGAAAGGGTAACGGAAGACACGGCAAGGTAAGGGAAGGACAAGGCAAGGCACGGCAAGGCAAGGCAAGGCAAGGCTAAGGCACGAAAACGCAAGGCATGCAATGCACGGCAAAGCAAGGAAAGGGTAATGGAAGGCAAGGCAAGGCAAGGGTAAAGCAAGGCACGGCAAGGCAAGGGAAGACAAGCAAGGCTAAGGAAAGGCAAGGCAAGGCTAAGGCAAGATAACGCAAGGCTAGGCAATTCACGGCAAGGCAAGGAAAGCGTAACTCAAGGCAAGGCACGGCCAGGCAAGGCAAGGCTAAGGAACGACAACGGAAGCCTAAGCAATGGAAGGCAAGGCAACGAAAGGGTAACGGAAGGCACGGCACTGCAAGGCAAGGCAAAGCTAAAGCAAGGCAACGCAAGACTAGGCAATGCACGGCAAGGCAAGGAAGGGGCAACGGAAGGCAAGGCAAGGCAGGGCAAATCAAGGCAAGACATGATTAACGGAAGGCACTGCAATGCAAGGCAAGCCAAGCTAGCCGAAAGCAAGGCAAGGCTATGGCAGAATGGAAGGCTAGGCAATGTACGAAAAGGCAAGGAAAGGGTAACGGAACAAGGCAAGGCAATGCAAAGCAAGGCAAGCACGAGTAACGCAAGGCACGGCAATGCAAGGGAAGAGAAGCAAGGCTAAGGAATGGCAAGGCAAGGATATGGCACGACAACGCAAGGCTAAGCAATACACGGCAAGGCAAGTTAAGCGTAACTCAAGGCAAGGCACGGCCAGGCAAGGCAAGGTTAAGGAACGACAACGCAAGCCTAAGCAATGGAAAGCAAGGCAACGAAAGGGTAACGGAAGGCATGGAACAACAAGGCAAGGAAAGGCTAAGGAAAGGCAACGCAAGGCTAGGCAATGCACGGCAAGGCAAGGAAAGGGCAACGGAAGGCAAGGATAGGCAGGGCAAATGAAGGCAACGCAAAGGTAACGGAATTCACGGCACTGCAAGGTAAGCCAAGCTAGGCTAAGGCAAGGCAAGGCAAGGCTATGGCACGAGAACGGAAGGCTAGGCAATGTACGACAAGGCAAGGAATGGGTAACGGAAAGCAAGGCAAGGCAAGACAAAGCAAGGCAAGGCAAGGGTAACGGAAGACACGGCAAGGTAAAGGAAGGACAATGCAAGGCACTGCATCGCAAGGCAAGGCAAGGCAAAGGCATGAAAATGCAAGGCTAGGCAATGCACGGGAAGGCAACGAAAGGCTAACGGAAGGCATGGCACAGCCGGACAAGGCAAGGCTAAGGCAAGGCAATGCAACGCTAGGCAATGCACGGCAAGGCAAGGAAAGGGCAACGGAAGGCAAGGCAAGGCAAGGCAAATCAAGGCATGGCAAGGGTAACGGAAGACAAGGCAAGGCAAGTCAAGGCAAGGCAAGGCTAAGGCATGACAACGCAAGGCTAGGCAATGCACGGCAAGGCAACGAAAGGCTAACGGAAGGCATGGCACAACAAGGCAAGGCAAGTCTAAGGAAAGGCAACGCAAGGCTAGGCAATGCACGGTAAGGAAAGGGAAACGAAATGCAAGGCAAAGCAAGGCATAGCAAGTGTAACGGAAGGCACGGCAATGCAAGGCAAGCCAAGCTAGGCTAAGGCAAGGCAAGGCAGGGCTATCGCACCACAACGGATGGCAAGGCAATGTACGACAAGGCAAGGAATCGGTAACTGAAGGCAAGGCAAGGCAAGACAAAGCAAGGGAAGGCAAGGGTAACGGAAGACACGGCAAGGTAAAGGAAGGACAAGGCAAGGCACGGCATGCAAGGCAAGGCAAGGCTAAGGCACGACAACGCAAGGCTAGGCAATGCACGGCAAGGCAAGGAAAGGGCAACGGAAGGCAAGGATAGGCAGGGCAAATGAAGGCAACGCAAAGGTAACGGAATTCACGGCACTGCAAGGTAAGCCAAGCTAGGGTAAGGCAAGGCAAGGCAAGGCTATGGCACGAGAACGGAAGGCTAGGCCATGTACGACAAGGCAAGGAATAGGTAACGGAAGGCAAGGCAAGGCAAGACAAAGCAAGGCAAGGCAACGGTAACGGAAGGCACGGCAATGTAAGGGAAGGACAAGGCAAGGCACGGCAAGGCAAGGCAAGGCTAAGGCACGACAACACAAGGCTAGGCAATGCACGGCAAGGCAAGGAAACGGTAATGGAAGGCAAGGCAAGGCAAGACAAAGCAAGGCAAGGCAACGGTAATGGAAGGCACAGAAAGGCAAGGCAATCAAGGCAAGGCAAGGGTAACGGAAGGCACGGCAAGGCAAGGCAAGGGTAACGGAAAGCACGGCAATGCAAGGCAAGGCAAGACAAGGCTATGGCAGAACGGAAGGCTAGGGTATGTACGACAAGGCAATAAAAGGGTAACGGAAGGCAAGGCAAGGCAATGCAAACCAAGGAAAGGAAAGGTTAACGCAAGGCACGACAAGGCAAGGGAAGACAAGCAAGGCTAAGGCAAGGCAAGGCAAGGCTATGGCGCCACAACGGATGGCAAGGCAATGTACGACAAGGCAAGGAATGGGTAACGGAAAGCAAGGCAAGGCAAGACAAAGCAAGGCAAGGCAAGGGTAACGGAAGACACGGCAAGGTAAAGGAAGGACAATGCAAGGCACTGCATCGCAAGGCAAGGCAAGGCTAAGGCACGACAACGCAAGGCTAGGCAATGCACGGCAAGGCATCGAAAGGCTAACGGAAGGCATGGCACAGCATAGCAAGGCAAGGCTAAGGCAAGGCAATGCAACGCTAGGCAATGCACGGCAAGGCAAGGAAAGGGCAACGGAAGGCAAGGCAAGGCAAGGCAAATCAAGGCATGGCAAGGGTAACGGAAGGCACGGCAATGCAAGGCAAGGCAAGCTAGGCTACGGCAAAGCAAGGCAAGGCTATGGCACCAGAACGGATGGGAAGGCAATGTACGACAAGGCAAGGAATCGGTAACGGAAGACAAGGAAAGACAAGACAAAGCAAGGCAAGGAAAGGGTAACGGAAGACACGGCAAGGTAAGGGAAGGACAAGGCAAGGCACGGCAAGGCAACGCAAGGCAAGGCTAATGCACGACAACGCAAGGCTAGGCAATGCACGGCAAGGTAACGAAAGGGTAACGGAAGGCACGGCAAGGTAACGAAAGGGTAACGGAAGGCACGGCACGGAAAGACAAGGCAAGGCTAAGGCAAGGCAACACAAGATTAGGCAATGCACGGCAAGGCAAGGAAAGGGCAACGGAAGGCAAGGCAAGCAAAGCTGGGCTAAGGAAAGTCAAGGCAAGGCTATGGCACGACAACAGAAGGGAAGGGAATGTACGACAAGGCAAGGAATCGGTAACGGAAACCAAGGCAAGAATAGACAAAGCAAGGCAAGGCAAGGGTAACGGAAGACACGGCAAGGTAAAGAAAGGACAAGGAAAGGCACTGCATCTCAAGGCAAGGCAAGGCTGAGGCACGACAACGCAAGGCTAGGCAATGCACGGTAAGACATCGAAAGGCTAACGGAAGGCATGGCACAGCAAGGCAAGGCAAGGCTAATGCACGAAAACGCAAGGCTAGGCAATTCACGGCAAGGCAAGGAAAGCGTAACTCAAGGCAAGGCACGGCCAGGCAAGGCAAGGCTAAGGAACGACAACGGAAGCCTAAGCAATGGAAGGCAAGGCAACGAAAGGGTAACGGAAGGCACGGCACGGCAAGACAAGGCAAAGCTAAGGCAAGGCAACGCAAGACTAGGCAATGCATGGCAAGGAAAGGAAAGGGCAACGGAAGGCAAGGCAAGGCACGGCAAATCAAGGCAAGACATGATTAACGGAAGGCACGGCAATTCAAGGCAAGCCAAGCTGGGCTAAGGAAAGCCAAGGCAAGGCTATGGCACGACTACAGAAGGCAAGGCAATATACGACAAGGCAAGGAATCGGTAACGGAAAGCAAGGAAAGGCAAGACAAAGCAAGGCAAGGCAAAGCAAGGCATGGCAAGGGTAACGGAAGGCATGGCACGGCAAGACAAGGCAAAGCTAAGGCATGGCAACGCAAGACTAGGCAAGGGAAGGCAAGGCAAGGAAAGGGCAACGGAAGGCAAGGCAAGGCAGGGCACATCAAGGCAAGACATGATTAACGGAAGGCACGGCAATGCAAGGCAAGCCAAGCTAGCCGAAGGCAAGGCAATGCTATGGTAGAATGGAAGGCTAGGCAATGTACGAAAAGGCAAGGAAATGGTAACGGAAGCAAGGCATGGCAATGCAAAGCAAGGCAAGGCAAGAGTAACGCAAGGCACGGCAAGGCAAGGGAAGGGAAGCAAGGCTAAGGAATGGCAAGGCAAGGATATGGCACCACAACGGATGGCAAGGCAATGTACGACAAGGCAAGGAATGGGTAACGGAAAGCAAGGCAAGGCAAGACAAAGCAAGGCAAGGCAAGGGTAACGGAAGACACGGCAAGGTAAAGGAAGGACAAGGCAAGGCACTGCATCGCAAGGCAAGGCAAGGCTAAGGCACGACAACGCAAGGCTAGGCAATGCACGGCAAGGCATCGAAAGGCTAACGGAAAGCATGGCACAGCATGGCAAGGCAAGGCTAAGGCAAGGCAATGCAACGCTAGGAAGTGCACGGCAAGGCAAGGAAAGGGCAACGGAAGGCAAGGCAAGGCAAGGCAAATCAAGGCATGGCAAGGGCAACGGAAGGCACGGCAATGCAAGGCAAGGCAAGCTAGGCTAAGGCAAGGCAAGGCAAGGCTATGGCACCACAACGGATGGCAAGGCAATGTACGACAAGGCAAGGAATCGGTAACGGAAGACAAGGCAAGACAAGACAAAGCAAGGCAAGGAAAGGGTAACGGAAGACACGGCAAAGTAAGGGAAGGACAAGGCAAGGCACGGCAAGGCAAGGCAAGGCAAGGATAAGGCACGACAACGCAAGGCTAGGCAATGCACGGCAAGGTAACGAAAGGTTAACGGAAGGCACGGCACGGCAAGACAAGGCAAAGCTAAGGCAAGGCAACACAAGACTAGGCAATGCACGGCAAGGCAAGGAAAGGGCATCGGAAGGCAAGGCAAGGCAGGGCAAATCAAGGCAAGACATGATTAACGGAAGGCACGGCAATGCAAGGCAAGCCAAGCTAGCCGAAGGCAAGGCAAGGCTATGGCAGAACGATAGGCTAGGCAATGAATGAAAAGGAAAGGAAAGGGTAACGGAAGCAAGGCAAGGCAATGCAAAGCAAGGGAAGGCAAGAGTAACGCAAGGCACGGCTAGGCAAGGGAAGAGAAGCAAGGCTAAGTAATGGCAAGGCAATGCTATGGCACCACAACGGATGTCAAGGCAATGTACGACAAGGCAAGGAATCGGTAACGGAAAGCAAGGCAAGGCAAGACAAAGCAAGGCAAGGCAAAGGTAACCGAAGACACGGCAAGATAAGGGAAGGACAAGGCAAGGCACGGCAAGGCAAGGCAAGGCAAGGCTAAGGCATGACAACGCAAGGCTAGCCAATGCACGGCAAGGCAACGAAAGGCTAACGGAAGGCATGGCACTGCAGGGCAAGGCAAGGCTAAGGCAAGGCAACGCAAGCCTAAGCAATTCATGGCAAGGCAAGGAAAGGCAACGGAAGGCAAGGCAAGGCAAGGCCAAGCAAGGCATGGCAAAGTTAACGGAAGGCACGGCAATGCAAGACAAGCCAAGCTAGGCTAAGGCAAGGCAAGGCTATGGCACCACAACGGATGGCAAGGCAATGTACGACAAGGCAAGGAATCGGTAACGGAAGGCAAGGCAAGGCAAGACAAAGCAAGGCAAGGCAAGGGTAACGGAAGACACGGCAAGGTAAGGGAAGGACAAGGCAAGGCATGGCAAGGCAAGGCAAGGCTAAGGCACGACAACGCAAGGCTAGGCAATTCAAGGCAAGGCAAGGAAAGGGTAACGGAAGGCAAGGCAAGGCAAGGGTAAAGCAAGGCACGGCAAAGCAAGGGAAGACAAGCAAGGCTAAGGAAAGGAAAGGCAAGGCTAAGGCACGACAACGCAAGGCTAGGCAATTCACGGCAAAGCAAGGAAAGCGTAACTCAAGGCAAGGCTCGGCCAGGCAAGGCAAGGCTAAGGAACGACAACGCAAGGCTAGGCAATGCACGGCAAGGTAACGAAAGGGTAACGGAAGGCACGGCACGGCAAGACAAGGCAAGGCTAAGGCAAGGCAACGCAAGGATAGGCAATGCACGGCAAGGCAGGGAAAGGGCAACGGAAGGCAAGGCAAGGCAAAGCAAGGCATGGCAAGGGTAACGGAAGGCACGGCAATGAAAGGCAAGGCAAGCTAGGCTAAGGCAAGGCAAGGCAAGGCAAGGCAAGGCTATGGCACCACAATGGATGGCAAGGCAATGTACGGCAAGGCAAGGATTCGGTAACGGAAGGCAAGGCAAGGCAAGACAAAGCAAGGGAAGGCACGGGTGACGGAAGACACGGCAAGGTAAGGGAAGGACAAGGCAAGGCTATGGCACGACAACAGAAGGGAAGACAATGTACGACAAGGCAAGGAATCGGTAACGGAAAGCAAGGCAAGGCAAGACA